>NW_022631004.1:2444592-2561201 GCF_010015895.1 Lontra canadensis
TATATAACTATGTACTATATATAGTTATATAGTTATATAACTATGTACTATATATAGTTATATAGTTATATAACTATGTACTATATATAGTTATATAGTACATAGTTATATAGTTATATGTACTAGTTATATATAGTATATAGTATATATAGTATATATAGTATACATAGTTATATATAGTATATAGTTATATATATATATAATGTTACAGTTTTTTTGTTAAGTTTTAAATTCAATATATAGGCAAATAACAATGAACTTAATTTATTCAGAGAATGCAATGTAAAAAATTTTAAACACTGACAATATAAAAGGACCAATATAACCAACCAATTTGGGGAAAATAAAAAGAGAACACTGATAGAAAAAGAACTAAATACGTTATTTCTATCATTTTTTTTTTTTTTACAACAGGGAGTCCAGAGATAGCATCCAAAGAGGATGTTAAAGACTGAATGCTTATATCTCCCCCAAATTCATGTTGAAGCCCTAACCCCCACATGATGGCATTTGGAGATGGGGCTGATGGGAGAGATAACAAGGGTTAGATAAGGTCATGAGGGTGGGGTCCTCACGAAAGGATTAGTGGCCTTATAAGAAAGAGACAGCAGAAAGCTCTCCTCATGCTACACCCCCCACCTTCACCCTACCTCCTGTGAGGACACAGTGTGAAGGTAGCCATCCACAAGCCGGGAAGAGAACTTTCACCAGAAACTGAATCAGCTGGAGCCTTGATATAGACTTCTTGGACTTCTCAAGAGAAATATTTTTCTGTTGTTCAAACCCACATGGTCTATGGGATCTGTTATTGCAGCTATGGTAGACTAAGACAAATGACAAATAAAAAAAATAAAGATTTAAAGAATCAAATATCTATCCCATATTTCCCATACAAATTGTATCTCTGATTAAGCAAATAGTATGAGGGGCAGTTTGTCTTTATAGAAATAACCCAGTTAAAAAAAAAAAAAACTATGAAAAATGAATGAGAAATTTATATTATCCTCATTTTGAAATGCCTAATGACTAATAGATTTAGATATTGAGCACCAGGTGCTAATATCACAAAAGTAGAGAAAGCATGACACCTGTCTCTGAATGGAACAAAACTCCATCTATTAAGAATCATTGAAAAAAAAAAAAAAACTGATCAGGCCTCCAATGACAAGAATAAGAGAAAGACAGAAAGGGAAAGAGAAGAAAGGAAACCTGCAGATTAAAAAACACTTAAGAGTCCTATCCACTAATTGCAATGGGAGAACTTTATTTAGATTCTGATTGTAGTAAAAAGAAAAAATAGAAAAAGGATCTTTTGGGTAGTAAGTCCACCAAAATTCATATTTCCCTTTTCACAATTTAGAGCTGTCGCTAAGAAGTAGTTATCTGGCCAACAACTACATTTTCTGACACTTTTGTATCTGGAGGTGGCCATAAAATTATTCTCACTAACGGCATGTAAATGGAAATTATGGCAGGACTCCTGAAAAGTAGGTATGCCTTGTCTACTGTCATTTCCCTTCTAAAAAGCTAACTGCAGAGAACATTAAGACTTGGGAGGAAAATGGAACCACAACATGGGAGTCGAGCTACTAAATTACCATCAAAGGCTGTCCACTAACTAAGAAACTCTGCTTTGAACCCTAAGAAGAACATGATCTAAGTTTCTATTATGTTTTGCCACTGAAATGTAGAGGTTCTAATTGTTACAAAAGTTAGTATTCCCTTAGCTATTACAGGAAGTGACACAGAAGCAGGGTACTGCTGTTATATAATTGTACAATATTATAGTTCTTCTACTCTAAGAAGTCATGAGTTACAAGATGTAGCATTATTTTATGTACCACTAAATTGTAATACAGTTAAACTACAATATACCATAGAGTTGTATAGGCATCCTCTTTTCAGAGATGTGTTAGAAGAGATGGAAACACGGACAACAAAAATCAGTGAAACATGGTATGTAACTTGGGCCTCAATGGACAAATAATAGGCAGTGAAAAACCAGGCATCTCAGACTCTAAAGCTGAAACCCATGTGATTCAAAGCAAAATACGTGGTAAAAGCTATCTCCTGCAAAACTGGGAGAACAATCACAGTCCAACAATCACAGTCCAACACTCTAAGGAAAGAGATTGGAAAAGTTTATCAGTATCCATTGTCTTTTATTTTCTGATTTTAGAAAGCTAGCACCAAAGAAGAAAGGGGGGAAAATGTCTTAGGAAAGAACTGGCAAGTTGGAAAACAGAGTTAGAAGGAAGAGTTGAGAAGTTTGGAGTTTTTCAAAGCAACTATTTCTGTATCTCAAATAAAAAGTGATAAGACTCGGGGGCTGGGGGGCCTCACTCAACAAAGGCCATAAAGAGTGGGTTAAACAAAAGACTTAGGCTTACTACAGAGATCAGATGAAGATGTTTTCCCAGTTAAGATATCATTTCAAATAAGATAGACTCCACTAATTTGAGAGAGATGCATGGGAAATAAGAGAATAAATGTAAGACCTCTGAATATAAAGAGAACTAACTACAATGAATGAAATCAGAAGCCTGATACTTTTCTGAAAGAATTGTATTCCCAAATACAATGAAGATATATTTAGAAGATGATCTAAGAAGGGTCACATCAGTAAAACAAACATCAGACCTCCTTACTCACAGGAGTGGGAAGTGAGCATGTGGCAGCCAGGAAGGTAGACTTCAACACCTTCATCAATGTAGCCATGGAAAATAACACACACATATTGTTTGAAGTCATAAAGCTAACCATGGAAAGAATTTTTAAGATATAACTCATACTGGAAAACAGACTGGTAGCTGTGTGTGTGTGTGTGTGTGTGTGTGTGTGTGTGTGTGTGTGTTTTCACAGCAGTAAGTTAGTAGACTCTACCCAAAGCCAATAAACCAAGAAACAGAGTTATAAGTATATAATTGACAAGTGACAAAGCAATAGAGTTATAAATAACATCTTTATGGTGGTAGCCTTCAGGAGAATTAAAATTGTGAGACTAAATATGGTGAGGGAAGTAATAGAGAAGGGCATTTACTTTTTGTTTTATGTCCTCTTCTGCTAGAAATAAAACTAATCAGTTAGAATACAGCATAAATGAGATATCATAGAGCAATTACTAAATGAGAGTAATATGTACCAATAAATCATTAAGTGAGAAAAGCATGTGCACACCAGGACGACAGCCAAATATGTTTTAAAATTGTATAGGTCTAGAGATGGACAGATGGAAGAAAATGAATGGATGGATAGATGACTGATAGATAAGACAGAGAGATGATAGATAAAAGCTATAGACACATAAACTTCTCTCTGATAGCTTTGGATTCCCAATAGCTTTGGATATAGCAGAGAGGCAGAGACCTTGGAGGCTGAAACCCATCCTGGAATTAATTTAGCAGGCTCAACTACCAGCATCTATATTCTTTTACTAAACTTTAAAATGCAAACCTAAGGTTCATTGAATGACAGGCTACTGCTTTCAGGAGAACTACTCAAAACCATGAAGATTTGCATTACCTCGATATTATCTTTTGAACCTCTAATTCTGCCTTTGAAGGAACTGCTTCCTCCTAGCAATATCCTTTGCCTGGCTCCTTCTAGAAGAGATTGTTAGGAACTGTTACGATTCTCAAGGCCCCATCGCAGCTGATGTCACATACCTTGAGAAATTAAATTTGAATTTACAAATGCAACTTGTAAACAAAAGAGAAACGAGAGAGAGAGAACACGGGATAAAAGCAGGTTTCTGCGATTAAAAGGGTCTATGTCCAGTACAGGAAGAGGAAGCGGCTTGCTGCTCTCAACGTCTAGCTCTTACTGTTCGTGCTCAGATCTGACCTCACTTCGTTTCTTCTCAAGACGCCAGATCCCCAGTGCCCTTTCTTTCAAGAAGACCCCTTAAATGCCTGAACACTCCCCTGGGCCCTCTCCTTCAGACGTCTGACTCCTCGAATCCCCTCCCCCAACCCTTGACGCGCTCCTCACGGGTGTCCCTTTTCCTTGCCTCTCCCTATACCCCACGTCCTGGGGCGTCCAGTTGCCTAGTGGGCACCTCCAGCTCGCCACACCTCGTGCCCTGAGGGCCCGAGAACAGCCCCAAGCACCTCCATGTTCAATCTGTCCAGATGTCAAAGAAGACCTAGAACCCGCATGGGGCATCCCTGCTCCAGCCCTATCCCTATACCTTGACCCCCTTCAGCTCCCAATCTCACCAAGATCCCCGGAGCACCTCCCACTCTTCACCTGGGAACCCAGGAACCAGGGAACCGGAGCCGAACTGAAGGCACAGCCATTGAAGTGCAGCAGCAGGGTGCCGCCTTCCCCGTGCCTTCCGAGGAGGAAGTGACGTAGGAGTCCGAAAGCAGAGCGGAAGTGGAGGCTCCAGGGTGAGCCTGAATGTGGGCTTCTGACAAGCAGAGCGGCTCAGACACCCTTTTGTACCTAGGAAAGCGGTTTCTGTTTTCCGTCTCCGGGCTGGAACTTTTGGGTTTTCTTTTTTCCCAGTTTTCATGCCCAGAATAGTGGTGCAGGATTGAAAGTTCCCCCCACTCATCGGGTTACACTGAGAATTTCAAAGAGGAAATAGAGGCAATAGTGATCTTTAGGACATGGATGTAACTAGAAAAGGAATGTAGACAGAAATATCTGGAAATCTAAACAAGATTGGTCGAAGAAAATGAAGAGGCTGAGAAATTAAATGCTGGACACTGTGAAGTGTGAAATTTCACAGTAAGATGTGGCATTCTTATGTGGGTGCTGGGCACTTAAAAATGGAGTAAAAGAGGACGAGGACTTTGAGTTTCTGTCATAAGAATTTCATTTTTATGAAGAATTTCACATAGTCTTAATGTGCACTGGGAACATTTGTAACGCCAATAATTAATCACAAAGACTTTAAATTGAGGGGGGAAAGGCCTTTTATTTTTGTTATGACACTTATTCGTGTTTGCTTTGGGGGTTTCAACCCCAGCCTGGTTTTGCCTTTTAGTGCTCCAGACACTTAATTCCATGATGTTGTGCATGTGCTGGTAGTGAGGGCCGCCCTACCAGAGTTGGGTAGTAAATGGAAAGAATTGGAAGCCAGCAGTTTTATCTTAAAAGAAAAGGTAACTTGTCCACAATAGTAAGAGCCCAGAAAAAGGTTTCTTCTCAAAGCCTGAAGATCAAGTTAGTTTTAAAAGGCAGTGGAGGCATTGATCACTTCTGTTTGGTTTTGGGTTTTTTGATTGAAATTGTTGTTTATTTTTCCCAATGATGATATCGAGAAAACTAAAGAATCTGAAACTTGACCAGTGACTAAGTCATGAGTTCATCTTATGTCAGATCACTAGTATCTGGGGCTTACTGGACTTAGGTATCATATGAACACTTTGCTAGTAGCAGAAAATTGGGCTTTATCGTAAAAGCATTTGCTGAGCTCTTTTGAATGCTAGGCAATATGGTAAGCCCTTACTATGTATTATTATCACATTTAATCATCACAAAAATAACCATGAGATGCACACTATTATTGTTTCCATTTAATAGATGAGGTAAATAGTCTTAAAGAGGTTAAATTATAGATGCATAGTCCTACAGCGGATTAGCGGTAGCCAAGATCTTGAAATCTGATCTAACTCTAAATATCTTTGCTTAAGCACAATATTCTGTGTCTGTTAAATTATCTCATAAAGTGCTTTAAATGTTACAGTATCAGTGCTCCACCCCAAAGCACATAGGATTTAATTTTTATTTCTTTTCTTCACTATTATTGAAATCAGTCCCACAGGTTCTTAATGTATTTTGTCTTTTATGATACAAATTTATCAAGTGGGGATTCCATGAACGTTAGCTACTCCACCCCAAAATACGTACGCAAGACACGTAAACTGAGAATTTGGACCTTTTTAAAATTTTCTTTTTATTGTAACTTAGAATGACTCATGTACCTGTATTTCTTTTGCTCTAAATTTTAAAGAAAAACCAAATGAAATTTAGTATAAAAATGATGTAACCAGGGCAGCTGGGTGGCTCAGTCAGTTAAGGGTCTGATACTCAATTTCAGCTCAGGTCCTAGGATCAAGTTCTGCGCTGGACATGGAGCTTACTTAGGATTCTCTCTCCCTCCCTCTCTCCCTCTCTCTGCCCCTCCCCCTTCTAAGAAAAGAAAAGTTCATTCTATATCATATTTACTTAGATTTCAGGTGTATAACCATCAGTACAATATTTAATTTATAAATTATAAATACATATGGTATTAACAAATATATATGTTGTCTCTGTGGTGTAAGGGCCTATTCAGCCAGAGCGGCCCCACCCTGGTTGAACTGCCATTTTGTTGTAAAACTTAAATTGACACACCCCCCCCACACCCCCACCCCCCCACCCCCGCCCAGGGAAACTTGTTTAAAAGCAAGTCCGGGGAACCAGTCCCAGGTAACAAAGTCCAAATACAAGTGTGGGTCAGGCCAGGTGGAGGTATCCAATCAGTGGGGACGCATACTGTCTCCTAGCTACGAAGGAGTATGGGCCCCGCCCTTTGGGCACCTTTTGGACGCCAATTCTGAACTAGGTGATAGGCTGGTTCAAATGTCTACTAGGGTAAATTGTAATTCAGTTGGTCGCCTAGCATCACTGTGGAGTTTCCTGTATGTGTTACAATCTCATTGGCCACCTGTGTGTGGCCAGGCCCAACCACATGGCCTTTGCTCTATAAAAGTTAGTCTGGAAAGCAGGGAGGGGTCATCCTCTCTATAAGGGGCGGCCCCGATCAGTCTGTTTGACCGTAGGTCTGATTCCTGATGCTTGGCGCAAAATAAAGCTTTGCTTGACCTTCGCTTTGTATCAGTCTCGCTCCTTTAATCACGGACCCATTATTGGAGTACCCAATTTTGGGGGGCCCAACAGTGGAAAAGCAATTACCTATAAATGTCATAAATAATGTGTTTAGGTTTTCTCTTATAGGAAGTCTCCTTGATTATGAAATGATAATCAAGTAAAACTATAATCACACAGTTACAGAAGTCAAATGAGCACACTGTGTCTGTGATATTTCTGCCACAGCCTTTTTCAACACCTGTTGATCAGTCAATCCGAGGAAACCTCAGGGGCTGAAGATAGGCCAGCTCGGTGGAAATTCCTTCCCAAAATAGCAATAGCTGAGCAAATTGCTAGGCCAACAGAAGTAGACCATGGACAGGCCTCAGGATTTTGTATGATAGAGCAACTGTCTTCAATGGTTGGCATTTTTTCAATGCTTAAATCCTTCTTTGGTCTAACAGCTGATTTCCTCCTTTGTCATAGTCTTCCTTCCTTTCTGTTTCCCCCAGGGAAAACAGCCACACCCTTCCACATCAGACTTTCTTTGGTAAGCAGCTCCTGAAATTGTCATACAGCTGTCCCTAGTTGTCTGGCAGTGACCACTTTCAAGTTTAATATTCCCTCATTAAATATCTCCATGAGGCATTTAAAATGCAAACTTTAAGAGAAACAGAAGGCTGCCAGTTTTTATTTAGATCAAATGGGTCTCAAAGCCAGTGTTAAATAGCCAATTATTTTGGTAGCTTTGTCTTTCCCTTCTAATGGAGGAAAAAAACCCCAAATGACTTCAGTTTAGTCAAGTCTTCTTTTTTTTTTTTAAATATCAAACCAACTCAATTTAAAACATTAAAATTTTCAACCCTGCAAAGGTCCTTAAGGTTTTTTTTAAGTTATAGTCAAACTATAAAAACTATTGGTTTTCTTTCTTTTCCCCAGCATAATATAATGAGCATTTTCTATGTTAATGTAAACATTGCAGAAAAATCAGTTTTTATGGCCACTTCAAAATTCCATGAGTTTACCAAGCTGTCCATAAATTGCATTTAAGTTGCTTCAGTCTTTTGCTATTATAAACAGTGCAGAGTTTAATGTATTTTTACATAAAGCTTTTCCTGTAGTTAGGGCTACATTCTCAAAGCAAATCTAGGAAAGAGTGGGTCAAAGACTGTGACTTTTTTTAAAATTATAGTTGAAACTCAATATTACATTAGTTTCAGGTGTAAAATACAGTGATTCAACAAGTTTATACTCTATGCTATGCTCACCACAAGTGTAGCTACCATCTAAAGGCCATGACATTTAAAATTAGCCAGATGAAGATGAATGTTCATATATGCAGAATACAGTCCACTTATAAATAGATCTGATGATTTGCCAATCAACAGGCAAAAGCTAACCGAGCTTAGAAGAAACCATTTTTCTTTAAAATCAATGAAGTTTATTTGTAATTCTCTGAATTAAGATATGCTGGATTCAAAACTTCTTTAATTAGTTACGCTCTATTTTATATGCAGATTTCAAAAACTTTTACTTTGTAGTAGATGCATCAGTCAAGAGAGGATTTTAAAAGATTAAAATGACTTTAAGCTCATTATGTGGTTAATTTTTTTTCAGCATTTTTTAATGATAAGGTAATGATAAGTTATCCTTCTATGTTGGATAAGTGTAATGCAAGCACATACAAATTTGAAATACAAAAAAGATAATTGAAGGTTTCCTTTAATTTTACCTTCCAGTTACAATACTAACGTACAATGTGTTTGTCTCGCTTAATACTATATTTAGGATCTCTTTTCCATATTACTTCTTATTATACTATATTAGAAAATACATTTTAAAAATTAGTAGTAATAGCAAGGAAAAACGTAAGATGTAAAACAGTAATCGTCAAGATTATCTGATGCCATTTTTAAAAGTAACAGCACAGTCACATTGGAGTAACGTCTCCCACAGAACTCTATTCACTATCCCAGTCAGAGTGCCTTTACTCCCCTGGATTAAACACTGTTAACCTTGCAGGAAAACTTTAGAATTGTTCTTTCATAGGCCAAGAAAGCAGGAGAAATTATAGACATAGATATAGATATATAGATGTAATTATACATAGATATGTTTGATGATAATACACACAGATAGGTATACTTTTTTTATCCTAATTCTATCTCCAATATAGTCTCATAACTGCACACTTAATTATTCATTCCACATTCTTTTTTTTCCAACTTGTGTGAGCCTTAACAACAGTTATTTTTCTGAATGAAGAAAAATAGCAATCCAGTTTCTTAAACTATAATGAGGAGCAGATCTATGGAATTGAACAAAGCCAAGATATTGACATGTGATTATTTAATATGCGCTCCTATTTGAATGTAATGTTCTTCATATACAGGAATAAGATATATCATTCCATTTAAATCCTTGTTCCATTCCTTATTGTTCATCCATAAGGAAATAGTACTCCAGCGGTCTTGAAAGGCTACTCCTCTAATACTGTTTCTTTTCTCACAATCATCCTGGATATTTCACCATGCTAATTCCTCTAGATAATCTCTGTATCTGTTTTTTCTTTTTCCACAAAAAAAAAAAATCTGTTTTAATTTAAATTATATGACATTTGTAGATTATTTTTAAGAATTTTGCTACAAAATAAATTCTTCCCATTCTTTTCCCATCCCACAAGTTTTTTTGTTTTTTTTTTTTTAATTGAGAGTGGTTGTCAAATTTTGTCCAAAGACCCATTAGCAATCTATGGAAATGGCCATATAGCTTTTGTCTTTTGACTTATTAATATGAGAATTAAGTGTTACATCTTTGGATGTTAATATAAAACCTAGTTGGTCATTCTATATTCTTCTTTAATATACTATTGACTTCTATTTACTAATAAGTTTCCAGATTTTATATTGCTATTCAAAATATCAACCTGTATTTCCTTCTTAGTTCATTTTGATATCCATATTATTCTGTCTTTATAAAGAAATGTTAAAATTATTTTGCTTAAGTTCAACAAAAGCTGCTTTGGAATTTATGATACTGGCTTTCAAGCCCAGAAGTATAAAACTTTTATACTTAGACGCTATAAACCAAGTTGAAAATGAGATTATTTCAGATTAAGGGTCATATCTAACTGTGCCCAAATATCCTTATAGAAACATGGATTATGGAATCTATTCCTGTACTTCAACTCTACTTTTATTACTGTTATGATAAAATTTATTTTTCTCTATTCATTTTTGTGCACATACACAAATTGGCAAATATCTCAAGTAGCAGAAGCATATGATCAAAAGACCACCCACAGGCTTGGGCTACACATGTGCAGCAGATCCACAGCTTATAAAATAAAACTCATGAGGGACAAATCTGAAGTTTGCTGTTTGATAGAGGTGAAAATAATGTTTAATCAAACAAGTCTTTGGGAGCATACCTGATTCTGTGGCATGTATCCAAGTCAGATACAAAGTAAGAGAAAGAAGTAGGAAGACACCATGGTTTGAAGCACACTTGCTCCTAAGATCACCAGGTAGGCCAACAAGTGGCTCAATAGGATAAATTTGTGTTAAACTGAACATTTTCTGCCTCAATTTTTAGTTTGTTTCTTGATCAGATTTCTCAGTTACTATTTTATTTGCTGCCGCATAATCTCTGTTTGCTGGTAGAGAGTGCCAGGAATGAGGGGGAGTAAAATGTTCAGAAGTGGGGGTAAGTAGGCCAGCTCCTTGAGAGTTGGAGAATTTTTCAGAACTTCTGGGGCCTCCAGGAGAGAAAATTTTAAAGAAGGGTGCAGGAGCAAGTCTGCACACTCCTTTTTACACCCCTTCCATCAAAGACGTTTTGATTATCTTCACCTATTGTTTGTCTGAACAACAAAGGTCTGCGTCTTTTAAAAGGAAACTCATAAACCAGTGTACTAAACTATACTTTGTCCTTAATTAACCTGAAACTGTAAGACAGATGTATAGATAACATGAAAGTAGAGTGATTTATAGCCTGGAAGTCTCAGTAAAGAAGAAAAGCCAGTGTAGTCACTGAGGGATAGGTCTGGAGGATTGAAGTTTACAGTTTTGAAATTGTAGCCTGTCCAAGTATAGCTAATGGAATAAAGGTATGTTAGAGACCCTCCAAGATGACCCCCAATGATCTCATTAGCTGGTATGCCCCTGTGAAGTTCATTCTATGTTGGATAGTGCTGACTTGCATAAACAAGGAATATTGCAGAAAAGATGGAATGTGATCTCCAAGGCTAGGTCATAAAAGACATTGTAGCTTACATCTTGCTCTTTGTTGAATCATTAACTCTAGAGGAATCTCGCTGTCATGACATAAGGAAACTCAAGCTATGATACACAGAAGTCCACAGGGCTCCTGCCAACAATAGCATTAACTTTCTAGACACATGAGTGAGCCACCCTGGAAGTAGATCATCCAGGTCCAATCGCACTTTCAGACAAGAGTAGCTATGAGGAACATCTTAATTGCAATCTCTTGATACTCTGATCCAGAATCACCCAGCTGAGACCCCACTGGTTCCTGATGCACAGAAACTGTGTGAAACAATAAATAGTTGTTGTTTTAGGACACTAGTTTTTTTCAACAATTTGTCATGAAAGAGTAGTTAATACATGATTTAAGAGATGGAGCAGGTCCATTTATGCCATCTGTAAGTAGAAGAACAGACCCGAAGATCATGAAAGATAAGCAGGTTAAAGAACCAATATGCCACTTGTGGAATAAATAAACAAATAGATGCTGACAACACCCGGAGTGATGGAAGCACTTGGAGTGCGAAGAATCAAGAGCCCAACTAGATCCAAAGTCGTAATTTAAAAAAAAAAAAAACAGTGGGTGCAAGATGCGCTTCAAATCAAGCACTTCAAAAAAGAGCAGGAATTTTTATAACAAAAGAAGGTAATCATAGAAATGGGCTCTGGGGGTAAATAATAAAAGTGCCTGAGAAACTATATTACTGTGTATGAGCTAATCTCATCCATAATATTAATTAAACCTCGTTATTACTCAAGTGCCTTTGCCAGGAGTCTTTCCTAAGCAAAAGAAGGGTTTGGTTCTCAGATTCTTACAATATGTTTAAAACAAGCATAGTTGGGGCACCTGGGTGACTCAGTGGGTTAAAGCCTCTGCTTTTGGCTCAGGTCATGATCCCAGGGTCCTGGGATAGAGCCCCACATCGGGCTCTCTGCTCAGCAGGGAGCCTGCTTTCTTTCCTCTCTCTCTGCCTGCCTCTCTGCCTACCTGTGATCTCTATCAAATAAATTAAAAAAAAAAATTTTTTTAAACAAAAAACAAGCGTGGTTTGCTACACTCCTCATGATATACAAGAAGAAATCTATTTCTGTACCTTTTTGAATAAAATCCTATCTAACTTGAAATCCTCTCTCAGGACCATAAGCTACCTTTTTGTACTTTTTCCTTCTTATGACTTTCATCATTTCTCTGGTTGTATAACAGGATCTAACAACCAGGCAGTCCAGCGACATGTAGGAGAGACCCTCCCTCTGGTCAGTAGACCAATATGCTCACCACTGAGATACATCGTGAGAGTTATTGTTCTAGCTCCCATTAGAAAGAAACCTCTACCTCTTTCACTGCAGTCCCCAAGGCCGTGATGTTTAATGCTCAGAGCCCAGCTGTCTTCACTCAGTCCCTGCTGTGAACAGGTGTTTGTCCCAACCTGCATGAGGATGACCACCAACCGCAGAACCCACCACCACTGTGTCCTCCTAGGTTCTGAGAACCCAACTCTCTCTAAGTCTGGAACCTTCTTAGATTCTAAGATTCTAAGTCAGAATCTTTTCCTAGAAGCACCAACCCCCATTTCCCTGCAGATAATCCAACAGACCTGTTTTTTTGTTTTGTTTTGTTTGTTTTATTTTATTTTTTTCAGTGTTCCAAAATTCATTGTTTATCACCACACTCAGTGTTCCATGCAATACGTGCCCTCCACAATACCTACCACCAGGCTCCCATCACCCACCACCCCCCTTCCAAAACCCTTAGCTTGTCTCTCAGAGACCACAGTCTCTCATGGTTTGTCTCCCCCTCCGATTTCCCCCAACTCACTTCTATCTCCCCATGTCATCCATGTTATTCCTTATGCTCCACAAGTAAGTGAAACCATATGATAATCAACTCTCTCTGCTTGACTTATTTCACTCAGCATAATCTCTTCCAGTCCCATCCATGTTGATAAAAATGTTGGGTATTCATCCTTTCTGACAGAGGCGTAATATTCCATTGTATATATGGGCCATATCTTCTTTATCCATTCATCCATTAAAGGGCGTCTTGGTTCTTTCCACAGTTTGGTGACTGTGGCCATTGCTGCTATGAACATTAGGGTACAGATGGCCCTTCTTTTCACTACATCTGTATCTTTGGGGTAAATACCCAGTAGTGCAATTGCAAGGTCATATGGTAGCTCTATTTTTAATTTCTTAAGGAATCTCCACACCGTTTTCTGAAGTGGCTGCACCAACTTGCCTTCCCACCAACGGTGTAAGAGGGTTCCCCTTTCTCCACATCCTCTCCAACACTTGTTGTTTACTGTCTTGTTGATTTTGGCCATTCTAACTGGTGTAAGGTGGTATCTCAATGTGGTTTTGATTTGAATCTCCCTGACAGCTAATGATGATGAGCATTTTTTCATGTGTCTGTTAGCCATTTGTATGTCTTCTTTGGAGAAGTGTCTGTTCATGTCTTCTGCCTATTTTTTGACATGATTATCTATTTTGCTTGTTTTAATAATACATGTAAATCAATATCACCTTAAAAGATTTTACACCTGCAACTTTTAACTTTCTATGTCTAAAAAAAGTTTCCTGTGACAAAATAACACTAAATATAATAAAATTTGGCTATACTTCCTTAAAAAAGGAAGGGGAAACTTACATTTTCTTTTATTTGTGAATGACCCCACAACAACAAAAAAGAATGAGTCACTATAACTCATTTTTTTATTCTGTGACCTTACCATTTAATGCATTGCATGCCTATCTCTTCTCTTTTTAAGAACTGCAAGAATGTTTATCTTTCTGGTATTTTTTTTAAAGTTTTTATTTATTTATTTGACAGAGAGAGATCACAAGTAGGCAGAGAGGCAGGCAGAGAGAGAGGAAGGGAAGCAGGCTTCCTGTTAAGCAGAGAACCCGATGCGTGGCTCAATCCCAGGACCCTGAGATCATGACCTGAGCTGAAGGCAGAGGCTTAACCCACTGAGCCACCCAGGCACCCCTCTGGTCTTTTTTAATTGAAATATAATTGACATAAAACATTATATTAATTTTTTAAGGGGTACAACCTAGTGATTTGATATATGTATATATTGTGAAATGAACACCATAACAAATCTAGTTAACATTCATCATCACACATAGTCCCAGTTTTTTTCTTGTGATAAGAACTTTTAAAATCAAATTTCTTAGCAATTTTCAAATATACAGTCTTTCAATAAGAGAAAAATACTAACATGAATGTGCCTGTCCCCAGCATACTCTTTAGATGAGGTTAAAAAATTAACCTGGGATATACAGAACTTATGGCTAGATACATTCTGGTGTAGAGAAGAAATATATTTGGTTACTCCTGCATAGTTTACTATTACTACAACAATAAAATCTTTTAAAACATTGAGATGAAGTGTGAGTTCTATATCTAGCATCCATTTATCCTAAAATTAATAATACCATTATATATTCATTGTACATATGTCATTTTTAACAACTTGCCTAGTTAGTTTCAGCAGTTCCTTCCATAACTAAGGTAATATCATGAAGAGGTTACAACACTTTGATTCCTACAATCTCTTTATATTCAGTTTGCCTTAGGACACAACAGAGATTTTTGTTTAATTTTTGATTAAACACAAAAAGTACAGATATTAATGTAACTGACACCCACACTAAGATATATCAAATGTTACCATTTTTTCATATTCCCATCATTGCTATTTTTTAGAAATGTACCACTAGATACACTGGAAACCTCTGTCCCTTCTCTAATCCAACCCCCAGAAATTTCTTCAAGAGCTTCATCCTTTTCATCTGTGTTTTGTGTTCCTGAGACTGGAGATTGTATGTTTTTAATTTCCCAGAGACTATCCCTCCCATCTTCTCCTGGTGTGGGAAAAGGTAGTCTCTTGGCTGCCCGAAATGTAAATGAGAAAATAGGGTCTAACTGCTTCTTGGGGATTCTTTGAACCAATTACCTATTTTCAGATCCTGCCTCACTCCCAGAAATAGTTAAAATTGTCAATTAAAATTTTCAGGGAGGGGCCTGGTGCCTACAATTCCTGAGCCTTTCTGGGACTTTGTGGGGCTAATTATTGCTTCTCATAAGCATGTCCTGCAGACATTTAAGTTTTCTAATGTAATTAGATCCCTCATTTTTATGTTAACCATTTGCCAACAGTTTTTTCCATTTCCATCATCTCCTGTCTTCTTTACCAATTTTATCCTTTTGGATTTTTACTATTATCTTATGGGATTTTAGTAAAAAGAAGACAAATTCATCAGTCAGAGGGTTTTTCCCGAGAAATATAAATTTTGAAAACACTTATTAATAAATATAATGGGTGAAACAGCCCACAACAGTACCTAGTTTCAAGAATCGTTTGTAAAGGACCAGTTTTGCCTGTAAAAAAAAAAGTTTAAGAGCAGACCTTCATAAGTTTTCTGCCATCAGAAAAAGAAAAAACTTATTTAGATAAGAAACTGGATCAAGTGTGATGGTATTATTTAGACATATGAAGACTCAGAGCTTCATTTCCGAATTAACTTAACTGGGAGGTTTTGTGATTATTTTTCCCCCTTAGATTTTGCTTTGCTACCTGACCTCGGAACAGAAACATGTTCTTTTCTTCTTAGTTCTATTTGTTTTTTGGAAGTTCAGAATATTAGAATATGTTACAATGAGATGCTATAAAATAAGTAATAAAATGGTCATGAAACATTTTATTACAACTGTAAGAGGGTTCCTATTTGTGCTGAAAAATATTCATTCAACACTTATTTCTTCCACAAATCTTTGTTAGATACTCATAACATGCTACGCCTTGAGCTTAGAACTCAGTGTTGTAGTGTTTATAAGATTCAGTCCCTGTATGTTTATGCCTATTTAATCCTACCATGGACTATGTCTTTAATACACATGATAGTCCTATAATAACTTTTTTTTTTTAAGATTTTATTTATTTGTCAGAGAGAGGGAGAGAGAGCGAGCACAGGCAGACAGAATGGCAGGCAGAGGGAGAAGCAGGCTCCCCGCCGAGCAAGGAGCCCGATGTGGGATCATGACCTGAGCCTAAGGCAGTTGCTTAACCAACTGAGCCACCCAGGCATCCCAGTCGTATAATAACTTTTAATTAACAACTTGAAGTAAGACAATAGTGGAACTCTCCACTCAATTTGGCAGGTGGCTAAATTTTTAAATAGTTAACTGGATTTACTATTTGAGAATAATCTATCATATGACTAAAAGTTAAATATACAGAGCAGAAGTTTATAATAAAGAAGAGCATTTCTTATGAAGGTCCCTTTTTCTGCTTGGAATCACATACTGTACTTTTAATTGATTAAGAATATGTTAAAAGGACAGGTGGTGGTTTTGAGCCACAAGGTCAGAGTGTAGAGGGATATGTGTAAATCCTATGTTTATTATATCTATAAATATAGTTCTTTCTACACTTAGTGCCTTTAATTTCTAAGAACCCAGTCCTCAGACCTAGGGTTGCTTCCCAGGCCACTGCTGGAATTCCTGATCGTGGCAGTCTGCTGAAACATGAGTTCAGTTACCAAATATAGTTGAGTAGAGTAAGAGGACAGATGCAAGTCTGAGGCCACAGTTGCCTCAAAGTGACCAAGGACCAAGCTGTCTTTAATGAATAGGCAAGACCAACGTCCACTCTCCCAGAAAAGAAGAAATGCTCATCTGAAACCCATCACCTTTTCAGAGTCTTCAGAGTAACCAAGGACTGAAAAAGGTTTGTAAGATAGTTCTTAATATACTAACTACTAGGGCAACATTCTTTCAACTTTTTCTTAAAGATGAAAATATAACAGTTTGCCTGGAATTGTAATAGTATTTAGAAGATGCCTTGATTTTTTTTGTTGTTGTTTGGAGAGAAAAACTAATGGGGATTTTGTAGACTTTCCAAAAGCAGATAATACATAAGATTTACCTTTATTTCTACCTCTGCCATCAAGGAACTGAATTTTCTCTTATAATCTTAATCATGCTAAATTGGTGCTATCAATTCAAAAAGGATTAAATGTAGTTATGGAGCAACATTTGTCAAGATTTTTATGTGTTATGTTTCATAGAAAATACAAGCGCAGTTAATTTGAACCTCACCCATACTTAGGCTAAATACTGAGGGCTTAAAGTTAGGTACTTTAGTTTTTAGTAACATTTTAAGTTGTTAACTATACTTCCAACTTTACTAAAAATCCAAAGAGTTTTAAAATCTTTGTTGTGATCGTAATAGGTATTTTAAATTATAATAGATATTTTAAATTATATCTATGCATAAAGGTTACATGCTTATTTATAAAATAGAGCTTACTAAGGGAAACTACAGTCAAATTTAAATATCACAGTATGATTTTATATCGTGTGTTAAGTTACACATGAAATTGTCTTGAATCCAATATATGAGGTTAATACAGAATGATTGGAGGCTCATATTACTTTTTTTTAACATTTGCTAAAAATACGAATCACCTTCTAATTTGAATAATGTGACCACATATCAAGTCCGTTGCCTGACGATAACTATGCAAAATCTGTTTCAACATGTATGTATAGAAATTACATAATAAATATCTTTTCAAATATTTTTTTCTCAAATAACTTGAAAGCTCACCTTGATTATTCAGATTTTAAATACCAGAGACTATTTGACAAATTAGTAACAATGGACAAGATGTAAGAGATTTAGTTAGCCAATAAATGCTCTCTAAATATGTGATTACGTATTCCTAGAATACAAATTAGTCCTCTCACATTCTATTGTAATATGGAGTAGGGTCTATATCTTAGGGGCCTTGTCTCAGTTCTGTTTGAGCTTCTCTGTTTTATTGCTAAAACTGAACATTGAAGGGGTCCTATAGCATCCTTCATAATAGAGTAAGTATCTAGATTATACTGGACATTACAACCACTTTAATTTCTTTACTTCATTGAAAAAAATTTAGAGGGAAAACATTAGTCAAGTTTCAAAAAACATGATGTATTCCTAAAGATATACCAACTGAAATATGTAAGGACAAGACAAAAAACTCCACTTCATTATTAATATGTGTGTGGAGGATATCAAAGGGTATTGTGATAACTGAGTTCCAGTCAGGAATTTCAGCTATCTGGAGTTAATGGCTATGCCCTAGCTAAATTCTAGCAAGGAAAACAAATATTGAGCAAAGTAACTCTGACTATAATTTGTAACTGTTACATGTGAGAATAGTGAAATAAATTTGGTAAATAAAATTTGACCTGCATACGTTTGATATTAAAACTCATTTTTTAAATCCATTTCAACCTAAACCAGTTTGACTACACATAATATTCCTTTCCCAAGATTTCCTTTCCACAAATCTTCTACAACTGTATATATTCATTCAGATTTTGTCCTTTTTTTCTTTCTTTCTTATTCTGAAACAATCAGTTGTTTTACTTTAGGACAAAATTATTTTTTCCCCTTAACAATCTGTATACCTCATACCTTTTCTTACTAAATACACATCCTAGTTTGCTTGTGTAGAGATGGTTATCTTAATATTTCTAGTGGCTTTAATGACATATGCTAATTAGAATTCTTAACCCTTAGAATTCTTATTTCTAGTAAAAACTAAGGAGTAAGCAATTGTGGACTATTATGCTAGCATTCTGTGGGTTGGCAAATTTATAAATAGATTTTATGATTTCCCGAAGTATATTCTTCCTCATAGTAAATTTTTCAGTGTGGCACAAAACATGTTTACTAATAGACCCAAATATTTTTAGTTTCTTTGTAAAAGGAAGCCAAAAGTGGATAAGCTTATGTTCAGTTATTCATGTTTCAGTATTTTATTTTATTTGGAAATGATTTGATATTCAGTGAATATTCATTATTTAATTTATTTCAGTGTAATTTTAAGGTTTTAAGTTACCAAAAAGTTTTTGGAAACTATTTTTTTTTTAAATTTTTTAGAGGGGTGGGGAAAAGGACAGAGAGAGAGAATCTTAAGCGGGCCCCACACCCAGCACTAGCCTAACGCACTGAGACAATCCTGAGATCATGACCTAAGCCAAACTCAAGAGCCAGATGCTTAACCGACTGAGCCACCCGGGCATCCCTTTCAAAACTATTCTTAGGTAGACACACCATAAAGCAAAATTATTGTTTAAAATTAAATAGACACACCATAAAACATAATGATTGTTTAAAATTCATTTATAAACTTTTATCTTATGTCTAATTAATTTACTTGTTGACAATTATGTTTAGATTATTCATGAAAATTTCATGAGTCATTAAGTAGGTCACCATCACGTTATCATTCTTGCTTTCAAATTATGTAACAGAGATAACATGAGATTATTTGATTTTTTTGTAAATCTAGGTTAAATAAAAGTTGTATGTCCCATTACATGTAATGCTGATACTCCTAAAGACATTCCTATTTTAATTAAGCCAACGAACTTAAACTAGCTTTTTTCTTTTTTTTCTGAAGATTGTCCTCAATCATGAGAACTTGAAAAATATTGGGGTTAGTTTATTTGTATCTGACAATATAGTTGATTTATAAAAACAGTTAATTTTCTTTAAGCCAGTTAAATAGAACTCTTTACAAATTAATTTTGGTGGGGTGCCTGGGTGGCTCAGTGGGTTAAGCCTCTGCCTTCATCTCTGGTCATGGTCTCAGGGTCCTGGGATCAGGCTGTATCTGGCTTCCTGCTCAGCAGGGAGCCTGTTTTCCCCTCTCTCTCTGACTGTCTCTCTGCCTATTTGTGATCTCTCTCTCTCTCTGTATCAAATAAATAAATAAAATCTTTTTTAAAAATTTAATTTTGGCACTGCTATCTGGAGGTAAAAAATTTCATCTGCAACATACCTACAAGAACATGCATATACACAGAGATATATGCAAACAGAGCTCTTAATAGCTTTTGCATTAAAATTCTTAGCTATGGGACAGGTACAATAATACAAAACTCACCAGTTTATAAAAGAACAATTTGGATCTAAATTGTGTTTCTAGAAGATAAAATAAAGTTACCCGCTCAGATGACTGAAACTTTTTACTAATGTTTGTGGAGAAAGCTCTTAAGACTTTTTATTTGCCTCCTTTCCAGTTTCCCTTTTTTGTTTGTTTGTTTGTTTGTTTGTTTTTTCTCTTCTGATTTCTAGAATTACCTCCCTGAATTTTGTGTTTCAAAGAGATGGCCTCAGTTTCTAGAGATCAGACAGAGCATTTTTATCTCAAAGGTACAGAGAAAAAATACAAATTCCTCCAAGAAGGACTTTTGTTTCCTAAGTACGAATTTTTATAATATCTACAAGGGTTTTGAGATGAATAGGGGAGGTTTAGAGATTGGTAAAAAGGGTAAGTGGGCCTTTTTCTGTTCTTGCAAAGACTGAATTTGTAAGACCAGTTGTACAAGTTGCTCTCAATTGGTAGTACAGCTGTTTTCAATTCCTCAAAGAGTCTGAATATATCAAGGCACTGATTCACCCATCCAATTTTATTGTCCTCAGTTTCCTTCTCTATAATAGGGAATCTTTAAGATACAAATCAGAAGTTTCTCAAGTTCTGGATTTAGAGCTGTTTGTCTTTGGAATGTTTTTCTTTCCCTCTGGGTACATAGTTTTATTTATCTTAGGAGAAAAGGCCTTTGAAAAAGTTCTTATCAGGCTCTAAATATCAGCTTTCAGTTTGGCCAACTTTTCAGCATAGAACTACTTTAAAAATCCTCCCAAATATCTTGTTGGGTTTCAACTTGGACAAACAGAAAATATTGCTGGCAGTATTGAACAACATTATGGACCCAAGAGGTGTCCTCAAAGAGGGTGCAAAAGATATGATAGATCCAAGATCCACAGCCACTCCGAAAGATAGCCCAAGGAAAGTAAGACTTACACAACAGTGTTGAGAGCTGGTTACTGTCAGTAAGGCCCCTGCTGCAAATTGAAGTACAGCCCAAATTTCTGTTGGACCATATTTTTGGTGCCCCAAAATTGACAGTTGCCAAGCCAAATTCTCAGAACACAAGAAAAAAACAAACAAAAAGCAATAGTTGTCCTTGGGAGAGAAAGGGTCAATAACCAATGGGTCTGGATTTGGAAGTAAGAAACTGTGCCAGTCAGAGAGGAATTTTACCTTCCTCTCTGACTGGCACTATAGAGTACCAGGGAAGCTGATTCTGGTGATAATTTTCACTCTTCACCAGCTTCTGCCAGTTTTCCCAGAATCCTTTCTGTGAGCTCCAGAGTGAGTACATTTAAAGTGGAAACTGTAGCCCAGTATTTACCAGAATTTTGCAAGGTTTTCTATTGACTTTAGTTTCAGTTTCCCCTTGGTGGTTTAAGGGATAACTAGTAACAGTTGACTAGAAAATCTCTTAAGAGACCATCAACCCTGGGAGGGGCCCATATCGAAGCCCTCTTGGCGGTATTTGGGTTGGTGTCAAGAACTTGTCAAAACCTTCAGGGGCAATCATTTTTCCAGTGTCCCAGTTAATTGCAAGTGAGACATCAATTTCTAGACCAGAGTTTTGATTACGGTAAGAATACAACAGGAAAGGCCTAAAGTGCAAAGCCTTGGGTCTATTGCACTTACAAGGCCAATAATTTGGACTTTTGTTTACACTCTTGTGGTCTCTTCAGAGTAGAAAAGTGGTTCAGATGGAGGATTAATAGACTGAGTACTCAGATTAAGTAGGATAATTTTCATCAGCCTTTTGCAATGAATCTTTCAATGAAATCATTTGGAATCTTGAACCATTTTGGAGACTTCTTCATGCCAATTACAATAGGTATCTTATTCTGTTTGTTGATTTTGGGGTCCTTGCTTTCAAGGACACTTCTTATATGAAAGATCTTGTCTAATTGGAATGTTCCCCATAATGGCCATTGTAATTCTAAGTTGTTTTAGTAAGATTTTACTTTTTTTTTTTTAAGATATCTACCATTTCCAAGACTATAGTTCTTAGACATTAAATAAGCAGGTGTGCCAAAATGTAGTGTGTTCAATTCTTTGAATCTTGATAATTCTATTTCTTTAGCTAAGTCTTGGTTCTCTCAGAGACAAATTAAAACCTAAGAGGTATATGCCACTGGGTTGGGAGTTTTGTGTTTTCAAATTGCCTCATTTCACAAAATTTTCTTGAGGTTGGTGGGTGAACAAGTATCAATCTAACTCATTCCATGACCAATTTATCTTAGTCTGGGTGTCCTAGAATTAGGATCTAAGTGCCAATAACAGCTTTTAAGTGCTCTACTCCTCCCCACCACTTTCGAGACTTTGGCTTATAAGGTTGTCATTAACAATAGATCTATTATTCATTACACAAACTATCTTTATAATGGCAGATACCCTGATGGCTTTTACTTGTTCCTACTTAGATTTTGGTTTTGATGGTCTAAACAGTCTAATTTCTTAACTTATTTTCCCAAGAACCCAAGTAATTTATGCTGTGGACTCACATTAGGCTTTGTGAGTCCCCTAATGACTGCCACCCATTGTAGCCTCCCAATATAACTATCCCAGAACCTTTACAGGACTTCCAGAACCTTTCTGGGATTTGTTTGTTAGTTTACATATGCTTTTTCTGTGTGTATGTGTGCATGTTTGTGTGTATGTGTGTATACTTTTTTTAAATAAACATTTTAAAAATAAAGTTTGGATCAGAGAGCTGAACACAAGGGACAACTGAACACTGTCAGAGTTCAAATCTGACAGTGACTTACCCACAGCCCTCAGTAACAATGAGAGGAACAGAGAATTCAAAGGGTTCAGAAGGCACCTATGCAGCATCTTGTTGTCCTATAGGCCATTACCTACACTTTTAGTTTCCATCCTTGTCACAAAAACTGTTAAAAAATGATTAAACTAGATAATTTAGGTAATAAAACAAGTTTTCTTTAAACACTTTAGTAAGTGGACAGTTTCCTTTTGGAGAACTGCAAAATGGGGTAGAAAGCCAAAAAACTTTTATAGGATAAAAAATGAAGAACAAGGAAGAGAAAAATAGAAAATATCTTGGCAAGAGCCACTTAGTCATCCCTGTTTGAGTAAGAAAGAGTAAAGAAATACAAATAAAACACAGAGTTGGTTTGACATTTGGGGATTGACTGATCGTGTTTCTAGTTAAGTGGAACATTTACAAGTCTCAAAAGTTATCTAAGTTTCAATATGCTAGTGGGGAACCCCAGGCAGGAGTGGCTCCACCTTGGGCCTAGAAAGTTATTTTAATAAAAGGAAGAAATTATCAATAATAACTTTGAAAGCAAATGGACTAAATGCTCCAATCAAAAGATACATGTGACTGAATAGATAAAAAAGCAAGACCCAATTATATACTATCTATAAGAGACTCTTCTCAGACCTAAAGATGCATGCAGATTTAAAGTTAGGCCTAGAAAAACATTTGTCATGCAAATGGAACCAAAGAGAAAGCTGGGGTGACAACACTTATATCAGACAAAATAGACCTAAAAAAAACACACACACACAAAAAGGAACATCACATAATCATAAAGAGAACATCCAACAAAAGATAGAACAATTGTAAATATTTATGCACCCAACATGGGAGCACCAAATATGTAAAGTAACTATTAACAAACATAAAGGAAGAAATTAATAGTAATACAATAATAGTTGGGAACTTTCACACCCCAGTTACATCAATGAATAAATCATCCAGATAGGAAATCAACAAAGACACAGTGGTTTTGAATGACACTTTGAAGCAGATGGATCTAACATATATATTCAGAATATTCCATCCAAAAATAGGAATACACATTCTTTTCAAGTGCACATGGAAAATTCTCCAGAATAGATCACATACAGGCCACAAAGCAAGTCTCAGCAAATTCAAAAAAAGACTGCAATTGTATCATGCATCTTTTCCAATCACAACACTATGAAACTAGAAAACAACTCCAAAAGAAAAAAATCGGGAAAGACCACAAATACACGAAGCTTATGTAACATGCTCTTAAACAATGAATGGAGAATGGGTTAACCAAGAAACCGAAGAGGAAATCAAAAAAGTACATGAAGACAAATGAAAATGAAAACACAAAATCTTTGGAATGCAGCAAAAGTTGTTCTAGGAGGGAGCATTATAGCGATATAGGCCTACCTCAGAACCAAGAAAAATCTCAAATAACCTAATCATACACCTAAAGTTAGTAGGAAAAGAAGAGCAAACAAAACCCAAAGCCAGTAGAAGGAAGGAAATAATAAAGATTGGAGCAGAAATAAATGAAATAGAAACTAAAAAAACCACTAAAACAAATCAATGAAACCAGGAGCTTTTTCTTCAATAAAACTGATACACCTTTAGTCAAATTCATCAAAAGAGAGACAGAGAAACAGAAAGAGGATGCAAATAAATAAAATCAGAAGCTAAACAGGTGAAACAGAAACCAGCATCATAGAAATACAATCATAAGAGAATATTATGAAAAAGTATATGCCAACAAATTGGACAACCTAGAAGGAATGGAGAAATTCCTAGAAATATTCTCCCAAAACTGAACTGGGAAGAAATAGAAAATTTGGACAGACCAATTACTAGCAATGAAATTGAATCAGTAATGAAAAAATTCCCAACAAACCAAAGTCCAGGACCAAATGACTTCACAAGTGAATTCTACTAAAGACTTAAGAATAGTTAATATCAGGGCACCTGGGTAGCCCAATCAGTTAAGCATCTGACTCTTGATTTTGACTGGGGACATGATCTCAGGGTTATGAGACTGACCCTTTGAGATTGATGCTCAGCAGGGAGTCTGCTGATGATTCTCTCTCCATCTTCTCTTGCTCCTCCCCTGCTCATGTGCTATCTCTCTTTGTCTCTCTCTCTAAAAACAATAAATCTTTAAAAAAAAAAAAGTATAGTAAATACCTATCCTTCTCAAACTATTTCAAAAAATGATAGAGGAAGGAAAGCTTCCAAATTCACTCTATAAGACCAGTATTATCCTAATACAAAAAGGATAAAAAGACACTGCAAAAAAATAAACCAAAAACCTACCAGCCAATATTTCTAATGAACATAGATGCAAAAATCTTTAACAAAATATTAGCAAACTGCATTCAACGATACATTAAAAAAAAAATTATCACAGTCAAGTGGGATTTATTCCAGGGATGCAAGGGTGGTTTAATATTCACAAATCAATCAACATGATACATCATATAAGCAAGAAAAAGAACAAAAAACATATGTTTATCTCAATATATGCAAAAGAAGTATTTTACAAAGTACAACATCCATTCATGATAAAAACCCTCAACAAAGTAAATGTAGAAGGAATATACCTCAACATAATGCAGGTCTTATATAAAATCCCACAGTTAACATCATACTCAATGGTAGAAAACTGAGAGCTTTTCTTCTAGGATCAGGAACAAGACAAGGATGTCCACTCTCACCACTTTTATTCGACATAGTTCTGGTAAGTCCTAGCCACAGCAGTCAGACAACAAAAAAGAAATAAAAGACAACCAAATTGATAAGGAAGAAGTAAAACTTTCACTGTTTGCAGAGGATCTAATACTATATATAGAAAACCCAAAAGATTGAACCAAAATACTACTAAAACAGATAAATGAATTCAGTCAGGTTATAGGATATAAAATCAATATATAGTAATCTGTTGCATTTCTATTCACTAATAATGAAATAGAAGGAAGACAAATTAAGAAAACAATTCCATTTACAATTGCACCAGAAATAATAAAATACTTAGGAATAAACCTAACCAAGGAAGTGAAAGACCTGTACTCTGAGAATTATAAAATGCTGATGAAAGAAATTGAAGATAACACAAATGGTAAAATATTCCAGGCTTGTGGATTGGGAGTACAAGTGTTAAAATATCCATTATACTCAAAACAATGTACATATTTAATGCAATCCCTACCAAAATACCAATGGTAGTTTTCACAGAACTAGAACTCATAATCCTCAAATTTATATAGAACCACAAGAGTCCCCAAATAGTCAAAGCAATCTGAAAAAAGAAAAACAAAACTGGAGGTATCCCAATCTCAGATTTTAAGTGGTACTAGAAAGCTGTAGTAATCAAAACAGTCTGATCTGGCACAAAAATAGACACATAGATCAACAGAACAGAATAGAGAGCCCAAAAGTAATCCCACAATTATACGGTCAATTATTCTACATCAAAGGAGGCAGGAATATATAATGGGAGAAAGACAGTCTTTTCAACAAATAGTTTTCAGAAAACTGAACAACTGTATGCAAAACAGTGAAATGTGAGACATAAAATCATAAAATTCCTAGAAGAAAACATGGGCAGTAATCTTTTTGATGTCAGCCATAGAAATATTTTTCTAGATATGTTATCTTTGGCAAGGGAACTGAAAGCAAAATTAAATTATTGAGACTATATCAAAATAAAAGGCTTTTGTAAGTGAAGGAAACCGTCAACAAAACAAAAAAACAACCCACAAAATGGGAGAAGATGTTTGCAAATGATGTATTTGATAAGCGGTTAATACCAAATGTATAAATAACTTCTAGAACTCAGCACCAAAAAACAGATTCAAAACAATTCAAAAATGATCAGAAAACATAAATGGACATTTTTCCAAAGAAGAACTACAGATAGCCAACAGACACCTGAAAAAATGCTCAACATCACTAATCGTCAGGGAAATACAAATTAAAACCATAATATCACCTCATTCCTGTCAGAATGGCTAAAATCAAAAACACAGTAAGCAAGAAATGTTGGTAAGGATATGGAGAGAAGGGAGCCCTTATGCATTGTTTGTGGGAAATCAAATTGGTGCACCCACTGTGGAAAACAATACAGAGGGATTCTCAAAGAATTATAAATAAAATTACCATATGATCCAGTAATTCCACTACTAGGTAGTTATCCAGAGAAAACAAGAAGACTTTAGAAAGATATATACACCACTGTTTATTGAAGTGTCTATCCATAGATGAGTGGTTAAAGAAAAGGTGGTATATATATACAATGAACTATTCAGCCCTAAAAAAGGAATGAAATCTTGCCATTTGCAGCATTGCAACATGAATGGATCTAGAGGATATAATGCTAAGTGAAATGATTTAGTCAGAGAAAAACAAATATCATATGATTTGACTCATGTGGAATTTAAGAAACTAAACAAACAAAAAGACAAAGACCCAGACTCTTACTGTTTTTATTGTTTGTTTCTTTGTTTGAGTTCTTTCTTCTTTTTTTTTTTTTTTTTTTTTTTTTTTAGTGAGTCTGGCTAGAGGTTTATCAGTTTTATCTGTTCAAAGAAACAGCTCCTTGTTTCATTGATCTGGTCTATTTTGTTTTTTTTGTTCTTGTTTTGTTTTGTTTTAGTTTCTATATCATTTATTTCTGCTCTAATCTTTATTTCCTTCTTTCGGCTGGTTTCAGGTGGGTTTTTGTTTTGCTTTGTTTTGTTTTTCCTTTTCTAGTTCCTTTAGTGTAAGATGAGGTTATTTATTTGAGATGTTTTTGCTTCTTGGTAAACAGGTGTTGTTATAAACTTTGCTCTTGAAACCACTCTTGCTGCATCCCAAAGATTTTGGACCATTGTGTTTTCATTTATCTCCATGTACTTTTTGATTTCTTCTTTGATTTCTTGTTTGGCCCATTCATTGTTTAGTAGCATGTTATATAACCTCCATGTATTTGTGGTCTTTCCAGATTTTGTGTGTGTGTGTGTGTGTGTGTGTGTGTGTAGTTGTTTTCTAGTTTCATAGCACTGTGGTCATAAAAGATGTATGATATGACTTCGATCTTTTTTAATTTGTTGAGACTTGCTTTGTGGCCTAATATGTGATCTATTCTGGAAAATGTTCCATGTGCACTTGAAAAGAATGTGTGCTCTGCTGTTTTAGAATGGAATGTTCTCAATTTATCTGTTAAATCTATCTGTTCTCGTCTGTCATTCAGAGTCACTGTTTCCTTACGGGTTTTGTTTGGTGATCTGTCCATCAATGTAAGTGAGGGGTTAAAGTCCCCTACTATTTGTGTTACTATCAAATAGTTCCTTTATATTTGTTAGTAGTTTATGTATTCAGGTGTTCCCATGTTGGGTGCTTAAATATTTACAATTGTTATATCTTCTTGTGGGGTTGTCCTTTTTGCTATTATATAGTGTCCTTCTTTCCTTTTTTTACAGTCTTTATTTTAAAGTCTGTTTTATCTGATGTAATTGTTGCTTCTCTGGCTTTCTTTTGACATCCACTTGAATGACAAATATTTCTCCATCCCTTCACTTTCAATCTGCAGGTGTCTTCAGGTCTGAAATGAGTCTCTTGCAGGCAACATGTGAATGGACCTTGTTTTTTATCCGTTATATCACCCTGTGTCTTTTGATTGGAACATTTGGTCCATTTATATTCAAAGTAATATTGATAGATATTTATTGCCATTTTCTTACTGGTTTTGTGGTTGTTTATATGGTTTTTCAAAAAAACCCAGACTCTTAACTATAGAGAACAAACAGATGGTTACCAGAGGGGAGGTGGTGGGGGATGGGTAAAATAAGTGATGGAGATTAAGAGTACACTTACTGTGATGAACACTGAGAAAATAAGGAATTGTTGAATCACTATATTTTATACCTTAAACTAATATGACACCATATGTTCATTATATGGAATTTAAAAATAAATAAATGAAAGTTTTATAAAAATTAAAAAAAAAATGAAAGGAAGAAGTTTGGTCTAGGAATTTCCTGTGATTCCAAAACAACAAAACAAAACAGTTCTAAGTATTTTTAACTTTTGTTTTCATAGTGTAGATTTTATTTTGAAATATCTTTAGTTTTGAACCTTTGTAATCAAAGTTTTTATACTTTTTTAGAAATTGTTTAATTATGAAAATAAACATCAATTAAAATGTTTAATTTAAATTGTAAAATCACTCAATTTTTTTTTAAATTTTCAAAGAATATGGAATAAACAACAAAAAATTTTCTTAAATGTCCCACCCCTCAACCCTATTTCTGCCCAAGCCCTACCACAAGATAATCAACATTATCTGGTACATGTTCTTCCAAGCTTTTCATGTATTTATTACTAACTACATATCCATTTTTTAACAACTTTATTGAG
Source organism: Lontra canadensis (assembly GCF_010015895.1). NCBI lineage: Eukaryota > Metazoa > Chordata > Mammalia > Carnivora > Mustelidae > Lontra > Lontra canadensis. The sequence continues at coordinate 2,473,738 of NW_022631004.1, forward strand.
GTAAAATTGATACACAAAAAACTTCACCTATTTAATGTAAACAACTTCATGAGTTTGGACATACACATGCACCTGTGAAACCACTACCACAATTAAGGTAACAGACATATCTATCATCTCTAAAGTTTCATTATGCCTCTTTAATAGGGTCAGATATTAGCTGACTAATAATCTACTTTAACATAAACATAAGACAGAGCTAAATGCTTATGTCAAATTTCAAGTTCAAGCACAAAAATTTCCTCCACTAGGCAGCTGCTCTCCAAATCCCTATATGATGAACTATAAATTCTTTAATATTACATTTATGTTTTTATTTTTTTAATTATCATATACTGTATTGTTTCAGGGGTAGAGGTCTGTGATTCATCAGTTACACAACACATAGTGCTCACCACAATATACCTTCCCCAATGTCCATCACCCAGTCACCCCCTCCCCCTTTCCCATCCCCTCCAGCAACCTTCAGTTTGTTTCCTAAGATTAAGAGTCTCTTATGGTTTGTCTCGCTCTCTGGTTTCATCTTGTTTCATTTTTTTCTCTCTTCCCTTGTGATCCTCTGCCTTGTTTCTAAGATTCTCTGTATCAGTGAGATCATATGATAGTTGTCTTTCTCTGATTGACTTATTTTACTTAGCATAATACCCTCTAGTTCCATCCATGTCATTGCAAATGGCAAGATTCCATTTTTTTTATGTCTGTGTAATATTCCATTGTTATCCATTCATCTGTCAATGGACATCTAGGTTCTTTCCATAGTTTGGCTATTGTGGACATTGCTGCTATAAACATTGGGGTGCAGGTGCCCTTTGGATCACTACATTTGTATCTTTGAGATAATACATAGGCATTTTTAAATGCCTGTTGAAATGTTACTACACCCAGGTGCCAGGATGACTTAGTCAGTTAAGCATCTGACTCTTTGATTTCAACTCAGGTCATGATCTCAGGGTCGTGAGATTTAGCCCATCTCCCCAGACCCACAGCACCACCACCACCACCATCCACCCACCCACCCACCATGGCCCCCGGTCAGGCCTCACACTGAGCATGGAGCCTGCCTAAGATTCTGTCTCTTTCTCTACTTCTGACCTTTCCCACCTCCCCTTTCCCCCGTCACACACTCTCTCCTTCTCTAAATAAATAAAGTACCTGGCTCATGTGGTATGGGATACTGAGTGACCCTTAGTGCCTGTCAGCCTTTTTCTAGCATCAGTTTTTCTTTCAAAATCACGGTAGCTTGTCTATGTCTCTACAAGGAATTGCATAAACAGATTGCATATGCTCTCCCCTTATCTAAATTCTTAAAGTAAATAGCCATAATATCCCCAACAGAAAAAGGAAACTGTGGTTAAATACAGGTTTTAACCCTAAAACTGCCATTTCCTGACAGTTCACCTTTAGCCAAATAATTGAATGTTTTTATGCTGACGTTTTGGGTGCAGAATTAATAAAAATAAGAAGAAAAATAATGATAACCCCATCAATTATTCTGAGGATCAGATAGTTCATTCTGTGAAAGCAGGCAATGTGCAACACTCGGAAGCTGTTGTATAAGAAATTCTCAGGGCTGGCTTGTATTGTTTGTAATTGAATTCTTTCTACTAGACTCTGCTCTTTCTCATGCATATGCCAAGTCTTCCTCCTCTCTAGCCAGGGAGATCTTTACTGTCAACAACCTAGAGTGCCTTGCCTTACAGGGATCCTGCAGGGGGTATCGCACAAGAATTTTTTTGCTGGCAAAAAAGAGGATTTTCCTAGTTACCATAGATCTAGTTTTCACATAATTATCCCCAAAAGTCAGCAACTCAAAAAACAAATATTATTTATAATTTCTAAATTTGTCTCTCTTTTCTCTTTTCTATTATTTATACATTCATGTATGTTGTAAATCATATATATTTATATTTATATTCAGGAACTCAACAATAAATATTTTCCCAAATACTAGGAAAGTAATTCCAAGACAATTTAATGATAAAATTGCTTGTGTTAAAATGTGTGATAGACAAATGAAATTTTAAAAGTTCAATGAAAACTCATATTTCATAGTAGATCTTGAGAGTCTGACAGAATTCAAACGATATTAACTCAGGGAAAAGCTGTAAACCATAAAATTACACTTTAAAATAATCTATAAATTAAGTAGCATCAGATTCCTTAGAATGAATGAAATATGCCACAGGGGTTTAACAAAATAGGTGACCATGGACGTTTACAATAGAAAACAATATTTGCTTGGGAAAGTCAAGCTGCTGATAAGCTGTCACTGAATTTCAAGGTGGAAGGAAATCTGTAATGCCTCATAGTATTTGCTAACCTTCCTAAACCTTGCTTCACCAAACATTTCCTTAAGTTTAGCCTAAATGTCATGCATAAATGTCAGAGTTCACCTGGAAGAATCTGCCTTCAGAGCACCGTGAGGATACCTGCAGCTGCCTGCATGGTACAAATTGAAAGAACCTAAAGCACAGCAAGCCTGAGGGTATCCTCCTCCTGTGAGTGCCACCCTCCCGCCAGCAGCATGCCTTCCATGACAGGTCTAAAAAAACACCAATATTAACATACAATTATGCATCTTATTGTATTTACTGGTTTATTTTGTTTTGTTTCATTTGTACCTTAACTTTCAAATATAATTTGAGACTGCATACAATAAAAGAACTATGCAGTTGTCCAAAATCAATTAAAAGGTTTAAGACCAAACCAAGACCAAATTGAGAACCTGACGTTATTTCAATTTCCTACTTTTGCCTTTTCTCCTTTAGCAGGTTAACTCCTTAGGGCAGAGGAGTCTTAACAGCTATGTCCCCAACCTGTAGAAGAGGAGCCTAATACAGTAGGCACTCAACAAAAAATATGCTGACTGAATAAGTAAAGAGAGAAAGAGAGCTAAAAAAAGGGGGGGGGGACTAAAAATATTCATATTTCTATGATCCAAAATTTAACTCTGAGCTTGGTAACATCCATGGCAAGGAGCATCATCAAAGGTTACAGAATTGTGATTGTCTAATAGTAGGAATGCCAAGAAAACAAAATAAATGTTTTTCTGGTTCTGAATTTTTTCAAGAGAAACTTTCTTGGCAGGAACTGAGAAACATAAAAATCGATGTCTTTATAGATAAGGTCTTTATTAATGCAGTGTCAGACCTACCACTGTCTTGTATTAGTGAAATGAGCATATAATGTGCATTTTATGTTTTCCACATTAACAGCTATTAATATATAACACTGATTACGTTATCAAGTTCTTACTAGAAAACAGAACCCAGGGGATGAGTAACTATTGGTAAGACAGATGAAACAGCAGGGTAAAGAGCAGAACAATGTTCCACTGAGGACAGCAGGTCCCAGAGAAATGCTGCAGTGAGGTCTGAATGGCTGAGAGCAAGCAGGGAATGAGACATTTGTGCCTCATGTCTTTGTTTGTATGGCTCTATTTCCTATCAAATCCTAGTTAGGGTTCGATCCATGTTTCAAGTACTAGGCAGTTTCTCTCCATCATGTGCCATGACCCAGACACTGTGCCAAGCATTAGCCATTCAAAGACTGTCAGTTACATCTTTTTCAAGCAGTTCACAGTCTAATGGATGAAGAGTTCTCTAACTCATATTAGTAATTCAGTAAGATGAATGTTATAGGAGAATCCTATGCAAAATGTCATGTTTGGAAGAAAGAGAGAATTACACTGACTGAGGAATCAGAAAGCACCAAAAGAAAGTGAAATTACATAATGTTTTTAAGGATAAACTGGAGTTTGAAACAGAAAAACAGAAAGAGTAAACTATAAAACACGCAGGGCCAACAAAGAGCCATTTCTCCCGTGGGGAGGAAGCTAGGCCTATGCAAATTTCAAAAAATTAGAAAATGGCTCTGGTTTATCAGAGTTTAAAGTCAAATTATTAATAATGGATGAAGAATTTACAAAAGAGAAAAAGATGAAAAGGAGAATTTCCAAGCAGTTCATATTTCTTCCGAGGACGGAGACAGGGGACAGAGAAAATTTAAAGATGTAGGAAAATACTTTATTCCTCAGAATTTCAAAAATCTTTCAATTCTACCTGCTAAATTGGAACTTGTTAATGTTTAATGGAACTTGATAATGTTTATCTCACTTCTTCATTCATTAAAGACAGTATAATTGGGGCGCCTGGGTGGCTCAGTGGGTTAAGCCTCTGCCTTCAGCCCAGGTCGTGATCTCAGGGTCCTGGGATCAAGCCCCACATCAGGCTCTCTGCTCAGCAGGGAACCTGCTTCCTCCTCTCTCTCTTCTGCTGCTCTGCATACTTGTGATCTCTCTCCCTCTGTCAAATAAATAAATAAAATCTTAAAAAAATAAAAAGACAGTATAATTAGTTCTTTTCACTGTATTTTACTTTCTGTGTCTATTACACCAGCATAGAATTACCAAAAGCGCTGTTTGAAATAAAACATTAAATCTCAGGGAAATAATGGAGATGTTTGTAATTATATTTCTTTTGATTACAACATTTTAATTATGGGCTGTTGACTGACATGAAAATCTCTGAAGCATGATTTTCCCGTGAGTTGGGCCACCTGGAAACCTCCCTTGTTCATCCACGTTGAATGAGCATTTTCCCTAGACCATGTGCATGTTCTAGCAGCAATAACTGGGTTGCAGATTAAACCCAAACCATATATGCTATAGAACTATTATTTTCTTTTTCACTGTATAAGCAGTTTTTAAGCTACACCTAATCCTCACAACTGGATCCTGTCAGATGGCGCCTCTTTAAAACCAAAATATAAGTTAATAAGCAGGTGATTTAATCTACCTCCAGCAAACACTCCCTGTTTTAAAAAATGAACTAAAAAGTGTTTCATCATTCAGAAGCTTACTTTAAGCTTCCTCATGTAATGTTTTTTATGAAGTTTTGAAATTTATCCTATTATGTTCACTTTGCACTAAGTGTAGTTAAATTAATAGCAGAACTCTGATATTAGCAGAAATAGCAGAAAACTAATCCAAAATTTTATTAGCCTGATATATTGCTTAGGACTCTTGGTTGTGGAAACTATAATATATTGTAGTTAAGTCTATGGTTAAGATAATAAGTTCTGAAGTTGTTGTCTGGATTTGAATCTCGGCTCTTCTATTCACATTTTCTGCCTCAGTTTCCTTCTTTGTAAACTGGGGCCTGTTGTGAGAAGTTTAAATGAAATCACCAACTTAATGGCACTTGACACAATGCCTGCCTCAGTGAGCAGTATGTTGTTAACCATTATCATTATCAGGATTACTATTAGTAGTGCTCATGCTAGATGAAGTTATTAGGTAGCTGATGTTCTACAGCTATCAAACTTTTCCTGTAAAAGTCTGGATAAATATTTTAGGTTTTGTCAATCATAAAGTGTCTGTTGCAGCTACTAAACTCTCTCATTGTTCTTCAGAGACAGTCAAAGACATTCACATGGCCACACTCTAAGTGTAGTCAGGAATCAAAAGGCTCTGCCTCTGAAATGATCAATTCAAACATTTCACTATCTCGATACATCCTTCCAGATTCTCATTCAGCCATTCCCACTATACCTCCCCTTTAATTTCATTGAGCCGTCAGTCCCTTAAGCTCTTTATAATCAAACTCCTACTCATGAATCCAAATCCAGCATAGATTTTAGAATCCAACCCCCATATCGCTGATATTCTCAAAAACCTTGTCCATTTCCCTTCCATCTTACCTGTGTGTCAAAACCTAAAACATCTTATCTCCACATCTTCACCTGGAGGGCTGAGCTCTGGTGAAGAGAAGTGTGCAATCACACTGATTAATGATACTATAAATACATCACATTTAACTTCAACTAAGTTCTCACCTTTGCCCACAAATCTTTTTTTTCCTATTTTTTTTTTTTTGAGATTTTATTTATTTATTTGAGAGAGAGGGAGAGCGTGCATGCCCAAGTTGGGAAGGAGGACATGACAGAGGGAGAGGGTGAAACAGATTCCCACTGAGCAGAAGTCCAATGCAGGGCTCTATTCCAGGACCCTGAGATCATTATCTGAGCTGAAGGCAGGCGCTTAACCAACTAAGCCACCCAGGGGCCCTGCCCATAAATCCTTCTTAAGGAAATTTTTCCTTTCTCTACATCAGATATTTCAAATTGTCTTCTGTCCTCAAAAACTTCCAAATCCTCAGAAATCTCAAGATAGGACCTCCCCTTTCTTTCAATAACAAATTTATGCAGATTCCCCCTTATCCCTTCTTTCTCACACACACACACACACACACACAGGCACACACACTTTAATTATTTCTCTCCTTTGACAATGGGAGAACTGTTCCTTTCCAACCGGAAGTTGTTTGTACCATAGTAACTCATTTCATCTCACATCCTGGAAGACCCAGTCTATTCATCTTCCTCACTTTTTTACATGGATCTTCTGCTTCTCCCTCTCTGCTGTCTAATTCCATTGGCACTGAAATACATTCCTGAGCCACACTGTAAACAAATAAACCCACCAGAAATTTATACTTTTGTCCACCAACTACCTCTGTCTCTCCTCCTTTCTATAAACTTCTCAAAATAGTCAATAGCATGTGCAATCTATATTTTCTTTCCTTTCATAATTTCTCAGCATATCTTGAATCTGGCTTCAATCTTTGTCACATACACCAAAATTGCTATTGGTAATGGTGCTAAATGTTCCCAGTTGCTAAATCAAAAGAATACTTCCTCCTTCATGAGACATTTCCTTGCCCAGCTTCCATAACACCCCAGTCTCCTCGTTTTCCCCCAAACCTCTAGAGGATTGTTTCCTTTTTTTCTCTCTCTCTTCCTTGATGATCTTATTCACCATCTTGTATTACATTGCCACCCATGGGTTAATAATTCCCAATCAAGTTTTGTTCTCTTTACTCATGTACTCTGGACCAGTATCTCAAATTGCCTTCAGACATCAATACCAGAGTTCCCTGTTGCGGAAGGTGTAAATCAAAATTAAGATTTTTTTCTCAAAACTTGTCCCCCCACTTGTGGCATGTGAGTTAATGGCACCTTCCATCCCACTGTTTGAATAACAAATCTATAATCCTGTCTCTGCATCATCTCTTCGATTACTTAAAGATTTCTGTCCTAGCTTCTATCTGTTGTCCACTGTTGTCCATCTCAATATCACTTATTCAGGCTTCTGTCATATTTTCTTAATCTACTATCAGTTGTGTTCCTTAGTGTCAAGTGACAGAAATATTCTTTGGTCAACTTGAGTGCAAAGCGAATTATTGGTAGGAGTTACAGCAATTCACAGATTGAGGCCCAGAGTGTATGCTGGAGGCAAGACCAAAAGGCCAACAAAAGGGTCATATGTGACCACCACTGCGGTGACAGCTCAATAGCCCACGGCACAGCTTCCACCTCCCACCTCTGCACAGCCATCGCTGCTGCCCCTCATGCTCCATGCTGCTACATCTTTGCTACGACCAGAAACAAAAATGCTTTCTCCATGGAACCTGCCTCAAAGGCCAAAGATGGATGCATATAACTATCATGTGCCAAGACTTGTGCCCAGGCTCCAAGGGGCTGGGAAAGCAAATCTTTGGAGATTCCACATTTCATTATGATAAGTAAGTTTAGTTTCTCATGGAGGCACATAACATGAAGAATTATCCAGAACTAATAAGGAGGCTCAGATGATGGGGATCCAAAGATAAAGCAATGATAAATATACACAACCCCAAGAATAGAACACAAGCCTCCCACCGACTTTCTTCTTTCATCTTGCCTTCCTCTTCCTCCGACTCAGCTCCTGAGCTAGGCTACAATCAGTTATCTTTCTAAAATGCAACTCTGGAGCACCTGGCTGGCTCAGTTGGTTAAGTATCTACCTTTGGCTCAGGTCATGATCTCAGGGTCCTGGGATCAAGCCTCAAGTCCCCAGCTCAGCAGGGAGTCTCTTTGTCCCTCTCCTTCTGCCCCTCCCCCTGCTCATGCTCACTCTCTCACTCTCTTGCTCTCTCTCTCTCTCAAATAAATAAATAAAAACTTTCTTAAATAACAAAAAAATAAAACACAACTTTGGTGATGTTTCTCACATACTTAACAGTCTTCTTTGTCCTCTAGCTGCACCTAAGATAAAATTCAAGTTCTTCACACAGTTCCAGGCTCTCTGACCCCACTCCTGCTTTCTAACTTTTTCTCTGCTGATTTTCCCTGTCTCCAGATACATTTCTGTTTCACTAAACCTCTCTAAGTTACCTGAGTCTGCCAATACTCTCCTTAGGATCCAAAACTTTGTCTGTGCTTCTGCCAGTGTCCTCTTTACCTGCCTAACTCTTCCTCCTCCTTCACATATCATCCTATAGGCTTCAACTTCCATAAATTTTTTCTTGATCCTAACCCTGTTATCCCTTCTAGGTGCTAACGTAGCACTTTGTTTTCTTACCATAGCACTCAACATACTAAATTATATATATGCTTATTCCTTTTTATATCACCCATAGACTAAGTTCCATGATGGCAGAAACCCGTCTTTTTCTTAAAACTATACTTCCCAGGAGCCGAGGTGGCTCAGTCGGTTAAGTGGCTGCCTTTGGCTCAGGTCATGATCCCAGGGTCCTGGAATCGAGCCCCATGTCAGGCTCCCTGCTCACTGGGGAGTCTGCTTCTCCCTTTGTTTCTCCCCACCTCCCCCAACTTGTGTGTTCTCTCTTGCTTGCTCTCTCTTTCTCTCTTGAAAAAATAAATACAATCTCATAAAATAAAGCATATTTCTCAATTTCCCTCTCACACTGAGTTCAATGCAAAAAATTAATTTCTCTAAGGCCCACAACAAACAGACCAATAGCCTCTCTTCCAAAGAAAAATATATGTTGTAAGAAATGGAAATACAGTCTGTTTTACCTTCAGTATGCAAACATACTTTTGGCCCAAGCATCTCTCTCTTCCAGTTTTCATGTCTTCTGAATTAATGCTGCCTGGTGATTTATATCCTCACACTTTTTAAGAGTTGACCTTGACCTTGACTTCTAAACCATCTACCATGTTTGCTGGCTGAAGGGTCAAATGTAATTAAGGGCTCTGTTCTGGGAGAAACCAATCTGCCTTCTCAGGACAAACTATGAAAGACTTTGAAATAAGCAATAGAGAACTGATGTTTTTCCAATGGAATACTGGTGGGGTCTGGTAGACCTTCCAGGGTCATCTGATTCTAATGTGGTCTGTGCCTTTTACTGTCTTTTATTAGGCAATGTTATACCTTTGTAAATTGTAGAAATCTAATAGCAATGCAAATTATACTTGAGCACAGATACACAAATAAATTTTTTCCAGTAGAAATACTGTTAGTTTGTACTCCATAGAAATGACTCCAAACATTACATTTTATTGCTCTCTATATACTAACCAGTTTCAAATTTATTAGTAAATTCATTTTAGCATTCTTGATTGTCTATGTATATACTTACATAACTACATATGTACATATATATTATACTTACATATATATATTCATTTACTTTAGAATCTGCTTTGAAATAGTTATACATCTTACCAGTTTCCTCATTAAGTAGTTAAATAAAATCTTGCATGAATGTTTATTTTGACACTTGTTATATTTGCCATGACTTTGCCTTTTTTTTTCTTCTTTTGCTGTTGCCAGAAACAAACTCCAAACTTTTGACTACCAGTCCACAGATTTGGCTTCCCACTGAGAACCACAACTACTAGAACACTAGTATGTGGTCTCTCCTTTCACCTTCATAAACTTCCAAGCTCCCACCCACATTTCTGGATTTTGAGCTTCAATAAGCTTTGATCTTGAGGGAAAATGGCACATGAGAAGTGCAGAATGTCCTACTGTAGTCTTAGTGCCTAATGCAGATATTTTCTTTTTGGATTATTCTGCGCTGATTAGTAAAATACTTAATATTCACTCCCAGGGAAAATATTAAATTAAAATGAGATAATAAACACAAGTATACTTGGTGTTTCTTCCAACTTGAAGAATAGAGAAAAATGATTTTTCCATTTGTTCATTTTAATGTTTCTCCCAAGCTGTAAATTAATAATACTGTGACAACACATACCCATTACTACCAATGGCAACTCTCTCTACATTGTCTTTCAGAACACAAGAAGTAAATTGGTTTCCAGTGCCTCTGACCTTCCTGTTGAGAGCAAACAAAAAGTATATGAAGACTATTGAACTATGTCAGAGACTTCCTCCCATGACTCGTTCTATGATTCCCTATCAGACATGCAGGAAGAAAGCAAGAATGCTGACTTCTTCCCTGAGCTATCTGCTTTTCTCAGCCAGGAAGAGATAAACAAGAGTCTTGACCTAGCCCGGAGAGCTATAGCCAGCTCTGAAACGGAAGATTTTGACTCAGAAAAGGAGATCTCACAGATTTTCAACACCTCTCCTGTAAGTGTCTGTGAAAATCCTTCCCGTAAGGAGACCAAATTTGGTGAGCCATCCTCCTTAGGAAGACCTTGTGATAACAGGCCAACACCTGTCCAACCTCTACCAGAAAAAACTGACCGTATCTCTTCACCTGCTTCAAAGAGGAAACCTGCCAAATCACCCCTGCTTGCCAGCCCCAGCTATATCCGGAGCCTCCGAAAGGCTGAAAAACGTGGTGCAAAAACTCCCAACACAAGTGTGAAGCCCAAACCAGCATATCAAGGTAAGACTGGCCCGCAGAGCCAGCTATGCGACAAGGCAGCTAATCTCATTGAGGAGCTGACATCCATATTTAAAGAAGCTGCAAAGCCGAGAAATAGAAGCCCGAACGGGGAGTCCTCATCGCCAGACAGTGGCTACTTGTCTCCTAAAAATCAGCGGTCAGCCCTGATGAGTGCCTCAGTCAGCCAGAGCCCCACTGGAGACCAACAGGAGACAGAAGCAGAGGTCAAGTTACCCGAAGCCCAGCATTGCTACCAGGCAGACCAGGACAAGGCAGTGCCATGCAGTAACATCTCTCACCCACAGCCCCAGAATGCATTCCACTTCCCCTCAGCTCCACGGTTCATCCAGAAGCTTCGGAGCCAAGAAGTGGCAGAAGGAAGTAGAGTTTACTTGGAGTGTAGAGTCACTGGAAACCCAACTCCTCGAGTCAGGTAAGAACTTTTTGTTATGAATAGCAAATGATTTGTGTTGACTTTTGGTTTTACTCTAATATGGGATGAGAAGAGATTTCCTGTAGAGTTAGCCCTCTGGGGCCTGAAGTGGTGTTTTCAAATATCTGCAAGGCAAAAGCATCCCAGAATTGCAAATACTAGTTGTGCTAGTTATCACTGGTGGGATGTGTCTGTTATCATGAACCATGTGCTCCTAAGGGGAAGGCAAAGGACCAGACAGGGATAGAGGAACACAAATGGGTTATTAAATAGGACTCTGGAATTAATAGCATCCAAGGAAACTTAAAATGTGCAACTGATTCATTCAAAACACTGTGAAAATGTGTGCATCATTTGAATATGAGGTGCTGAAGGTGGTTGAAAGTGTGGTTAAAACTGGACATTGTTTGGCAGTACAGAGTTGAAAGGCATGGGTGCACAGAGGCCAACCACAAGATTAACCCCCAAATATATACTCTGATCTAAGTGCTGAGCTAAGTGGCCACGTAGTCACTGAAAAAAGCACACCCACACACCTTCAATGTGATGCAACCAAGGAAACACATAAAGATAAACCAAAATGAAACAATAAAGATAAAACAAACTGAAACAATATAGGTCTGTTGCTTATACAAAGGCTCTGGCCACTACGGCATGGGTATAGCAAAAAAATAAATAAATAATAATAATAATAATAACAACAATTACGTAAGCATGTGATTAGTTGGAGTCAATATACATACTACACAACCAAGACCATTCTTATATCTAGAGTTCTCCTTCCTTAACTGCAGATTTCATACTTTCTGTGCAAAAAGGTTAAGAGAAGTGACCTGGGAGTCAGACTGCAGGGTTTCCAATCATGGCTCCACCTTTTACCAATTGTGTCACCAAGGCAAGTTTCTTTGTGACTTAGTTTCTTCATCTGTGTAATGGGAATTAAAATAATACTTCCCTCATTCAGTTTTATGATGATTAAAATAATGTGTGAAAAAATAAAACAGTGTCTTGCAGCTCGTGACTACAGCATTAGTATTACCTATTACTTTTATTATTTCTCATTTCTTAATTTTATATGCTAAAATGAAAATAACATTGCAAGCTGGATTATACTATAAAAATAAGCCATACATTTATTTATTTTTAAACTTTTGCTTTCCATTAATGAAGGATGTTTTACCTGGGTTAAATAAATATTAAAAAGTAAATTCAAAATGACATATCAGATAAAGGGCTAGTATCCAAAATCTATAAAAAACTTATAAAACTCAACGCCCCAAAAACAAATAATCTAATCAAGAAATGGACAGAAGACATGAACAGACATTTCTGCAAAGACATCCAAATGGCTAACAGACACATAAAAAAGAGTTCAGCATCACTCAACATCAGGAAAATACAAATTAAAACCACAATGAGATACCACCTCACACCAGTCAGAATGGCTAAAATTAACAAGTCAGGAAACAACAGATGTTGGCGAGGATGCGGAAAAAGGGGAACACTCCTACACTGTTGGTGGGAATGCAAGCTGGTGCAGACACTCTGGAAAACAGCATGGAGGTTCCTCAAAAAGTTGAAAATAGAGCTACCCTATGACCTAGCAATCACACTACTGGGTATTTACCCTAAAGATACAAATGTAGTGATCCGAAAGGGCATGTGCACCCGAATGTTTATAGCAGCAATGTCCATAACAGCCAAACTATGGAAAGAACCTAGATTTCCATCACAGATGAATGGATAAAGAAGATGTGGTATAGATATACAATGGAATACTATGCAGCCATCAAAAGAAATGAAATCTTGCCATTTGCGACAATGTGGATGGAACTAGAGGGTATTATTACGCTGAGCGAAATAAGTCAATCAGAGAAAGAATTATCTTATGAGCTCTCTGATATGAGGAATTTGAGAGGCAGGACAGGGGGTTTTCGGTTAGGGAAGGAAAAAATGAAACAAGATGGGATCAGGAGGGAGACAAACCATAAGAGGCTCTTAATCTCACAAAACAAACTGTAGGGGGTAGGGAGAGGGTGGTTGGGTTATGGACACTGAAGAGGGTATGTGCTATGGTGAATGCTGTGAAATGTATATGCCTAATGATTCACAGATCTGTACCCCTGGGGTAAATAATACATTATGTTAATAAAAATAATTAAAAAAAATAAAAATAATAAAAAATAAAAAGCTGGAAGTATTAAAAAAGTAAATTCAAAATTGTGAAATTTGGCAAAATAGTAAACTAGACATCATTGGCTAAAAATTGCAATGCTGGTATATTCTTATTAATACAGCATTTCACAAGCCATGAACTTGACCTCTCACCTTACATCCACCAAGACACACTTTGCTAGAGTTGGTCTCTTAGTTTGGCAGTTTATTGCTAACAAACATGAAGTGAGCATTAGCACAGCTGGCTAAAAAGTAGTGCAATTAAAGGCAGGGAATTTTTTTTCCTACCAATGTGTTCAACTAATTCCTCGAGTCCATTTTTACAGTAATTTTGCTATATTTCTTTTAAGAAACTGACAGCAGGGGGCAGTCAAAAACTTCTTAATGGGTTCATTTCATTAAAGCTGTCCTAAATTCTGCATTTATGTACCTTTTCCATAAAGAATTTTTCTTATTATTTTGCCTATGATGGAAATGAAATTACCTGATTCTTTTGTATTCTGATTAGATTGTTTTTAACCCACCAATCTTGGGAACAAATAATTCTCTATGAGTGATACTTTCACATGTCATTCAAAACAGTTCCACAGGTTCTCATATGGCATATAACTCCACTTACATTTACCTCCAAAATAAGCCCCTTTCAAATGTATTACCGTGGCAAGTAAAAATACCATACCCTTTCAAAAATGATCTCAAAAAATCAATTTAACATCAAAGGATTAATTCAGGTGAGCAGACCATAATTAGTACATTAAAGTTCACTTAAACATTGAATAATTTGGGGGACATCAAATTCATACTTCTGCCTCCTTTCTTTTTACTGGGGTTAAGGGAGCATTAATTTGGTTGGTAACCAAAGAATTATTAACTCAGTTTCCTCATGTCATCTCCTGGTCTACCAAAGTTTATGACCAATGTCCATGAGACATTATAAATTATAACCTTCTAGAGTAATTAAGTCTTTGATGAAATGTTCCATTGTTTAAAGTTAGATGGTCTTTTTTTTTTTTTAATCTTTTTGGAGTTCTTGTTTGTTTTTTGTTTTGTATTTTGACAGGGGAGTGTGCTGGATTTTCTTAATTTCTGTTCCAAAGATCTTGATACTCTCTTTCATGCATTTGTAGATATAACATATACCTAGGAACACTGAGTTCCTTTCCCACATGAGACATGAGAGTCTAAAGAGATCATCTTCTTTGAAGGAAATTTCATACGAAGAAGAAAACCTTTAATAAAATGTATCCTATCGTGGGGCACTTTAGAGACTGGCTTGACTCAGTCAGTCCAGGGAACTCTAAACCCAGAGATTGTATGGATCTATTGATTGTTAGGCTACCTCCTAAGGTCCCAGAAGCAGGTAACAGGATCCTCAGAGAGCAGAGGATGTCAGGGGAACCCGAAGCAAGCAATAAGCGGAGGCCTGACAGATGCTGACTAGTAAGCATAGAGACATTCATTCAGTTATTGAAAAGTCAGCAGCTATTGGACAGGGGGGTGAGATGTGGTACAGTAGGCAATGGTAAGGTCCAGACTTACTTAAAAGCCCTGCATCACAGGAAAATATGTCAGCAGGTGTCAGCATCCAGGTACAGCGTGTGGAACACAGGGAGAAAGTTCGGCCCTTCAGGAGTTTAGTTAAGGAAAAAGCAAGACTGTTGCTCCAAAGGACAATAGGACAGGGACAGTTCAGAAATAGAGACTCGGGTATGATTAAATGAGGCAGGACTTCAGTGTTGGGTCCAGAACAGGGAAACAAACTGTTAGACTGACAAGGCTGGGCTACTAAGCTGCTGGCCTGGAGCTTCTTAAGTTTGGCCTAAATAGAAACCACTTTGGGATGCCTGGGTGGCTCTGTGGGTTAAAGCCTCTGCCTTTAGCTTGGGTCATGATCCAAGGGTCCTGGGATTGAGGCCCGCATTGGGCTCTCTGCTCAGCAGAGAGCCTGCTTCCTCCTCTCTCTCTGCCTGCCTCTCTGCCTACTTGTGATCTCTGTCTGTCAAATAAATAAATAAAATATTTTTTAAAAAAAGAAAAAAGAAACCACTTGGTCTGAGAACCTGGACATAGTGAAACTTAAATAAAGTGGCCCCAGCTAAAGGGAAGATTGGTGAAAATAGTAGGATCAAAGCCAGGCTAGTCATTTCAAGGCTTTTTTACTTCATCCTTCCACAAATATAACTGGCATAGATACCAGTTACTCCACAAAGAGGACTGGGGAAAAAAAATCTCTTTTCCTTCTTAATTCTTGCATAGTTCCAACAAAACCTCAACAAAAGAGAAAAAGGCTGGTGGAAGAAAGCTTATGCATAGTAACTGAGGTCATATATAATTTAGACACTACTCAAATTACACACAAATTATTTGTTAATAATTTGAATTATTACATTAAATAAAATCAAGTCAGAATTTGCTAATTTTTCTGATTATATCCCAGTATTTCATATTTCTCATGTACTACTTTATAACAGTATAAAAACATGTTCCCTTACATCACTCACCTTGCCTGTTCCCTCCACTCTCAACTTTTGTGAGTTGGAGGAAAATTCATGAAGAATTTTAGTTCAAAGGTATCTTTAGTACTATAAAAATGAGATCTCATATTTTCACGTTATAGTTTTAAAAATATTTTATTATGGCAACCATATATTTCAAACCACTTAAATATAAGGAAACCAAGAAAACTAGGAAATTATTTGCCTAGGAACAGAAAAATTATTAATTAACCATAGAGACCATATAACCATATAACTCATGTCTTCTGATTCCTGATCAGGTACTGAGTGACCCACGAGAAGATTTAGCCACTGTCACTGCTGCTTTGCTTGTTGTGCATAGCTTACTGACAAGTTCCAGAAATGGAGATGAGCAGAACTGCCATCTGGAATTCATATTCCAAATATCTTTAAAGAAAATGTTATCCTGATAATTTCCACAGTGTTTTTCTATGTTAACAAAACAAGAAATGGCCATTCACAGTTACTCGCTTTCTTTGCTGTAAGTTAATACTACAAAGTAAGTCAATCAACATAAACCAAAAAATGTTTGGGCATGGGGGAAAGGCAATATTCTCCATCAAGTAACTACAAACAAAATAAATTATTTCCACTTTATGAGCAGAAGTCCAAACCATCCTCGTATTCACATTGTATTGTGAGGTAAATGTGTACATACTCATAAGGGGGAAAAACACTTTTAAACATCTACTTACTGCAATAAAAGTGAATCCAACAATGGTCCAAGCATATTTAATATTCTAAGTACAATTACTCACATCTAATCATAAGATGCCTACTAGGTCATCATTATTAGCCTAGTAAAGTTTCAATCAATATATGTGATTAAAAGTAATTAAATTCGTTGCTATTAAAATCAAAACCCAGTACCTTCAATGCTTCCAATTAGTTTACATTAGTGAGACTTTGATCATCATCAAAAGCCAAAACAAGAAAATTATCCATACCAAATCTATGCAATGCTGTCTATAGAAATTTCCATCTCCTCGAAAGAAAATAGAAACAAACTACGGATTCACTTTTCTTCCTAGGGCTATCAGTATATCCCGATTATTGACTATTTTGGTTTGGGAAAATGTGGCAACTGCACCACTAGCCAGTAGGTTATGACACGTAGTGCTTGTTAGGATCTAGATGGCTTGAGGCTCCTGAGTGACTCAGTCAGTTAAGCATCTGCCTTTGGCTCAGGTCATGATTCCAGGATCCAGGATCAAGCCCCATGTCACTGGGCTCCCTGCTCAGCAGGGAGTCTGTTTCCCCATCTCATCTCCCTTTGCACCACCACCCCCACAACTTGTGCACTCTCTCTTTCTCTCTCTCTCAAATAAAAAACAAAAAGAAGAAAAATATCCTGATGGCTTAGTTCCAGGAGTATTGCTTGTTTTTGTTACAGAATATTGTCACAATGCCAGATAATACCATTAAATTATCAGTATGAAAAATCAACCACACAAGTATTATTACAGCAACATGAAATGTAATTAGGTACAAATAATTTGGGAAGCAATTTTGTGATACCCAATAAAGTTTAAGGTGTACATACCCTAAACTAACCAATTGTGTACTTGACCTCTCTCCTTAGATCTAATAGGTTTATCAAATTTAATATATCCAAGACTGAACCTCTCGTTCTCCTCTCCTCCAAAAACCTTCTCTTTCCTAAATCTTTTCCATGTCAACAAGTGGCAATTCTCCTTCCAGCTGTTTAAGGGAAAAACCTTGGAATCATCCTTGGCTACTCTTTTTCTCACATCCCGTATCATCCAGTCCGGCCAGCAAATCCAGTTGGCTCAACCTTTAATATATCTAGAATCTGATCACTTTATAACAGCTCCACTAATCAGGCTTTCATCATTGGCTGGACCAAGCCATCATCATCTTCCCCTGGGATATTTGCATTAAGTTCCTAATCTGTCTCTTTGTTTCCATCCTTGCTCATTACACTCTATGTTAGCACCTAGCATGATTCTTTTTAATGAAATTGTGATCACAACACAATGCAAAGCTTTCCAGTACCTTCTGTCTCTTTCAGAGTAAACTCTGTAGGCCCTATAAACATTGGTAAGGCACCATCTCTCTGACTTCATCCCCTACTATGCTCCTGTTTGGTCCACTCCAGCCACAATGGTGTCCTTGCTGCACTCCTAACAGGCCTGTGCACATGCTATTCCCTCTATATAAAGTACTCTTCCTCCAGATGTGTGTAGAATTAGATCCTTCATCTTCTTCATATATCTCCTCAAATGTCACCTTCAGAGTATGGCCTTCCAAAACTACTTGATGTAAAAGAACAGGTCCTCCCCACCTTACTCTCTATTCCAGTCATTTTGTTTTTCTCCACAGAACTTACCTGATACACTCTGCATTTTACTTGTTTAATTTTTTTCATTGTCTGTCTCCCTAAGTAAAATATAAAACCCTTGAATATAGGGACTACCATCTGATTCTTATTGTTGTATCCCTAGAGCCTAGAATGGTGTCTGGCACATAATAGGTGCTCAAGAATATGAATTAAATAAATAAATGAGTAAGTTTCACTCCTAGCTATGTATCTGAAAGGATCTTTTGCTCCTGTGTACAAGGATGCGTATATAAGAATGTGCATTACAGCACTGTTTCAAAATACTATAAAGAAACTAAATACTAATCAAAAAGAAAATGGATACCTCTTTGACATAGTGATTTTATTGACTTCGGATATATATCCAGAGTGGGATTGCTGGATCATATGACAGCTCTATTTTTAATTTTTTGAGGACCCTCCATACTATTTTCCATAGCATCTCTTCCAACTTAAATTCCTACCAGTATGTACAAGGGTTCCCTTTTCTCTACATCCTCACCAGTGGTCATTATCTCTTGTCTTTTTGATAATAGCTATTTTAACACAACCTATGTGTCCATTGTCGTATGAATAAAGAAAATGTGGCATGTGTATACTATGGAATATTGTTCAACTATGAAAAAGAAGGAAATCCGGCCACTTACAACATGGATGGAACTTGAGGGTATTATCCTAGGTGAAATAAGCCAAGAAAGACAAACACTGTATCATCTCAGTTATATGTTGAAACTTTAAAAGGACAAACTCACAGAAGCAGAGCATAAAATGGTGGTTGCCAGGGGCTAGAGGACAGGGGAAATGGGGAGATGTGGGTCAAAGGATACGAATTTCCAGTTATAACTGAGTAAGTTTGAGGGAACTGATTAATGAAATTGTAGCCATAATTACAGTGAGCAATACCATATTGTATACTTCAAAACTGCTAAGAGAATAGATCTTAACTGTTCTTACTATACACATAAAAAACTTATAATCATGTAAGATGATGGATATGTTAACTAATTTTATTGTAATCATTTCATAGTATATAGATGTATCAAATCATCACATTGCACACTTCAAACTTACACAGTATTAAATGTCTATCATGTCTCAATACGGCTGAAAAAAAGGAAAGAAAATGGATAAGTTGTGATTTATATTCATACAATGAATGAACTAGAGTTTCATGAATCAGTATGTCTGAAACTCACAAACATAACAGCAATCTAAAAAAAGTTGCAAAAACATGCATACAGATTGCATTAATAAATTTATCCATATGAAGTTAAAATTGCAAAACATTCTTATTCCAGGTTTAAGGATATGATAAAAGCATAGAAGAATGCCTGAGAATGACAAATACTGAATTCCAGACAACAATCACTGTTGAGATAAAGAAGAATGTAATTAGTAAGGAGTGCACAGAGGACATCCATTGTGCTTGCATCATTTCACATCTTAAGATGGGTAGTAGAGACACAGATGCAAATAATGCTGATTTTATACTCACTGAAAAAAAAATAATGACCTTTTATTTTACTCTACTATCCCATTTATGTATCTGGTACATTCTGCAGCAATGTTTCTAATGAATGGCATGATTTACTCTATAAATACCACCTAGAAAATGAGTGGTAAGCAATACAAATTGGCTAAGTTGGCTCCTAGGTGTTTGCCCTCATGAGTTCAATCAATTTTCTGAGTTGTCTTAGTTATGTTTTAGAGCTTTAAAACTTCTTCTCATTTTAAATTAATGGTGTTCTTAAGAGAATGGTATATGTACTCAGTCTTCTGCCAAAGATTTTTTATGGTATAGTCTATCCAATTTATTGACTGCAGAGATTAAAAAAAATGTATTTATGAGTCTCTCATTGCTAGGACAAAATGCCTGCATTTAGACACACACAAACATGCTCACCCACGTGGTACCTTTTCAGAAGTAGTGAAAAATCTGAAGATTAATAAGAGTTGCATATGCATATCTCACCAATCCAATTACCTTCCCCATATCATCACATCTGGCAAATAGTAGAAAGTAAAATGGGGCAGAATCCAAAGGAAACAATACCAGTTAATGTTATAGGTTTCTATTTTTCTTATTCTTTTATCATTTCCTTTGATTTATTTCTAAGTCTTTTAATTTTTTTTCTTTTTCTGTACATTTGCATTGACTTGAAAAGCTAATAAGTCTTTTTTATTTTACAGAGGATATAAGTGTTCCCTAGGACTTCAAAATACCATTGAACTAGAAACCAAAGGAGATTAAACAGCAGAGTAGTACCTTTATTTTCACTAAAATGAAGAAATAAACTTATCTCTGATTCCCCCTCACAGGTGCTTTTTGTGAGTTAATAAATTAAGGTGATATGACCTAGCATGCTATTTTAGTCCTCTTCCTATCCTTTCCATTCTTTCTCAAAACATATTTCTATCCAGTATCTACCCACTTGTAATTCCCACATGAAAAATGACCTCTGCCTGTACAATACTTTAACTGCCCAAAGACCATCATTAATCCAAATATTGAATCTGTTTCTGTAGGCCAGTGAGTGAAATGGGATAACTCTGTACCAATGAGCCCAGGAAATACTGCCTCTGTTTTTTGTGGGTTTTTTTAAGGTTTTATTTATTTATTTGAGAGAGAGCTAGAGAGACAGCGAGAGCAGGAACACAAGTAGGGGAGTGGGAGAGGGAAAACGGGTTTCCCACCAAGCAGGGAGCCCAATGTAGGGCATCATGGGGCTCGATCCCAGGACTCTGGGATCATGACCTGAGCCGAAGGCAGATGCTTAACAACTGAGCCACCCAGGTGCCCCAATATTGTTTCTGTTTTGTGGAGTTGTTGTTTAATGATTTGAACATTACAGAGTGACAGCAACTTCCCTATCACCTGTTCTTGGCCAAACCATGACACTGTGATGCTGTGATAGGCCAGTACATAATGCTACTCATATGGATAGCTTAGTAAATCAAGAAGCAAACTGATTTAAAAAAAAAACAAAAACAAAAACCAGCAAACTGATACTCAAGGCAAATCTAGAGTATTACTATAGTTAGGAATCTGAATTGGTTATAACAGCCTTTCTCATATAGTCATGAAATAGCAGCAGCCAAATCAGACAGTAGCATTTGTTAGAAAAATTGATTTCATCATTTTGATTTCCATCTCCATGGCCACGTTTCTGGATTTAACAAGAAAACCAATCAATAAACAAACATCAACATAAATTTCCCCAGGAAATAAAGGTGGTCAGAGAATCCTCTAGAATTTAAAAAAAAAAAAAAAAATGCTTGTGCAGTACCAAAAAAAAGATGCTTGTAGAACAAACAGCAAAAGCGTTTAGTAGCTGACCACATAGATTCTAAAGCAAGAGTGTGAATCAGTCCAGTCACCGTGGCAAGTTATTTCACCTTTCTATGCCTCAGTTTCCTTGTCAGTAAAATGAGAATAATAAAACTACTTACCTCTAGTGTTATTATGAGTGTTAAGTCATTTAACACAAGGAGAGTGTTAGAACTCTGCTAGCACATAGTAATAGCTTAATAAATATTAAGGTATTATTTGGAAGTTACTTAATATTATTATAAAGTGTTTACTTTTATCATTTATTGTCATTGATTTAGTATATACTCCCTATACTCTACCATCTCAAAAATCTTTGAATCTGTTCCCTTTCTTTAAAATCTTCATGCTACAGCTCTTTTTTGCATTGCTATGCATTCCCAATGCATTGGTATAAGGTTTATAGAGAAGGAACTCTTCAACTTTTTTTTTTTAAGGTTTTATTTATTTATTTGACAGACAGAGATCACAAGTAGGCAGAGAGGCAGGCAGAGAGAGAGGAGGAAGCAGGCTCCCTGCAGAGCAGAGAGCCCGACGTGGGGCTCGATCCCAGGACCCTGGGATCATGACCTGAGCCGAAGGCAGAGGCTTTAACCCAGTGAGCCACCCAGGCACCCCGGAACTCTTCAACTTTATAGGCTAAACACAATTTAAAAGGAATACGGTATGTGTTTCTCATCCTGTTTGGACAGTGAGTCTTAAATTTGTATCTCAAGGTCAGAATCAATACCCAGGCTGCCATGAGGTGTTGGAATATTGTCCCTTGGTCTCGTTGTCATTGTCTAGTAACTTTTACCTCACTTGGCCTTCTGTTCCTTCACAGCCTCAGGGGAGGGGATCAATGCCAAAGATTTCTTTTCCATTTCCACCCCTCCCTCCTATAACTAATTATCTCCCCATCCTCTATTCCTAAACCTCAAAGCTGTGAAGGTCAGCCTTATTGTGGACTACCAACTACTTGGAAAGCCTTCTAAAAATCAAGTCTGACTATAATTTTCTTGCTGCTTTTTAAATTGTTTAGCAATTTTCCTGAGTTAACTTCATGGCTCCTTGTTAAATATTTGCTAAAGCCAATTGAAAGTGCTTCCCCAACACTTTAACCACTCCCTGTTTTTGTATTCCAATAATTTCAGCAGGAAGAAACTTCTAAAAATAACTGGAGTAACAAATGCAGGCTTTTCCCCCAGCTAGATAAATTGGCTATGATTTTGTATTTTCTTCCTACTAAGTATTATACCATACAGCAAAGCTCTCAAAAGAAAAAGAAAAAGAATGTACTTTCTGAAAGTTTAATTTACTATTATGCAAACTACTGTGAAATAGTTGTTTTGAAAGAATTTGACTCTGAAGTGGGATGGATACTTTCACAGTCAAAACTACTCAATGTCTCAAGTCTTTTCTGGAGAGTTGCTTAAAGAACTTCTTGACATGTTTCTTCATTTGCCTTGGGGCAGTGCCGCATCACGGATCACTGAACCTGTTTAGGCATAATTACAGCAATTCAAGAACTCTGCTTCGATGGTGCATTCTTTTGACGGTTAAAAGGAGTTACTTTATAAATACAACTGTAGCAAATACAGTTATAAGTCTGAAACCTGATGCAGCTTTCTATGCTGACCCAGATGTAAATATTTTCTGCTAGTTGATGTGTTCAAGTGATATGTAGCAATAGAACTGATTCTTTCCTGTTTAATTTTAATGTCTTTGAGCCAAGAAATAGTGTCATATTTAATATCTGCTGGAATAGGAGTAAAGTGCTAGTCCCATGAGCACTGATAGTGAAACCCAATCAAAAGCCTGTCCCGGCAGAAACATGACTAATTCCAAGTGGAAACTTTGTTCTGTTGATCATGAGTTCTAACAGTGAAGTCTAGTTCTATATAATAGCATAGAGAAAATTAGGCCACAGAAACATTTTCCAATCAGTGGTTATATGGTCCACAAGTAGGCTAGAAAACTTAAATAAAAATAACCTAGGGAATAGGATTTTTTTTTCCTAAGGTGACAGCTTTTAGCCTTGGTTCCTGGAATTGGGTATTTCTAATGGAAAAATAGAAAACAAGTCTAGTGGAAAGGATTTCCAAGTATTGGAGGAGAATCTTTGAAGTAGGAAAAGGAGGAGGAGGGTGAGGAGATGGGGGAGGAAGGAGCAGAAAGATGAAAAAGGAAAGAAAGAAGGAAGAGAGAGAGGGAGCAAGGAAGTAGGGAAGGAGAGAAAAAAAATTTACATTTGAAGTTAATTGGTTCTTTCTTTAAAAGCCAGAGAGATCTTCAAAATCATTTTTTGCCATCATATTCTGTACCTGTTTAAGTTCACACACACACACACACACACACATATACATACACACACACACACACACACACACACACACATTTTTTTAAGAAGGCTCCATACCCAGCATGGAGCGCAATGCAGGACTTGGACTCATGACCCTGAGATCAAGATCAGAGCTGAGATCAAGAGTCAGATGCCTAACCAACGGAGATATCCAGGTGCCCTAGCAAACACTTATATCTTTATGAAAGAAGATATTATTTGAAACCTTGAAAGATGGTTGATACACAATATATGAGTGAGTTAAGCATAGGAGTTTTCTAATATACTTCTACATATAAGTTTACAAACATTTATATATTAATGAAACAAGATGTTACTTGAAGGACTCATTATATACAGTGTAGTTTAAAAAAAAAAAAGTTTTTACCACCACAAGTTATCACAGGCCAATTTCATTAACAGAGAATATTCCAGGTGTGCCTATGCATAGAAAGGGCAATAAATACACAGTTGATGAAGGCTAGGGAGAAGAGATAGAAAATATTTGTTTCAGTTTTGGATCTTGAACCACCACAGGCAAAAATTAAGAATTTTCTACATCATTGGAGCACCTGGCTGGCTCAGATGGTTAAGCGTATGACTCTTGATTTCAGATCAGGTCTTGATCTCAGGGTCATGAGTTCAAGTCCCACATTAGGCTTCACGCTGGGCATGGAGCCTACTTAAAAAAAAAAAAAAAAGGTAAGACTTTTCTACATCATTATATGAATTTTATATAATGAAGGAAACACCATGGACCAGTAAGCTTTCTAGAAAAATACTGAAAATGTATTAATCACAAATAAGAGGATTTGGTCAAGGGTAAGCTCTTAGCTAGGCCTAGTCACTCCTATTTAGAACCTTTGTCATGCCCTCATTAGGAAACTTTTAAAGTTAACACCAGAAACTTACTATAGCATTCAGCTACATCAGACATGTCTGTGCAGTCATTGTGAAGAATTACATATGCCAGTATGTTGTAGGAAGTTTATGCTAGAATGTCATTTCCATTCTTCTCAACCCTTTGTTTATCGTTCTTAAATCACAATAATTTCTCTTTGTTTTCCTTAGAGCTACAGAATTGAAACCTCACTACTGTTGTTGTCATTCTCCTAGTAATGATAATAGGTATTGGGGCACCTGGGTGGTTCAGTCAGTTGAGCATCTGACTTGATTTTGGCTCAGGTCATGGTTTTGGGGTGCTGAGATCAGGACCTGTGGAGCTCCATTCTGGGCATGGAGCCTCCTTGGGATTCTCTCTTTCATTCTCCCTCTGCCCCTCCCATCCTTGCTCTTGTGCTCAATCTCTCCTCTCTTTAAAAAAAAATAATAATATAGCAGCAATGTCTACAATAGCCAAACTATGGAAAGAACCTAGATGTCCATCAACAGATGAATGGATAAAGAAGATGTGGTATATATACACAATGGAATACTATGCAGCCATCAAAAGAAATGAAATCTTGCCATTTGCAACGACATGGATGGAACTAGAGGGTATCATGCTTAGCGAAATAAGTCAATCGGAGAAAGACAACTATCATATGATCTCCCTGATATGAGGGAGAGGAGATGCAACATGGGGGGTTAAGGGGGTAGGAGAAGAGTAAATGAAACAAGATGGGATTGGAGGGAGACAAACCATAAGTGACTCTTAATCTCACAAAACAAACTGAGGGTTGATGGGGGGAAGGGGTTTGGGGGGGTGGGGTTATGGACATTGGGGAGGGTATGTGCTATGGTGAGTGCTGTGAAGCGTGTAAACCTGGCGATTCACAGACCTATACCCCGGGGATAAAAATATATTATATGTTTATAAAAAATAAAATTTAAAAAATAATAATAATAATAGTAATAATAGATATAATAATATTAATAGCCAACATTTCTTGAGTACTTAGCACATGCCAGACATTCTTACACATATAAACTCACTATTCCCACAAGGTAGATATTATCGTATTTCTTCATATATTTTGTCACATTTTAACATGTCTATAATCCGAGTGCATCTTGCAGAAGAGATCATTTTACAATCATTATCAGACCATAGGCATGATATGTTTGCTTGTACACACAATTTTGGTCAGAACTATTTATTTTGCCATTTTAATTGAGCTGTTTGCCTTTTGGGACTGCATAAACTGTTTTTTTTTTCTTCCTTAATGGTTCATAAAATAATGGTGTCTTACAATGAGTAGTATATTAAGTTCAGTGAACTATAATATTATTACCTCCATTTTAAAAACAAGAAACAAAAGCCTGAACAGCTTATGAAAATTGTCCAATTGCCCAGAGTCTTTACTTTTTTACTGTTACACTTTACTATCCAAAAAATCAGAGTGAAACACAGAGTCCTTCTGTAAGAATGGAGCCCCAACAAAGTTTGGGTGAACCCTAGCTTACCATTAGAAACACCTGACACAGTAGTCATTATTTCTTGAAAATATCCATGAATTGCTTCCTTCCATTGGTCTCGAAGGAAGACTTGGAAAAGAAAGGCATGACTAATGACGTCCTGATCCTCATGAGAGAACCTTCCCTTGTGTATACTTCTCGCCAGTCTGTAGTGTCACTGTGAGGGAACCTCAGCATCTTGATGAGTAGAAACACTCCACTGCTGCAGTTTGGGAGGCCACGGGTTATAACTTCTATCAAAACCAGTTAACCAAGGCCTCTCTCTTTCTCTCATGAACAGAGCAGTAATCCCACACGGAACATAACAGATATGATTTGTAATCCGGTGTGGTACTTTTTAATTCTTATGTGGAGTGGCCAGCATTTTAATTAAGAATGTGTTGGCATATGTTGGCCAGAATCCTGATACATGGACTCATTCCATGCTCTGAGAACAAGGACAAATTATCACTGCCTGAAATAAAGAAAGAATAGGCCCCAACAAAACCAGCAACATGTTGGCTCAACTGATTTCTGATAGACTTTTTCTACAAAAGGCCATTGTAACATACAATACAATAAGGTTGTGGGTTTTTTGTTTTTCTTTTTTTTTTTTTTTACACCGAATAAATAGCTTCAACTTTAAACAGGCAACTATTAAGAAGGAAGTATCAGTATTGAAGAAATCAAATAGACACTTGGACCATATATAGGATGAGTGTTGTTATAGCATTAAAAGTCAATGTGCACATCAAAATGACAGCTAGCCAGCTCACCATAAAATTCTTCGGGGCTATATGGTGTGGTGATTATAGAGGGGTGGGTGTTGTGTTTGTTGTCAGGGGAGTTCTCCAGGAAAGCACCATCTGACCTCAGGGTAGGTCAGTTCCATTTATAGGAAATACATCTATACACTCAATTCCACAAATATCTTGACCAATTCATTTTTATCCTGGGGCCTAATATTTGAGAAAAAAATTTTAATTGGAGGGAATTGGAGCATATGTTTTAAGTACCCATTTGTTTAACTGTTGGCAAATGGAACTTGCCAATGTGCTACCTCAAATTAGAGATGCCATCACTCTGTTAAATAGCAGATAGTCCACAGAAAAACAAGTAAAATCACTCTAGTATGAGACTTGTGTTTGGATTACATTTTTTTTCCAATTCCTAACAGGCCAATGCAGGTAGAATGATGAATCCATTAGCAAGGTGTGTCTATCCTACTCCAAATCAAAGTAACTTTACTACCACTGTATAATAGATAATATATACCTGTAACTTACATTGCCAATTAAAAACTTTCATACTTACCTAGTCCCTTTCATCTGTAAATCTTAAAATCTTAACATTTATTCATCTAGGATACTATGTAAAATGGCTTTAGCTCTTTGGAATTTAAAGGTGTGTCTGTCTTCTAACATGACTTAGAAGCAGCCCATTGCCTTCCAGCAGAGTTCAGCTTCCCACACATACCCCAAGAGCTCACAAAGGCATATTTTTCTCAGGACACAACACTAGCTCTTAGCTTCCTCCAATTCAGAATATACTATGTGTTCTTAGTAGTTTCTTGAGGGGAGGTTCATCCTCAAGTCTTCAACTGCCTACATGTGTTTCTTCTCTTCTTTTGATGTTTTTCTGACTTTCACATTTTGACAAATCAGGAAAAGATCAAACCCAGCCAAAACTTGTCTTTCATTACAGTTTGCTATAGTTAAAATGTTCAATTGTCTCACTTGCATTGAATTAAATTATGATCCAAACTGAAAGTTGAGTTTGGTTCGTCTTCTCTCTCACTTCTATCCACATTGCAAATAACTCCTTTATCACCTGCCTTACGTAATGTATCTTGTGCCCTCCTGCCTCACCTTCGTCCAGGCAGACTGCTCACCCCTCAGATGGATATATTAGAGACACAGCTTAGTTTGCCTTCCAGCATTCACCCAAAATGCCCTCCCTGCACTAATCGCTTCTAGTTAATGTCCAGGGGATAATGGGTGATGACTCTTAGAAATGACCTGAGGCTGTTGGCATGTATTTCTCAAACATTCCCCTGCATGGCTATGTTTGGCCAGCCAAATACAGTGAGCAGATCTTAGACTATGAAAGCGGGCACCAAGCTTGAAGTTAGGGGTTAAAACACTACAGAGAGGCAAATGAAGGTTCAACAAAGAGAGCTGGAGAAAGAGGAAAGGTTGAAGGATTTGAGACAGATGATGTCTGAAACTGTTGAGGAAGAAATGAGAAAAGGCAGAGCTGGAGGTGGCTGAGTGCTAGAGACTATCAAGATAGCCATATACAAAACATGCCCAGATCAAACCTCCAGGGGAAATAAGTTAGTAAGCAAGAGTCCCCTGCTTTGCTGACAGGTTGTGGCGTTTGTCTCAGTTGTTTGTGAACAAATAGCTGTTTGCTCACTTTTCTGACAGCAATCCTGAAGTGACATGAGTCACTGCTGAAAAGAGTAACACTCACAGATTGCTTCCTAATGACTTAGAGTGTCAGGTATAGAAGGAAATGAAGGCAATACCTCTTTTGGGTTCCCTAGGTCTTCTTAATGGATAAAAGAAACTCAAAAATATTCCTTTGGTCCAAGCTGCCACAAAATTGTATTAAGGTTATGAAAATATGAGTACTTAAATGTGAGGATCCATTAGTCTGCTCTTGCCACTTTATCCCCCCAGTATCCTCTGACTGGTTCTTTCATAGACCCCTATATTCTCTTTCCACTGTCCACCACCCCACTCTTGCCCTAGGAAGCTAATCTGAGTGGACTACAACAGATTCCTTCAAGCTCTGTTTGGGTTCAGCCTGGGGAGCATGGCAGGTCAGAGGAATTCAAGGTACTTGGTCTCCTGGCTTCCTCCCTGTAGGCTTATGTTGGCTCTCCCCATCCAAGGAAGGTCTTCACTCAAAATGGCTCTCTTCTGTGTTCAGGAATCTGCTGCCTCCCTTCTGCCTCAATTCTGCAGACTCAAGAGTGGAAACACGGCTTTACAACCCCACGGTGATGCATCATCCTTTGTGGTTTCCTATACCTTGACACCTTTAGATCTAGTCCTTTCATGAAATCTTCCATGAGTCATCTGGGATTTAGTGTATCCTCTCTTTCTAGTTGGCACCACGACTGATAACTTCTTCTGATTCGCCTATAGCTTTCTTTATAAGACCCATAACCCTTATAATATAGATGAGAGAGCATGACCAATTCCTGAAGTCTTTTACCCTGAAATTGCTAAGGTAAATTCTAGATTACTCACTGGCAAATTATCTGCCTTGGGAATTATTTTTCCAGTTCTATCCTCCCTTTTACTCCTCATTGTTTGCTTTTAGGATTTTTTAAGTGAGCCAATTCCAAGTCTGTAAGCTTCATAAGAATCACATTGATGCGAAGATGCAAAAATACATTTTGTGTCATCAGTAGAATTTCCTTATTTATGCATTCTCTGTCAAAGAGAGAAATGACTGATACTTCATAGAGTGTTGTATATGCCTGGCATATTTCTAAGGATTTTATACCCATTCTCTCATCTAGTCCTTGCAAGAGCTCTAAAAAATAGGACTCTATTATTATTATATCACCATTTTACATGTAAGAAACTAAGGCTCATGGATGTAAGTAAAATACCCAAGGACATACCCCTGGTTAGTTGTGTATATGTGATTACCAACTGCAAAAGCTGGCTATTTGGCAGACTTCCTAACTGTTCGTGGTTTATGTATTTGAAGTGGTGCTTTATGTATTTAATGGTGCATAACAAACCACTCCAAAACTTAGTGACTTAAAACAACAATCTATTATTTCCTTCCACACACTAGTCTATCTGAAGAGTAGCTACCACAGGTGTACTCTCAGGTATTTTTTTGTGTGTCAGTTATCCTGGACTGAGTAAACTCTAACGAGAGTACAGAACACAGGATACTGTAGGGGGATTGGGAGGAGGGTGGTTGGTACAACAGGGTTACAGTTTGAACTAGGACTCAAGATTGGAGGTAAGAAGAGGAGTCCAGATTAATGATAAGGAGGAAGTGTCCAGCATAAGAATCAGGAGTGCCATTAAGAATTGTTCTCTCTGTGGAGCCAGGGTGGCTCAGTGGGTTAAGCCTCTGCCTTCGGCTCAGGTCATGATCTCAGGCATCGGGCTCTCTGCTCAGCAGGGAGCCTGCTTCCCCGCCCCCCATCTCTGCCTGCCTCTCTGCCTCTTTGTGATCTCTCTTTCTCTAATAAAAATAAATTTTAAAAAAAAATCTTTAAAAAAATTTTCTTAAAAAAATTGTTCTCTGCTCTTTGAGCTCAGACTCCCTTCTTCAGTCATGTAACCTGCAGCACAGTATGAACACAAGTGTGAGAGCCAGAGGAAAAAGGAGAGCAGAACATCACACAGCTAAAAAAGGCATGGCCTCCTCAGACTCTCACTGAACTCCTTACCTAGATGCAGATGGAAAAGACATAACTACTTTTCCCCTCCAAAAAATTAAACTTGTAAATTGCTGTTTTGAAGTTGTATCTGCTTTATGAAAACTTGAGAATGATCATTTAATATAAAAAAATGCTTTGAGACATTTCATTTTTAAAACTTATCTAAGATCCAGTTCAACCACAGCTTCTCTGGTGGGAGGTCTCAGGGGACAGTAGAAGATACAAAATTGAATAATTACATACAGAATTATTGAGTGTTGATATTTTTGTTTTTCAAAATAATCATCAGATTAAATAAGTGAAAATAATGTTTAAAGAAATATATACTTTCTTCACCTAAAATATTGCCTTAAATGTTTATTTTGGTTTTAATGAAAACTTCAAGCTGATTTTATGTTTTTCAGCCAGGTTTCCCACCTGTCTAGATGGCATGCATTTTAGCAATATTTTATTTCATCAACCTGCTGTGGTCCTCAGGTTCTGTGTAAGAATAATTACATACTGTATAGAATTAGAACAAGTCCTTGATGATGATTTATTCTCTGGAATAGTGAAGGTATATAATTTGACAGAAACAGAGTAGCAACCGCTAACTCTAATTTATTCCCTGTAACTGGCAACAAAAGAAGATAGTTAATTAAGATCTCAATGACTGGAAGTCCAGTATTTTAATCAATAATCTCAACCTTCTCACTACACAAAATATTTCATTGCAAGTAGATCCTCTGCCCTTTTATTCCCATATTGTCATTGAATGTCTATTGCATGAATTTCACATTCATATCAAGCTCTGTCAGGTAGGTGTCAGGGTATCACAGTTTGGTCCATCACTTCAGTAAATCCAGAATTTGGGGAGGAAGACAGACAATGCAGAGAGTAATGGGAAATTTCTGCCTCTCAAGATACGGATATAATTGTCTTCTACTCTTGCCAAGTTTATGATCTGTGAGAGTTTAAAATGTACCCTAGATATCTTCCATTTCCTTCCTTCCTCACCAGCAGCGCTCCCGTTTATGCACATGCTTTCTCCATGATGCACTGAGTGGACTCAGATATGAAAATTCAGCCTCTCTTTAAGTCCCACATTTAAAATATTTTCATTCACATTCATTAGCCTAATGAACCTCACAGAAAATGGTATGAAAAGAGACAAGTGAGAGATCACAGAAATGTCCACATTATATACAAGGGAGCTAAGGGGGGGCAGATCATCCAGAGAGCATGCTGTCATTTTAAGACATTTATGTTCACCAGTAACCATCAGTAACCACCATGCCATTGTGAGATTTCACCACATTACTTGCCTCTCTCCATCTTGCTCTCACCAGTCTTCCTAATCACCTCCACTTCTCAACTTTCCCTTCTCTTCTACATTGCAACAGAAGCTCCAAATTATCCTCTGCTAGACAGGGCAATGTTCCCCTCCTCTGAAGTCTTGGCAACATCTGGCACCTAGATATTTTCAACAGAGAATTCTCTTCCTGGAAATTCTTGTGCAAACTATAAATCATATTTTTTAATTTTTCTTTCTCTTATCACATATCCCTAATTTAAGGCAAAGGAAAATAATACATTATAGTATTAGTGATTGCTTATAGAAGTGAAACTTATATATCTGTATGTAGATATATAGAAATGAATATGTATGATTTTGGAACTATATGATTTTTTTTTCTTTTTCTACTGTTTGTCAGAATATTGGGTAATAAGACTGTTTTGGAGTAATAAAAAACATCACTTAAAAAGACTAGATATAGGGGTCTTTGGGTGGCTGAGTCTGTTAAGCATCTGACTCTTGACTTCAGCTCAGGTCATGATCTCAGAGTCATGAGATCATTCCCCATGTCAGTCTCCCCACTCAGCAGGGAGTCCGCTTGAGATTCTCAGATTCTCTCTCTTCCTCTCCCTAACTCTCCCCACTGCACATCCTCTTCCTCTCAAATAAATAAATCAATCTTTAAAAAAAGACTAGATAATAATTCTTAAGTTGATGATGATAAATCTGAAATCAATGATCAGAATCTTATGATTATGTTGCTTGAACAAATTATAGGGACTAAAAGGCTGTCTCCAAA
Organism: Lontra canadensis; assembly: GCF_010015895.1. Classification (NCBI taxonomy): domain Eukaryota; kingdom Metazoa; phylum Chordata; class Mammalia; order Carnivora; family Mustelidae; genus Lontra; species Lontra canadensis. The sequence goes on from NW_022631004.1 coordinate 2,506,386, forward strand.
TCTCTGGAGAAAATGTCCCAGGTATGGATGCAATTCATAAAGCAGAGGAATGATAAAGCACCAAGGTTCTAATCTGGAGCAAAGCCCCAAAATCAGAAGGAGTGAACGACTTGGTGTGATAATGGGTGATGCCACATAACACATATCTTCTGTCTCAGTTCCGGTGAACTTGGCCTAAGAAACTCAGAAAATGAAGCATATAAGTGAACCAAAAATCCAGGCCACACTTGGGAAACACCTACCAAAAAAAAAAAAAAAAAAAAAGATAGATAGAATTCCTAATACGGTGCAGATAAAGGCAGGTATGAACACTGGCGCTGGCTGTCAGGTCAACAGAAGCAGCTGTGCTACTGAAGGCATGTGTAACAGAAAAGCACTCTATCACTGGAATGAATCTTTTCCTAACTTGACAATTTGGGCATAGGGGTCGGGTGTCTTACAGGGGAATCCTCCTATTCATAAGCCATACTATTATTACAAAGAACCCAGGAGGCAATAAGATTTTTACTACTCAGAAGAAACATAACACATTACTTATACCAGTCATCCTAGGTCTTTATTCATAAATAGTATCTAACAACCAAGAATCACCAGGTGTGACAGGAACATAAATAGCATGAAAGAGCTTCCCTTCTCTGTTTTCATCAAGATGAACAAATAAGACCAATCCCAAGAGGAAGCCAAGGTATCTAAAGAAAAATCTAAAATCAGATCCTGTTTTTTTTACTTCTAATCAACAGTAGAAAGATACAGTACTGATAAAATAAAAATGTGTAATTTTGGAAAAAGAAAAAAGAAGACAGTGAAATTTAAAATAGAATGGCAAAGGGGTGCCTGTCTGGCTCAATTGGTAGAGCATGTGACTCTTGACCTTGGGGTTGTGAGTTTGAACCCCATGTTTGATGTAGAGATTACTTAAAAATAAAATCTTTAAATAGATCAATCGATCAGTCAATAGATAAAATGACAAAAATAAAAACTCCAGTGGATAGTCTGAAAAATCAAACAGAGGAAGGAAATCAAACATGGGAGGAAAAGTTATGAATCTTAGAACACAGATCACAAAGAAGAAGATATAATAAATATGAGGGAAAAGATAGAGACTAGAAGGAGACTCAGAGGCCAATATCTACCCAATAGAACTACCATCAAGAGAAAGAGATAATGGAGGGGAAGGAAATTATAGGAGGAAATAATAGGGGGAAATTAGTCTTAGCTGAAGAAATACAGGCATCTTTGGATTGAAAGACACATCCAAGAAGCATTGGATAGAATATATGTTAAAAGACTTACAGAATTCTTGATGAAATCTCAAGATGAAAGAGAAAATTCGAAAAGCTTCTAAAGAATCAAAATAGGTTACCCACAATGAAGAATCTGACCAACACCTGACATTTCACCAGAGGCACTGAACCCTTGAGGGCAATAATGTAAATCCTATTTGTGTGCATATGTTTTTTGTTTGTTTACTTGTTTGGTGGGCAGCAAAGCAAGGTATATTGAGCTATAGTACAAAGCTCCCAAGGAGGGAGGGGACCCAAGAAGGTTACCCGTGTGCCTATGTTTTAGAATGATGTCTAGAAAAATATCAATCAAACCTTTGGGAGTTGAGGGAAGTAGAGAGGAAAACTCGCAGTTCCTTTCTACCCTGCTGTTGTGTTGTTGTTGTTATTTTTCCTTTTAATATGTATTTATTAATTTATTTATTAGAGAGAGAGAGAAAGCACAAGCAGGGGAAGGGGTTTGAAGGAAAAGGAGAGTAAGAAGCAGACTCCCTGCTGAGCAAGGAGCCCGCCCCAGGGCAGAGCTAAATTCCAGGATCAGGACCAGAGCCCGAAGGCAGACATTTAACCAACGGAGCCACCCAGGTGCCCCTGCCCTGCTGTTGTTTTAATTTTTAGAATCATATTTTATTACTTTCATAATGAAATTAATTTAAAAGAAAATATTAATTCTGTAGCAATGAATAAAATTGCCTGGGGAGAAGACTAGAAGCTATTAATTCAATTAGATGGTTGTTATGATAGTTGCCGGCAAGAAACAGGGAGAAAAAATCTACAACAATAGAAATCAGAGGCCAGATTCAAAGAGCATTTTGAAGATATTTCTGATGATTTGGTCAGTTACTGGAAATTAAGTAGAAAGAACCGATGAAGATGATTCTTAAAATTCTTAGCCTGACTGACTAACTGAATGACTATTCAGTTAGGAAAGACAAAGGAGGAAAGGATTTATATTGGATATTAAGGAAAAATTGATCACATGTTCGAGTTTGAGCTATAGGTAGAGCATTCATATAAAAGGTCTTGAGGCGCCTGGGTGGCTCAGTGGGTTAAAGCCTCTGCCTTCAGCTCAGGTCGTGATCCCAGGGTCCTGGGATGGAGCCCTGCAGCCGGCTCTCTGCTCAGCAGGGAGCCTGCTTCCTCCTCTTTCTCTGCCTGCTTCTCTGCTTACTTGTGACCTCTCTGTCAAATAAATAAATAAAATCTTTAAAAAAAAAAAAAAAAAAAAAAGGTCTTGCCTGTGGCCTGAAATGGAGGCTGGAGCTAGAGCCAACTATCTGGTGTGGAGATAGCTGGGCCATGGGATATACAAACAAGAGAAACAGAGACTGATGTCAGAGTCTTGTGGGAAGCCCTGCACTTAAGGTAGCTGAGGAAAAAAAGCCAGTGCCACCTGAGAAGGAGCATTCAGAAAGAAAGAGGAATCTGGAGAGTTTAATGTCAAAGCTAAAGAAGGACATTTTCAACAAAGAGGGAAATGTTCGCCACATCAGAGAATAAAGAATGAAGAATAGAAGTGCACGTTTTGGCAACTGACAATGTCATTTGAGAAATTTCAGGTTAATAAATATTTGAATAGTCAAATAATCTTGTATAGAATATTAAATACTTCATCAGGTTGTTCCCACATGGGGTATCTCTTTATTACTGAGCGGCTTTTAACATCTTAACAAGACAAAGGTAGACAGTCTCTTTCTTGGGTGCATAGTAACTAGATTTCAAGAGGAAACTTGAAATCAAAGACTACCCCTCAGAGATGAGTTTCCAGGATTTCAAGCTGAGGTCAAACTACATATCTGGGAAACCAAGTCCAAGGAAAAGGCTAGGACTGATTCTAGGGCAGAGATCAAAGCCAATAAGAGCAAGACAAGAGCCAGAGGAAGGACAGAGAATACAAGGACACCAAAAGCAACAAAACTGTCTAAAAGTCAGTCGGAAGACATTTTATCTGTTGCCCTATGTGTTTGAGACTACCATATATCCTCTCTTCAACCACTCCTCTATTTTATTAAAGTTGACAGGCAAATTAGTTATCTGATAGTGTTTCCTATAGAAGAAAGTTTTAATCATTTCTATCCCCAAGATCTACAGTCTATACAAATATCTGCATGGAGAATATCGATACTTTCTTAATGTATATTATGATAAAAAAGATCATAAGTCTCCATTATTTTAATAGAGGAGGTGGTTCCTTCACAATTTTCACATCTTTCACTGACCATATTTTCAGTCTTAAACTTCTCTAGTATGTATTGTTAAATCATGCCTGGCTCTACCTTTGTATTATTATCTTTTTAACCATGTACATTCTATCTTCTCAGTGGTTTAAGAGATACACACATGACACATGCTTTATTCTCCTTTTAATTCTACATTCCCAGAACAATGTCTAAAACATTATATGTTCATTATGTAAGTTTTTTATCATTTATTACATTACCCAAAGATAATGACTGCTAAGGATTATTCATAATATTTCCTTATATAGGTTTTTATACTTTTAAAAGTGTTTTAATGTATATAAGATCTCTTGATTTTTATGAGAATTTATTATATAAGAAAGTTGATTACCATTTAATAGATAGGCAAACTGAGGTTCAAGGAATTCAATGATTTTCCAAAAGATTCATTATTAAAACTAAAGTCCAGATTTCTTGATGCTCAATTGGGTTTTCCTCTACTATCAGAGCTGCCATTAATTGTCTATAGTAATTGAGATTTGAAGAACTAAACCTATCCTATGCCAGTGGTTTTTATGTGGTGGTGGGTGGCAGGGAGAGTGGGGTGGGGGGTGGGGGCCAGGTGCTGGAGTATGTATGCATATACTACTCTTCAAGGAACAGTTGGAAATGTATAGTGTCATCACACTGTGCATTATCACATGGGTGGGAAAATGTTTATGGCATTTAATGAGATGGAATGTTAAACATCTTGCAATACTGACTACAGCACAATGAGAATTAAGCCATCTGAATACCAATTGCTCTCCTGTTGAGAAACAAACAAAGTGAATTATAATAACCTCTTCAAATTATAATCTTCCCTGATGATAGCCATATCAAAAATCTACAAAATAAAGGTCAAAACTTCTAGTCATTATTCTTAAAAGAAGGTGAATGTATGAATGTCAAGTGTCCAAAAATTAGTGTTATGGGAGGTAACTAAGTAAAAGCAGGAATTCAGCACACAATCCAGGCTCATTCTTTCTACATAAAAATACAACTACTATTGCATCGCATAAATAATCACATAAGCAGCATGGTGTGTAATTTACAGAAAGATTTCAAGAACTCTAAGCACCAGTTAGAGGCTTCACTGAAATTGAACCTTGTCAATCACCCTTTACTTGTCTTAATAGTAAAGAGAGTTAAGTAGAACTGCCTGTAACTTTTTCTTAAAGTTAGAAGCTTTCTGCTCCTCTTCCTTTAAGCATTAGCTTTAATAATTGAATTACCTCAGACTTATGACTCTCTCCTGCTCCAGGCTTTCACAGAAGATGCCTGATTTCTGATGCTTTACAGAGCATCCCTCCCCACCTCCCCGCCCCCACACATACATACACTCCTGTGCAGGCTCTCTCTCCCTCTCTTTAAATAATTAATCTTTTAAAAATGTATTTCGTATTGAACAAAGTTTCCTATACTTTAACATTTACAGACACATTTTTTAAAAGGATATGCCGTTGGGATTTTTGTTATGGTTTTTTAGGGGGAGACTGGAACTGAAGGAACATTTTAGGTAAAAAAAAAAAAAAATAGCCTCACTTATAGTCTTTAAAGTGTTAATTGTGACAACAAATAAATGTTTCAGTCAATCAATAAATAAAATCTTTCTAAAGATTGGAGTGGTGCGATTACATAATTGTGGCTTAGTTCTAAGGATGTGTTAATATGTTTTCTGTTCATCTGGTATACTGGAGCAAATTGTCTCACTGTGATGCTTTATAAACTAACATGTATCACTTTGTATTTCCAATTAAATTTCAATTAAGAAACCTTATAATTATCTTATATCAACCAGCCAAAAACAGAAATACCTCATATTGGATCATACTTACACTAATAATGAGACCCTCAAGGTCTGGCATTTATGTTTACCTCAGATAGGCGTCCAAAAATTGTGATGATTATCCAAACTCTCCAAACATCTTGAGTCTGCAAAATTTGGCTGGCAATCTTGTGGGAACAAGCTTTTCGCAAGAGCCCAGTATGTCTGCTTCAAGTCCTGGCTCAAAGTCAGACGACAAAGGCAGATGAAAATGAGAGAGAAAAGTTTATCTAAATATTTCAAAGCTTCAAATGGGTGAAGGTTCATGGGAAGGAACAGTTTATTTTCTTTAAAACCAGTTTAACATAATTTATACCTATTGCCACATTCATGTTTAACTTGTTACTATAGTCATAAATTGGACTTCTCTCCCTTAAAATGAGAATGGGAGAGAATAATCATTCAAGAAACTTTATGTGAGATATTTTATATTCTTGGATCCTTTCCCTGTTTTAACACACAAAAATGACAATACCCAAATAAGCTGTTTTTATTTGAATTGTCTAATATATAGACACAGTAAGTAAATACTTACTGAAGCATTTACTTAAGGAAATAAGGTGTCAAATAAGATAAAGAAAAAACTATGAGTCGAAAAAAATGAGAGTGAATATATTGATACTGTATATAATTATAAAATGTGCTTCATAATTGAAAGTATAGAACCAGTCAATTATTCTAAGGTAAAAATCCACTCCCTTTTTTCTATCTGGAATATAATAAGATGGATTAGAGCCTTTACCTTTAAAACAAAAAGGTAAGCAAACAAATAATAATAAGAAGAATCTAATAGAATAAGAAACTGCTAAAATCATGACATTCCAAGTTCAGGCCAAATTTGTTCTAAATTTATATATAATTATGAAATGAAATGAAATTTAGCCCTCAACACTTTTTCAAATTACCATGTTTCATTTCTACCTGTATTCATTCTGTTACAGCCCATTCTCATTCTCCAGGACAGAGACAATTACATAAAGTTCAACATAAAATAAAACTTGGTTTCCTATTGAATTTCAAATTACATGGAGAATACTTTTGGAATAATGCGAAACCTTTGGGGGAAACCTTCCCAACTCTAAAGTCTCTCCTCTGTCTTCACCACAGTCTCCCAAGTTTGGGATGCTATGATTTCATGCTCACATTGTTCAGAATTTGGCCCTCCCTCCACCCCCACAAAAAAAGATTCATCTTATGTACTGTTAAAAAAAAAAAAGAGGGGCGCCTGGGTGGCTCAGTGGGTTAAGGCCTCTGCCTTCAGCTCAGGTCATGATCCCGGGGTCCTGGGATCAAGCCCCGCATCAGGCCCTCTGGTCCGCGGGGAGCCTGCTTCCTCCCCTCTCTCTCTCTGCCTGCCTCTCCGCCTGCTTGTGATCTCTCTCTCTGTCAAGTAAATAAAATCTTAAAAAAAAAAAAAAGACATTTCACAGATAGAAATAAATTTATAATGTGCAATAAAGCTAGCTTCCAGAATTATAATTTGGAATTTGTCTTTTTAAACATTTGAGTACCTATAACATGGGAGATGAGTTTTAATACTTTTTTCATTCTCACAACTGTGCTATCCCATTTTACAAATGAGGAAAACTGAAACTTAGAGAAATAAGGTAACTTTTCCATAGTTTGTCAGCTAGAAAATGAGAAAATCTGAGTTCAAATCTAAGTCTTCAGTCAAGTTGTTTCACTGTTCCAGTTTGAAATTAGGATTCACTGGGGTGCACCTGGCTGGCTCAGTCATTACAGCATGTGACCTTTGATCTCAGGTTGTACGTTAGAGCTCCACGTTGGGTATAGAGATTACTTTTAAAAATCAATCAATCAATAATTAATTAAAATTTTTAAAATCAGGGTTCACTGAGAAAACTAAAAAGTTTCCACAAAGGCTACAGTTTCTTCTCACAGCTAATTTATGTGACATGCAGTACTCAATGTCATCCACTAATGGCTTGAAATTAACTTTGTCATCCTTGTTGATTCCCTGTTGAGTCTTCTGAATTAAAACACAGCTGCATATACTCAGATTTGTCAAACTTTTTATGAAGGAAACCATGTTGTACTCCAAGAACCTTAAAGACACCTGAAGCTTAAAAAACAACATTAATTGAGACACTGTATTATGACCAGGTCATTCCAGTCTGTGCAGAAACATGAGCCCTTACAATTTTCTCTTTAGCAGATGCTTTCGCTGGTTTCCATGAAGCCTTTCCACTGTTACTGACCTTAATAGGCTGCTGCTATCGGCAGGCAAGAATACTACCACTGAACCACCAATGCCCAGGCTGCTGCTATCAGGTTCCTTCTCAACTTTTCACTTTCACAGGCAGAGACTCCAAGGATAAATTACAGGCGAGCTTAAAAGATCAGAAAGGCTTTCACATTATATGAGTGGGTGATTAAGTTTGATTTGTGTCTGTTACAGTAATTTTGCCTTTCTCCAGGCTTCCTTCTCTGCTTCTGAAACACAAAACTTCAGAAAGCACCCCACACCCTTCATATGCTTGAACATGACCCTAATGATGTTTTCATCCTGAAACAGGCTTTAAGAGTGAAGGGCCATGTCAAATGATGACAATTTTACTTCAGTAAGCCAAGAGCTTAGTTCTGGCCAAAGTTAAAATGCATTTAGGTTTTTACTTAGTATATGCATTTTTGACAAAAAAAAAAACAGTACAAGGTATGTTTGTGTTTCTTTTTGTATTCTTCAATCTCTTTTTTGTCTTCTTGTTTGACCTTGTTATGACTCGGTAACATTGAAAGGATAAACAAATTCCTTCCTGGCCAAGAAACACTGTGGTTATCACACATTCTTCTGTATCTCTAATGCCTCTCCCTGGAAATTTCCCTCAGGTTGGAAAAGAAAATCCCTTGCTGCCGAAATGATAAAGGGTCCTTTTGTACCATAATATTATTGAATTAACCACTAGGAGCTGGAGTTTTTCTTCGGCATTTCCCCCCACCCCTGGTGCCCACCTCAGCCTTCATCTCCCAGTACATTTTTGTGAAATGTCTATAGATGTACTCTAAATTGTTGACTGCTCTTGAAGACTATAGTTTGTTTCAGAATTACCTAGGGACAAAGTTGATTGCATGGTCTCCACTAATGAGTACAGTTCATTTCAGTGAAAATTATACTTGAAAGAAAACAATGGACAGTGTGGTACAAACATACTGCAGTGTTTATGCAAATATGTTGACTCACTGTTACTTTAGGAGTCAATGAGCTGAGCAGTTCAGTCCTGAATTCCGTAGGACTTAAGATGAGGATAATAGTCAGGGAGGCAACTGTGTTCCATCTTCATCCATTTTTCTCGTATTTAGGTTTTTATTTTTTTCTTTATTTTCGCTTTTCTCTCATACATATGAGAATTGTTCAGACTACAGCATTTCTTGCAACAAAATCCAGACTCATGTCATAGAAAAATGTCCTCTCTTCATTGTCTTATTAGTTGTGATACAAATTGTCTTATAAACCTAAAATGTCTAGGAATTGGATTTTTATTTATTTTGTTCTTTTTCTCACATGTTTAATAGGAGATACAGGTTTTGGAAAAAATATAAACTGCTTGATTACACAATTCATTTGCTGCAAAAATCTTGAAAAGTGACCCTTACAAGCCACACATATTTACTGAGCAGCTACTATGTGCAGACACTGTGCAAGAGGCCTGGAATATAGCAGTGAACAAAACAGACAAAAATTTCTGTCCCTGAAACTGACATTTTAGTTGCAGGGGTGGGGGGGGAGATGGTGGTGGATAGAACTTAACACATCTGTGTCATTACCATATGCTCAAACTCTTCAACTCATTGAATCATTCTGCACACAACTACACGTGCATACACACCTTTAAATTATACTGTAATTATCCATGTTGTACAAATGAGAAAACTGAGGCACAAAGGGTAAGTAATGTGTCCAACATCACACAGGTAGTGAGTGACAAGGCCAGGATTCCAGCCCAACGGTTTAACTCCGTAGCCTGTGTTCTTACACTAAATAAAACCGTCCTTCCCCCAATTAATCACTATTGCGGCAGATTTTTAGTGGCATAGAATTCTGAAACAGTTTGTTAAGTGTGCTTGCCTGGGAAACTAGTCTTTTACTTACCTGGATACTTAACATCAAACACAATCCAGTAGTTTCTATAAATAAAGGAATTAAACCTGAGGCTGTGTAAAACTAATTCTTTCAGCTTATGTAAGAAAAACTTACGTAGACACCAACATTGGGTGAGACTCTTTCACATTTTTAGAGAAGTCTGGACCAATATAACAGCCTCTCAAATTTACATCCTTACCCTCTCCACCCCCTACACCCCCTCACCCAGGACATGACCTGGCCCAGACTCGGGCCACAACCTTGATACTTCTGGAAACAAGGGAAACCTTCCCCACCCCCCCCAATCTGGGAAACAGAAAAAAAATACCTCTGGGTGTTCTTTTGTTTATCAAATGAAATTTCAAATTTTTATTTTCATGAAAATTTTACTTCAGTGAAATGATATAGCAAAAGCACGTTGCACTCCGCATAAGGGGAGGTAAATGTCTTCAATGCCTCCTGAACACATTCACCAAGTCGAATGGCCGAAATACAGCTTTACCCTTCCTTCTTCAGGACAGAGAGCAAGAACCATTTCCATTAAACTTCTCCACCAGCCCCCCCCTTGCTTCACTGATCTCCTCACACCTCTCGCTTCTTTCTCCTTTCTCTCCAATGTAATTATATGCTGTCTTTTATTATGCTAAGACTTTGTGCCACTTCTAGTGAATAAACCTTAAAGTCCTTCTGAGCCAGCAGTACATCAACTCTCTCTAAAAGAAAGAATAACATAGTAGTTAATAGCACGGCCTCTGAAAACTGTCAGCTGGGACTCAGTTCCCAGGCCCAGCATTTACTAGCCCTGTGACACTGGAAAATCACTGTCCTGTCTGTGCCTCATTTTCCTCATTTGTAAAATGGATACAATGTGGGGCGACCTGCTTGGGTGGAGGTCGGAGGTACCTTGCAGGCCATGAAAGAATTCCCCCCAAGGCAGAACAAAGGAGACAGAAGTTCATCAAATACAGTGCAGGGGAGCAGCCGGCAAGACAGCAAAGGAAAGGCTGTTTGGGGGAGGCAGAGGTGGGGTGCTGTAGTTAAGGGGGGAAGGTAAGGAGGTATGAGATTGAATAGAAGTTTCCTTTTTTGGTACCTGTGCCTGTTGTAAGCAGCCCCTTGGTCAGGTAGGGCTTAGGGTATTTTGAGGTGGGTCGCCTGATGGGCATGTTTGCCTTCAGCCCAGTGGGTGCTGTGGGCCCTTCTACCTTACTCAGGCTTCCAGGGCTCAAGTTGGTTGCCTGCAGGTGCCTCTACAGATGACAATATTGTTGAGAGGAATAGTGGGTTAATATATGAAAGCTTTTCAGGATGACCTCTGATCATGGTATGTGCGATGTAAAATCATCTTCATTCTTCTTCTTTTTTATGTCTTCCTTTTCCATATAGTCTTGTCTCCACTTTCCAGGGGCTGTGGTTGGACTGGGCAAGATGTGCTACTAAATGGAACATCTAGTTTAAGATATAGAATATGATTTCAGGAACTTTTCTTACTCTGCCTCTGCTCTGTTATAAGGAACAAGTATTACCGCCAACATAATGAGGTAGATGAGGTGAGCTAAAGCACTAATTGTATTAGTCATTGTATATGGTACTTATTATACTCTGTCCCAAGAGACTGAGTCATTATTTGAAGGGTGCCTTCCCACACCCAAATGAGCTGGGGAAAGTTGCCCTGCCTTACAGACACAGTTGGTTGCCTCTAATCTTTCAAGTGGTCTGAACAAACACTAAATCTGCAGATCATATTTCGTTGAAAATGTCTCATAAACTTTTAGTTCTTATCAGATATGCTAGCATCTTTGGGAAAAAATCCACCATCTTTAGAGAGAAAACAAAGTCCCTGAAGGCCATTAATGTTTACTCATTAAAAATGTGGTAAACTAATGAATGAACTTGGTATATACATGTAGCTACATAGAGCTATATTCATACACAGTCATATATTTGGAATTTGAACAATATTTTAGTGATAATTGCTTTATATATATAACATTCTATTTTTACTGCTTAAATAGGAAAACAAGTGCTTGATTTATTTGTATAACAAGACAGAGACCACATAATCTGCTATTCCAAATGTCTTTGACAGATATGTCCTAGATCTAATCCACCTGTACAACTACTGCACTATTCTTTTCCCAACCTAAAGCTGATATTGTCTTAACTACCAGTATTCATTATAATGACAAAACAACTGAGTTTACATAATATGCATTTTCTGTGGTCAAAAAGAATAGTTTCTATTCATATATGATTATAATGGGAAAGGTGGAAGAATCACTCAAGCAGCAATTTTAAATGAGTTAATTATTTTAAATTAGTTAAAATAAGGGGTAGGACACTACTATTTTCATACTTTTCATTTTTCTTGATTTAACAGAGGAATAAAATGCTACTTAACTGCACAATTCTATTCTAGAAAGAATGGCTTCTGTTACGGAAGAAATCTTGCAGTGGCCCTTTTGTTTAACTGAGCATCTTAGTAGTCTTTGTATATGCCCAGGTTGCCTGGAACTGAATTAAGAGTAAGAAATGGAGAAAGGTGAATTGGTGTATGTAGTAATATGGAATATGGAATCCTAGCATATGGAATTGCTGCAGGAAATCTGAGAGGAAGTGAATGAAGGACAAAAATGAGAGGGAGTGAGAGTAGCCAGTAAGAACAGAGTGCTAAGAACATACAACAGACAGTAAGAAATTTCCAGAAGCAGGATGACATAGGAGGGAGGGAGGGAAGGAGGGAGGGAGGGAAGGAAGTAGGAAGGAAGGGAAGGAGGGAGGGAGGAAGGGAAGGAGGAGGGGAGGAAGGGAAGAGAGGAAGGGAAGGAGAAAGGGAACGAGGGAGGGAAAGAGGAAGGAAGGAAGGAAAGAAAGAAAGACGGACTTTTAATAAAGGGAATATTTGCTTTTTAATCTACAATTTTTATTGTTTCTGCTCCATAAACCTTCGTTGTCTCCCCAAATTACAAGTAAATCTCTTAACACCCAAAAGCCTTGTGTGAGTGGGATTCTGTGGAAATGAAAAAAAGAAGATGAGCTAGCCGGGTCCACAAAGAAATAGAGAAGTATAGTCCAGGCAAAATAGTGTCATTTATATCTCAAGAATCAGGAACTTAGAACCAGAAGTTCCCAAGAGAATTTAAGCCCTTGTGAATTCATAGATGTTTCTCTCTCTCTCTCTTTCTTTCTTTCTTTCTTTCTTTCTTTCTTTCTTTCTTTCTTTCTTTCTTTCAGAGTTTAATTTATTTGTCAGAGAAAGAGAGCACAAGCAGGGGGAGCAGCAGGCAGAGGGAGAAGCAGGCTGTCCGCTGAGCAAGAAGCCCAATGCAGGTCTGGATCCCAGGACCCTGGGATCATGACCCGAGCCAAAGGCATACACTTAACCAACTGAGCCAACCTGCTGCCCCATCATAGAGGTTTTTAAGGTCATTAAATTGCCTCCAAATCCTGGAATGGAAGGGGGTGGTCCAGGGTGATCTGTATGTTGGGGATGCTAGCTAATGTGTGGGTGACAGTGGTCACCTTTCTCCAAACAGACATCAATTTGCCACTATTTTGCTTAAAATGTGGTGGCCAAAACAAGTACAAATTCTAAATGGTTTATTTCTAGCACAGAAAAGAACATGGGTCCTTCTCATTTTGTAGAACATACTATAATTTTGACAATGCTATAAAACTTTGTCTTATGCATTTCCGCTCACCACAGGCTTATCTCATAATCATAGAGGTTTTTTCACATGAACAAGCTAGGTCCCCTGCTCTCCTCCCAAATCTGCACTTCAGAATTTCCTTTTATAATCTAAGCTTAAGACCTTATATCTTCCCTATTAAATTTCATCTTTTGGGTTTTCTTGGCCAGCAGTCTGACCTGTTGAAGTATTTTAGAGTTCTGATTCTGTCATCCCTTGGGCCAGCTACAGATTTGATCCATATGCCTTCACCCTGCAAGGGGTTGTAAGGTGTTGTGGGAAAAGAAAAGGAATAGTAATCTCAACCTCTAAATTGTCGACCCTTATTTACCACTAGCTGGGTAAGTTACTTAACCTGTCACTGGGCTAGTTACTTAACCTTTCTGAACCTCGGTTTCCCCACTTATAAAATTAAAAAAAAAAAATCTCTGGCAAATTTGCCTCAGATTATTATGAAAATCAAGTGATAGGTGCAGGAACATACACACATATTTGCAAAATCTTTTCAGTTAAAATAGCTTTTCAGTTAAAATAATTGTCATGTAAATGTATGTATTCTTAACATGTTTATCATCCCTGTATTCTGTGAAGACAAGATGACACTGTCAAAGGCTAGGAAGAATTTAGAGCCCTCTGGAATACCTATAAATATCTCCTTTCAGGGTGCCTGGTTGGTTCAGTCGGAAGAGCATGTGACTCTTGATCTTGGGATCCTGGGTTAGAGCCCCACACTGCATGTAGACATTACTTAAAATAAATAAATAAAATTTTTTAAAAATTTCCTTCCAGTTAAATGCTTGATATACACAATTATCCAGCATTTGCTTCTTAGATATCTACTGTATACCAAACAAAATGCACCCAGTGTTTGACATGCAAAAAGTAGCAAGACACAGGTGCTCAGCTCAAACCAGTGATAAGAAATTCTACAAGATGGGTGTGCCTGGGTGGCTCAGTCAGTTAAGTGTCTGACTCTTGGTTTAAGTTCAGGTCATTATCTCCAGGTTGTGTGATCGAACCCCATGCTGGACTCTGTGCTCAGTGCAGAGTCTGCTTCAGATTCTCTCTCCATCTCGTTCTCCCCTGGTTTGCCGCTCTCTTTCTCTCTCAGATAGATGAAATCTTTAAAAAAATAAAAAAAATTCTAAAAGATGAAAGGGGAGGGGAGAGTTCAGCCACTAAGAACTAATGTTTACTATTATTGCTGTGACTTAAAGAGGGAAAAGGTTGTTTCTCTGCTCTTATCACATAAAAAAGGGAGAAGGAATCATTTCCTTCAGACTAAAAAAAAAAAAAAAAGCGGGAAAAACTAATGCTCTCAGTAGATCTTATTACTTCTAAACTATCTTTACAGTTCTTCGGGCTTTTTTGTTGTATACCAAGAAAAGAAGAAAGAAAGAAAGAAAGAAAGAAAGAAAGAAAGAAAGAAAGAAAGAAAGAAAGAAAGGGGAAAGAAGGAAGGAGGAAGGAAAGAGGGAGGGAGAGAGGAAAAGGGAAGAAAGAAAGAAATCATTTGACATGATTTTTGAAGACTAAGTTCTTCCCACTCAGTGATTAATTTCATCTAAAGAGATTCCCTAAGGCTGGGTCTCAGAAGAGGCAAATAAAATACTGATGCAGGATTCCCACCCCTGGATACTCTGAAATGATCTGGTATGGGGCCTGGGCATCAGCAGGGAAATCTAATGTGAGATCCCAGTTGAGAATCACTGCAGAAGAGCTAAAGCCCTAGCAAAAGTTTAAGTTGGAAGCTCTATGGAGGTGAGTCTGGTGATGTGAGCTAATAAAGATATAATAAAATTCTTATAAAACACAGTCTTACATATTGGTTTCTTTTAAAGGTTCTTTAAAATTATTACCCTGAATATTTTTATTATTGGAGTTAACTGTTTAAATACAATTTGAGGAAGGTGGTAAGTAAAATGAAAGTTACTATTAAAGCTTGAGAAAGTAACTATCCTGGAAAAAAACACCCACCTGATGATTTAAACCACATGAATAATTCTTACTATCTGTTTAATTAAACTGCCATGTAGTATGCTTCTTGAGTCCTGAATTTTCCTCTTACACAAAGATGTTACTATAATAATGAAAATTGTCAAGTGATTGCAGTGTCACACCTCTTTAAAAAAAAAAAGTCAGTGTTACAGCATCTTAACCAAAAGCATAAGGGCAGTCAATGGAAAACAGATGTTCATCCTGGTGGGTGTTCAAAACAATTTTTTTTAGGTCAGATGTCTGTGTAAGTGTTTGCACAGTCTCAAAACACAGACACGAACTAGCAGTTTATATATTTAATGCTCACTTGTTTGATATGAGAATGAATGTTAATTAGGTAAGCAACATATTGTTAAAATCAACTACTTATGATCTTTTCCAGGATTTGTTCCTATGGATTTTTCAAAAATCTAATACCACAGAATCTTGATGTTTTTAACCCAGACCAACCAATCCCTCCCTCTTATTTAGACTTCACCCAACTATTTCAGGGAAAAAAAAAAAAAAAAAGGAGTATCCTGTTTCTAGGGAAAAATATATCCCACAATTTATTCCAATAGTCTGGTAAGAGATGCAAAACTGAGATATCCATCAAATGGCTATTCAATTTTAGAGAAGGTAACTATTAGACATTTGTGGCCATTCGTTCAAGGAAAAAAATGAGACTTGGAATTTAAAAAACAACCTCTAACCCTCAGAAAACCAAGAGATTTTTAAATATCTTATTTTATAGTGGCACTTGGCAAAAGACAATGAAATTCTATCCCCTAAATGAAGTCGATGATGCTGATAATAATCCATTTATGTAAAATTATATTATTTACAAAACACTTTCATACATTTATTCCTTCAAACATCCTTGTATAATCATTTCATGAATAGAGAAAATAAATCTGAGTAATTAAATAATACATCCGTTAGCCACAAAGAATATAAAACTTTGGAGATTAAAATTCAAGTTCGTTTCTCTCAAAACACAGTACCATTTCTCTGGTATCGAAACATATTATTAAATGCCTCAGATGAATAAAGACCCAGGATTCCAGAGGGATTGGGAAAAGGGTTTAGATGATAAAAGGGAAAGAAGAGGTCCTCCAGAGATAATCCTAATTTTAAAAGGACGATTTTCCTTTGTGTGGGACAGTATGAAACCACAAAATCTTCATCAGAATAGAAAATGAAAACAAAAACATTAAGTATGTCAATCACACCATCCAATGGGGAGAATTACCAAATCCAAATCTTGTGAGCTCCCAAAAGCCTACAAATATTTCAGTTATTGTAGTTCTGTGTTCCTCTGAGATAAAGTAGAATAAAATCTTGCAAGATTCACTGGGGAAACCAAATGTGGCACTGGAGCAAAGCTGGCTTCTTTGGCAAAATGACAAAACACAGTAAGTCCCTAGAATCAATCTGGACTTCAAGCTAGAGATTATTTATGAATTTCTGTAGAGCCGCTAAAAGAGTCTCTCTGTGTCATACACTCACTTGGACTTCTGAGTTTACATTCATCATTCATTATGTGGGTATATACTCTTTTGTAACTTTACTAATCACACTGAGCTCTCAGAATCAAATTTTGCTCTACAAACAATTTATTCTCATTTATAGGAAGAAGTCAGTATTTTGTTAGGTTAAGGGCACAAGACGTGAATTCTTCAATTATTAATTTAGTTTTGTTTTTCAGTTGGATATTCTGTTTCCAGTTCATGTTCTTTCATTGCACTGTAATGTTATACCTACATGCCACCATTATTTTGTGGGGGGAAAATGTTTTCTAACTATGTATCTTGCTACTAGTGCTAATGTGCAATTTTAAATTAATGAGCATTCCCCAACCCTGGTGTAGAGCTCTTACAAAGTTCCTGAATGCTTCAGGTTTAGTAAGTCAAGTGACAAAGGTGCAGAGTTATCTATGCACTATAATTTGTGTCTTTGTAACATATTACAAATTTTTGTAACTACTGCAAACATTGTTTTCCAAAAGGTTATTCAAATGTGTTCTTACACAAGCTTAAGTAAGAGAAAGTGTAGTCATTGGATTTTTGTCTGAATTGGATAATCTATTTTTTTCCATCTCTATTAATTTGGTAGATAAAATACAAATCTATTTCTACTTTCATTCTTTGAATATTACTTACATTTTAAATTTGAATCAGTCTTTTGATTCTTCTCTTTTGCGTGTTACTTGTTCACATATTCTGCCCTTTACTTCAGTAATTTAAAGAAACTCAAGGCCAAAATTAGGAAGCTGTTAACCACATTTTTTTAACTTGCTTAAGATTTGGCAACATGACCTCATTCCTAAGAAGGATTCCATGAGTATACCTCATAACTGCAAACTCAGGACTCACAGTGTTTTATGCTCATGTAGTAAAATCCTTGAGTACTTTGTATATGAGTTATTAACAGAAATACAGTAAAATTTCAAAAATAGGAACTCTGACTAATTTATTACCTACTCTTTGTGGGAGGAGATATGCATGTGGATGAAAGTAAAACTGAAGATAAATTTATTAAGACTTTCAAAGGCCTTTGACAAGAATAATAAATAAATAAATAAATGACTCAGAATAAAAATGGTTTGGTTTTCTTTTTTATTGCCTTTTTTCTTTTCTTTTAATTGGATGAGGCGGTTGTGAGCTACACTGTATAACTTGCTAAGAAAGAAGCAATATGAATCATGGATTTCAAGCCGCCTTTCCACAGATAACAAACTGATTAAAAGTAGGAAGCCAAGGACCACCTCTAGAAACATAGGATTTAATACTGTAATAATGATTTGGAAGAAGAAGTATGCATTGACATTTCCAATTTACAGCTGACATTAAGGTCCCATGAGCTTTCTTTTTGAGTGGGAAAGATAAGAGAAGTTTGATTTGTTTGGTTGTTTGAGCTGGCAGAAGAGAGGCAGGTGGATATAAATGTGGGCAAATATAAGATTACATGTTTAAGGAAGGTTAATACTGCAAAACAATGAATTCCTTAAACCCATGAGCTATCTCACACCACCCAGTTAGGTTCATGAACTCTGAATGCTAACTGGCCAGCAAAAATCTGTGCACTTTATTAGCTAAATTTTCCTCTTTGGAAACCCAGGGGCACACAATATCCTAGCCAGTACAAAATCACAATACATCTGTAGTAAGAAAGCTGTGAAATCTTAAGGGAAATTTTTTAAGCTAATTAGGTATCTAATATGTTTTAGGAATCATGCTAACAATCTTGCATCTGTGAGGAATTATTAAATCCATACAACATCCTTCTGAGATAAGTCTCTAGTATCATTGGTCCATTTTAAAGATGGGAAAACTGAGGCTCAAAGATATCAGGTAAGCCATCAAGTTTACCCATACAGTAAGTGAGGAGTTTGGAATTGAAACCAGACTAAGTCTATCTTTTGTTGTGCTTGTGTGTAATAGAAGGAAGAACCACATTCATGAAGGGACTTGAAGGGACTATGAGGAGGGCAAGTCAATATGGAAAGAGAAAGCCTCACTAGGGCTCTTGCAAAAAACTACAAAAAGTAGAGATGGATAAAGCTCAGGCAAATAAAGTACACTAACTCCAGAAAGTGATGCCTTTATGAGAGCCATTAATGCAGGTGATACAACAATTAAATGTATTAAAATGTAAAATGTTCAGATAAACTAATAAGTGACAGGTTCGAAGTCAAGGGAATAAGGAAAACCAGATTACTTGAGAGAATATTTTATGTTTGGGCTGGCCGGTAAAGAAAGGTAACTATGTCTGCCCACAACAGAACCCTTGGTGTTGCTGTCAGGAAAAGAGGACTAGGGTGAATAAAACTAAGTTTCTGTATGATGATTCGTAATCTATACTTTTAAAAAAATGTCATTAGGTATTTTTACCCCAATTTTTCCACCTGGCTTTGTTTCTCAGGTTTGTTTGTTTGTTTGTTTTTCCCTTTTATTTAACTTAGATTTCTATATACACGAAACTGCCTCCCACACTGGATGCCTTGGAATATGCATTTCTGTCTGCCTAAAACACCCTCCCCTCTTCCTCCTCCTCCCCCGCCCCCGCTATCATTCAGTGGAGAGGTCTTCTGGGTAGGGTAGGCCATCCTGTATTTTCATTTGTGAAATCAGGCAACCCTAAATTCTGGGAATAATCTCTGTTGAGTGTATTTCTCCTTCTGCTATTTACGACAATGGTGATTTTTAAAAACTATTCATTTCACCTGACTCCGCATATGAGTACTCATGACAGCACAACTCATGCTCAGCACAGCACCTGGAACACGGTATCTGTCATTAAAACCTTGCTAAGTGCACAAAACCCTTCAGCTTGCAGAAAAAGCCCATCAGCTCCATTTTATGGGGATGGGTAACATTAAGTCACTATCCTTCATGAAATATCTGATACTTGAACACCCATTGTTAGGTTATTCCTTGTTCCTTGCTTTATTTTTGTGACTTCCTTCTCTATATTAAGAAAATGTTCCTTCGGGCATCTGGGTGGCTCAATGGGTTAAGCAGCTGCTTTCAGCTCAGGTCATAATCCTGGAGTCCCAGGATCAAGTCCCGCATCAGGCTCCCTGATCCACTGGGAGTCTGCTTCTCCCTCTGACCTTCTCCCCTCTCATGCTCTCACTCACTGCTCTCTCTCTCTCTCTCTCAAATAAATAAAATCTTAAAAAAAAAAAAAAAAGAAAGAAAGAAAATGTTGCTTCTTATAATTCCGTATTGGCAAGAAAAGCTGGCTCACTTTTCACGTTCTCCAGGACCTTTTCAGTATCTCTTATTCGGCAAGTCACTAACAATTAGTGGGAAAATCAACACTGCAACAAAGACCTTATTCCCAACTCCATGTGGAGAAACCCGTACTATAAATCCACAGCGAAAGACTTAAAGACCTCTGTGTCTCCCACTCCATTGTCAACACAGATATTCATGGCCTCATAGTAATGAGTGTTACCTAGGAGACACCTCTAGTATTTTTTAAAATAAAATTAATCAGAGGTGCCTGGGTGGCTCATTCGGCAAAGTGTCTGCCTTCAGGTCAGGTCATGATCCCAGGGTTCTGGGATCGAGTCCCACATCGGGCTCCCTGCTCAGTGGGGAACCTGCTTCTTCCTCTGCCTTCAATCCCCTTCTTGCGCTTGCTCGCGCTCTCTCTCTCTCTGTCAAATAAAAAATATTTACAATAAAATAAAATAAAAGTAACCATTATCATTTAACAAATCATAAGACAGACTCGATCTATTATTACATCTCTGTTGCAAAACATTTTCTAACTTTGCCAGGAGATGGGTAATATATAAATACATTGAAATCTTTAAGGCTAAGTAAGCCCTTTAATTAATTTTTTTCAAAGATTTGTATTATGTAGCAATTTGAGTGCCTCAATATTCTACATGTAAGGAAATTTTTTTTTATATTTTGCTTTTATATCTTTTTAATAATACCCTGATTCCAAAAAGTACCAGAATTTAATCCTTAAGCTTCTCAAAATAAATCATCAACATTCAGATTATCTCAAAAGCTTCAGTGCAATTTAAAGGACAAACTTATCAATCCAACTCCTTTTTATGCAGTATGATTTCTATTAAGTAAAATATAAATGGTAAACACTGGACAAAAATACATCAAAATGAAAATAGTGTTTGCCCCTAGGTAGCATGATTTCCAGTGATTTTTCTACAAATGTGTTTTGTTTGTTTTTGAGGAAGCTTTAGCCCACTGTGGGGCTTGAACTCACTGACCCTGAGATCAAGAGTCATGTGCTCTACTGACTGAGCCGGCTGGGCTCCCCTCTGCATAGGTTTTTATATATATATATATATATATATAATTTATTTATTTATTTGACAGAGAGAGTTCAGAAGTAGGCAGAGACACAGGCAGAGAGAGAGAGAGAGAAGGAAGCAGGCTCCCTGCTAAGGGGAGAGCCTGATGTGGGGCTCAACCCCAGGACCCTGGGATCATGACCTGAGCCGAAGGCAGAGGCTTAACTCATTGAGCCTCCCATTGAGCCCCGGTTTTTATATTTTTTAATTAATGCAATAAGATACATTTATCATGAGAAACACATACAAAAATATTTAGTTCAGTTTACCGGGGTCCAGTCTTCTAATGAAGATAAGGGAGAAAATATAGATTTACCATTATTAAGGATCTCACCTGTATTTTCCCCAGTGAATTGAATTTGCTGGTAAGTCCTGAATACCTTCAGTAATTGCTAGGTGAAGATATGTCAGTGCCACTTAGGAACGGAGCAAAGGGGATGGAACCACAGAAACCGAGACTGACACCCTGCCAGAGGCCTGAGGCCTGAGAAGAGCCCTCACCGGGGTGCAGCCTTCCCCTCACTGTGCAGGAAGAAGATGCCACCATCTGCCTAGTGCGTAGGGGGATCTCCTGCTGCGTTTGGAGCCACTCTATTCAGGCCGGTGCATTGCAACCAGCCTTCTGTGGACTCTGCTTGCTCTGAAATGTTGCTGCTCTCTGGCTTTCTTCCAGAGAAGCCGCAAGGCTATGTTCAAATTTTTTTTAAATGTCTGGGTCTGAGTATTGGAAGGAAGGATTCGATGTTACCAGATCAATCATCTCTTCCTCTGCTTTCTGTTATACAGTTAAACCAGGGGGTGAGGTAGATCACCACAAGAGTAAGTAGGGCAGCTGTTCCATTTCTGGTACTCCTGCCAAGTATAACAGATTTGGAAACAAAATGCAGTTCATTCCAAGGCAGTTGATTTAATCCCTCATTATCCATCTATGTATTCAGCATCATGGCCTGTCTTGACACCTTATTAATAATTTATTCAAAAGCTTAGCTCTGTATAACATAGCTGTTAAGAACTGGGAATCCAGTCAAAAAGACAGGATCAATTCCAGGCTCAGAGGCAAACAAGTCCTGTGACTGAGGACACATGGTTTAACCTTCTTAAACCTCCATTTCCTCCTTTGTAAAATGTAGCCAGAACAACCTTAAAGATCCCATCAGAGAGAAAATGCTTAAAACCTCTTAGCACAGTTCCTAACACATATTATGTGCTTATAGATGGTAGCTTGTTTTATTAATACTTTTCAAAATAGGGAATTTCTAAGAAGGTGAAGTACTTTCCCTCTTCTATGTACATATATTTTCCATTTCTTAAAAGTGGGCTTTCTGAAAGTAAAATTCCTGGACTAGAGTGGGCAAGCAGAGCAGGATGATTTCACTGTGTGCAAATTAGCCTCTTCGTAGCCTGAATTCAAAAAGCCAAAAATATCCACCACCACCACCCTCCCGACAAGCCTAAAACCTTTGTTCTATATAACAGGGTCATGTAAATCATATCTAAGAGGAATGTTAATATCAGTCTTCACATCCTAATTCAAAATAACTGAAAAAAAAAAGACTAAGAAAACTAAAAAGTATGAAAATTAAAAAGTATTTTTCTCCAGCATACAAAAATGTATGGTGGAGAAAAAGGTGTGTGGAAAAGTTCCAAAGCATGAGGCACTCTTACTCCTAAAGTATGAGTGCTCCATACTCAATTTTGTGACTGAGGTGTGAAGTCTACAGAAATGAGCCACTCCTGACTGTAATTTACAGCCCTATCCTATTCTGAAGGCACCTACCACTCACAGCTTGGAAGGCAGCAGGACACATGTTTCTGCAACCATCCTCCCCAGGAAGTGTCAATATTTAGCCAGCTCTCAACTCATAGTTGCACTTGCTATTTGTTTAATATATGTTGCCCTAAAGTGTTCCATGAATCTGACGATGTTTCAACAGATCTGAGTCCATTCCAAACAGAATATCTCTTGAACTCTCTATCTTTAGTGTTTCTCTATGTGATGCTATCTTTGAAACCATAACCATTTATATCCACATTTGTTCTAGACACAATCAGTAGGTTGAACTAGCACAACACGGGATGTAAACGTGTCACAATTTATTCTTCTCTTACACTGTCCCTTAAAGTCATTCCATTGTACTGAAGTAATCTTCCCTTGTCCCTGGATGAAAACTCCAAAGACACTTTCCACTCTTAGGTAAGACCCCTTACATTTGCTTGAAGTCACAAGCACAGTTGCCATTGCTAACAAGAAGGCCTAATCTGATGTAACTATCAAACCTCTGAGTTTGACACAGTGTGACATCTTCTCCCTTGCTGCATTTAGGACCTAGTCCAGGCCGTTAACAGGTAGCAGGGAAGGAGACTCCCACCTGCTCCTTAATCTTTCCTTGTTCACCTCTTCCCTCCTACAGATCATACTTCCTGGCAGGGCGGAAGTAGAAAAGGCAGGAGCAGTGAGGGGACAGGATAGTCCTTACTTGGTTGGGCGGCTTTGCTCTTCCTGGACCTGTAGATAGCTGTAAGTCAGTTTGTTTTCTCACAGGGAGTTGTGTGAGCTCCAGAGATTTTCTGCTGAGCCTCTCTTCTCCAGTTTCAACCACCAGGCAGTTGCAGCCTCATGCCCACTGGCCATATGTGACTCCTTCCTTACCCCTGCAAACCAGTTCCTCATCTCCAGCCCCTTTCTGGTGAGATTTCCACTCACCCCTCCAGGCTGAGGCGGGACCTCATGCAGCTCCATTCTATGCGTCCCTCGTGCACACAGTCCACATCTCTAGGCCCACAGACTGGGAGGAAAGACAGGAGCAGCTCTTCCCTAGCTCCTCCGTAAACAGAAACTTGGACGTCCTCTCTCCATAAAATTTTCCAGGACACAGCAGGCCCCCGTCCACAGTATACTTCAGCTTCCTCGGGCACAAGTCAGGGACAAAGCCCTCTGTATCCCAAAGGTAAGGTGACATTTCAGAGTTCTAGAGGTGGCACCTTCCCCCATCACTAGGTTCGTGGTTTGAAGGTGGCATCCCTCCCTTGCCCCTTTCACAAAGGGAGACACATCCAGCAACTGTCCTATTTAAATGGATCTCTTCACTGCTCTTCTCTCTCCCCAGACCCTGAGCTCTTTTGATATCCCTGATTACTGGAAGGGCCTAAGAGTCTCAAAACTAGTTCTTAATTATTTTAAATAATAATTTAAGTAAATATAGTTATTTACTATTCATATTTATTTAAATATAATGCATGTTCATTTAAATACAATTATTTCATTTTAATTATTTTAAATAAAATTTACATATGTGTATTTATCTCATATGCACGTTGCACGTGAGTATCTGATATCTACCACATTTGTGCTTCAATTGAGGCAGGGGCCAGAAGAGCCCCATTCTGGACATCCTATTACATAAGTGAACATGGAATTTCTTTGGAATGGCATTTATTGTCACGGTGCCAGAAGCTCATCATAATCAGCGTTACAAAGGAAATAGCAAAGGAAGCAATAATGATCTGCCATTTATTGTAAAACATGACCTAGGTGTGCCTTCTTTCTGTGTTTATAAAATGACAAGGTTCGCATTGTAATGTAACTTTCCACATGGCAATTGAAATCACAGGCTAAGAGGTTGCAATAGGACTAGGTTAGAGTGGAGGAACTCTCCATGTGACTGATTTACTCTGAAATAGCTCCTCAGAGTTCCAACATGAAGCCAGAAACTCCCCCCTTTAACTCATTCTCAATCGCCAATGCCTTTGACAGCAAACACAGAAATATTTTGTCCAGAAGAATGCAGTCAAGGACAAAAGGAACCCTGGATGTTTCACTATTGCAAGGTTTTCACAGCACTTTCTCTTTGCCCATAGAGTATTTGCCCTAAGGTTCTGTTCATACTCAGTTTTTAATACCTAAAACTCAAATTAGTCTGACAAGTTAACCAGCCAATACCATCAAGACTACAAGAAAATGTTCAAAAGAGTTTTGCTGAAAAAAAGGGTTATTAAGGGAACAGAGCAGGGGATATTGACCCAACCCTTCTGATAAATGACGCAAAAATCATTTGCTTTCCAACTGTGTAAACTATGCCCCTATCTTGACACTGGGTGTTTTTTTTTTTTTTTATCCCTAGGAAACAGAATTATATCAAATTTCAAACATAGCTGAAATACTTTAAGATAGCATGTTTAAACATGCATGTTTCTAACAGGGAAACATTATTGCAATGATAATAGTAGAGCCTCTTGTAAAGAACTAGTTAAAGTGCCTTGAAAGTGATCTGTAAACCGGTGTATTTTATCTGACACTTATTAAAATTATATTTGAGTTCATATAAAATTTAAATAGCAACTTTTATGAACTTCAACATACATTTCGTATATAAAAGTTGTCCTCAAATAGTGTTAAGTGGAATGTGGAGGAATGTGATTATCATGTAACTTCATGATAAACATGAACTGAAACAGGTTATAGAATATTCCTTCAGAAGACCAATAACTAGATTTGTAGCCTGCTTTGTTAGGTATCCTAAAAGAAATACCTGACTTCTAAAAACTTGTCCTCTCATCATATAAAGCCATTCACTTGCTCTCCACAATGACACCCATCACCTTATATAATCCTTTAAGAATGAAGTCCTTCTCATCCAGTAAAACTGCAGCTGGAAAGCAAGCAGACAGTAGAAAGCACTAGAACTGTACACAGTGTTGACAGTGTAATCTGAAACTACTCAGCAGTTTCTAGTATCGGGTTCACACATAATTTGAAACAGACAGATTTCTTTTGAAACTTTCTCTAAAAGGTTTTACTTGACCTGGAAGACAAAGAGTGCAATTATCAGGAAAGAAACCATTCTTACTAATCAAAATGAATTAAATGATACTAAAATGTGTTAAGGGATTCACAGCACCTCCCCAAGTAGTGTCTGTCCCCAGGTACCTGTTTCTATGATCAAGGCATCAGGGGATCAGAGAAAGAAGCTCATTAAACCATTTAGACATCCTTTCAATCACCACCACTTACCCTAGTAAGTGCCGGGTACTTTGTGAAGCACGGGGCATATTAGCGCTGTCCTAATGGAACTTGAACACTTGAATACATTTCTGCAGAAAGCTGATTTGCCATTTGGATATCCATCTAGAAATGGACAAAGATTTTCTTCTATTGAAAAAGTGTATATACACACAAAAATATTCTAGTGTAACTAGGCTGTCGGATATTATGATGATTAATTGTGTCCGCTTGACTGGGCTAAGGGACACCCAGATAGCTGGTAAAACTTTGCTTCTGGCTGCGTCTCCTGAAGGTGTTGCCAGAAGAGACTAGCATTTGAATCAGGTGACGAGTAAAGAATATCTGCCCTGACCACTGTGGGCTAGAATAATCCAATCCGTTAAATTTCCTCATGTATCTACATATATCTTACTGGCTCTGGTTCTCAGGAGAACCCTGACTGAGGCATACAGAACGCTGTGGTCCAACCGTTTGTGTCCCCCCAAAATTCAGATGCTGAAATCCTAATGCCCAAGGTGACCGTATTAGGTGGGGCTTTTAGAAATGATTAGGTCATGAGGGTGGAGCCCTCATGAATGGGATTTAGTGCCCTTGTAAAAGAGACCCCAGAGAGACACCCTTGCCCTTCTGCCATGTGAAGACATAGCAAGAAATCTACAGTCTGCAACCTGGAAAAAGGCTTTCACCAGAACCTGACCACACTGGCACCCTGACCTTGGACTTCCAGCTTCTGGAACTATAAGAAATAAATGTGTTTATAAGCTACCCAGTGTAGAGTAACTTCTTCAGTAGCCCAAACTGACTAAGACACTTGGGATTCGTTTGCTTTGGAAAGCAGAGTTACCTGTAATGACAGAGGAAGCATTGTCAGTAGGAAAGCAGGAAAACACATTTACCATCTAGAAGGAAGTATCTCAGGTACTTGCTATTCCGTCCAGGAGCCAGGAAGATCACAGTGAGACCCATGCATGCCCTGCTGTGTGACCTGTCCTTCAGAGTCCTGTGCACCCTGGGTATTCCTGGATGCAGTAGAGGGTAAGCCAATGGAGCCCAAAGCACTTCCAGGACCCCTTTTCCCAAAGTTACCACAGACAAGGGCTGGAGTCTCAAAAAAAAAAAAAAAAAAAAAAAAAAAAAAAAAAAAAAAAAAAAAAAGCTGACCACATGCTGTGGGCTGATAAAGAAATGACAAATTTCTAAAATCTTTTTTAAGTTAGAAAAAGGGAATTCAAAACTCATTCAGAAGCTTTTTCTTAACTTATTCAAACCTTTAATTCATGCTTACAACTCAGAGATCACTCAAACTTTTATTATTTTTCCGATCCCTTAAAGGGGATTACCAAAGCTTCCCTTAATTTGACCCAGATAAAATTCCATCCACTGGTTTTTGGATGGACTGTTTCATCAGAAACGGGATCAGTTTTGAGATTCAACATAGATACACTTAACTACTTCAGGAGAAATGTCACTAGAAAGAATAAGGGCTACCACACCTCCTTCCTTCCATTAATCTGTATACATTTCCCCATAATAATATTTAAAGTGCATGTCTTTACTCAACTCTTTACAATTTATAAACCACTTTTATAGGCACTGCCTAAGCACTTATCCTCATTAGAACTAGGTTATTATTTTACAGATGAAGAGAATGAGACTTGGAAAAGTTAACAGATTGGCTCAAAGGTCACATAGACAATAAAATAAACAGGAATTTAAACCCAATACTTATAACTCCAAGTATCTTTTCAAAATTTTTTTTATTTAAATTCAATTTAATTAACATATAATGTACTGTTGGTTTCAGAGGTAGTATTTAGAGATTTATCAGTTGCATATAATACTCAGTGCTCGTTCCATCAGGTGCCGTCCTTAATACCCATCACCCAGTTGCCCCAGCCTCTCAACCCCTTCCCCTCCAGCAACCCTTGGTTTGTTTTCTATAGTTAAGAGTGTTAAGAGTGTCCTATGGTTTGTCTCCCTCTCTGTTTCCATCTTACGTATTTTTCCCTCCTTTTCCCTATGTTCGTCAGTTTTGTTAAATTCCACATATAAGTGACATTATAATACCCTCTAGTTCCATCCACATCTTTGCAAATGGCAAAATTTTATTCTTTTTGATAGCTGAGTAATATTCCATTATATATTATATATATCTTCTTTATCTATTCATCTGTTGATGGACATCTGGGCTCTTTCCATAGTTTAGCTGTTATGGACATTGCTGCTATAAACATTGGGGTTCAGATACCCCTTCAAATCCCTATGTTTATGTCCTTTGGATAAATACCTATTAGTTCAATTGCTGCATCATAGGGTGATTCTTTTTTCAACTTTTTGAGGAACCTCCATACTGTTTTCTAGAGTGGCTATACCACCTGGCATTCCCACCAACAGTGTGGGACGGTTCCCCTTTCTCCGCATCCTCGCCAACACTTGTCATTTTCTGACTTGTTAATTTTAGCCATTCTGACTGGTGTGAGGTGATATCTCATCACTGTGGTTTTGATTTGTCTTTCCCTGATGCCAGGTGATGTTGAGCACTCTTTCATGTGTCTGTTGGCCGTTTGGATGTCCTCTTGGCAGAAATGTCCGTTTCTTGTCTTCTGCCCATTTTTTGACTGGATTTTTTGGTTTTTGCATGTTGAGTTTGATAAGTGCTTTATAGATTTATACCAGCCCTTTATCTGATAAGACATTTACAAATATCTTCTACCATTCAATAGGTTGCCTTTTAGTTTTATTGACTATTTCTTTTGCTGTGCAAAAGCTTTTTATCTTGATCAAATCCCAATAGTTCCTTTTTTTCCTTTTTTTTAACTTTATTTCATTTTTTCAGTGTTCCAAGATTCATTGTTTATGCATCACACCCAGTGATCCATGCAATACGTGCCCTCCTTAATACCCACCACCAGGCTCACCCAACCCCCCTCGCCCTTCCCCTCCAAAGCCCTCAGTTTGTTTTTCAGAGTTCACAGTTTCTAATGGTTCCTGGTTCATCCCCCTCTGATTATCTTTTGTTTCTCTTGCCTTTGAAGACATGTCTAGCAAGAAGTTGCTGCAGCCGAGGTAAGAGAGGGTGCTGCCTATGTTCTACTCTAGGATTTTGATGCATTCCTGTCTCACAGTTAGGTCTTTCATCCATTTCAAATTTATTTTTGTGTATGGTGGAAAAAAATGGTCCGGTTTCATTCTTCTGCATGTGGCTGTCCAATTTTCCCAGCATTAATTGTTGAAGAGATTGTCTTTTTTCCATTGGATTCTTTCCTGCTTTGTCAAAGACTAGTTTACCATAGATTTGAGGGTCCGTTTCTGGGCTTTCTGTTCTCTTCCATTGATCTATGTGTGTATTTTTGTGCTAGTACCACACTGTCTTGATGATTAAAGCTTGTAATATAGCTTCAAGTCTGGGATCGTGATGCCTCCAGCTTTGGTTTTCTTGTTCAACATACCTTCAGCTATTCAGGGTCTTTTCTGGTTCCATAAAAATTTTAAGATTATTTGTTCCAGCTCTGTGAAAAAATGTTGATGGTATTTTGATAGGGATTGCATTGAATGTGTAGATTGGTTTGGATAGCATAGACATTTTAACAATATTTGTTCTTCCAAACCATGAGCATAGAATGTTTTCCATTTCTTTGTGTCTTCCTCAATTTCTTTCTAAAGCATTCTATAGTTTTCAGAGTACAGATCCTTTACGTCTGATTAGGTTTATTCCTAGGTATCTTATGGGTTTTGGTGCAATTGTAAATGGGATAGATTCCTTGGTTTCTCTTTCTTCTGCCTTATTGTTAGTGTATAGAAATGCAACTGACTTCTGTGTGTTGATTTTATATCCCGTGACTGCTGAATTCCTGTATTACTTCTAGCAATTTTGGGGTGGAGTCTTTTGGGTTTTCTACATAGAGTATCATGTAATCTGCTAAGAGTGAGAGTTTGACCTCTTCTTTGCCAATTTGGTTGCCTTTTATTTCTCTGCTGAGGCTAGGACTTCTAGTACTATGTTGAACAACAGTGGTGAGAGTGGACATCCCTGCCGTATTCCTGACCTTGGGGAAAAAGCTCTCAGTCTTTCCGCATTGAGGATGATATTTGCTGTGTGTTTTTTGTATATAGCTTTTATGATACTGAGGTATGTTCCTTCTAGCCCTACACTGCAGAGTTTTTATCAAGAAAGTATGCTGTATTCTGTCAAATGATTTTTCTGGATCTGTTGAGAGGATCATATGGTTCTTGTCCTTTCTTTTACTATTGTGGTGTATCCCACTCATTGATTTGTGGATGGTGAACTACCCATCCAAGTGTCTTTTTCACCTAACAACTTACCTCCCAGTATGTGCTAAGTATTATGGGAAAAGCACTCTTACCACTACAGTCACCAAATTTCTGTTCAAGGTTTTTTTATGTTCCTGGCACTATACAAGGCGATTTTTATATATTATTTCTAAAATTTACAATACTTAAAGTAGGAAACAGAGGTACAGAGGACACAAATAATGTCTGAGATTCATCCATTCATTATTAAAGAGGTTTAGGAATAAGTTGGTATTCTAGGCACTGGGGATATGGGTATTAACAAGATGGGTTAAGTTCTTGCCTTCAGGGAGCTTATGCTCTGGCAAGAGGAAGAAGGTAACAAATAAATAAATATGTAAACACCATATTTTAAATGGTTTTAAGTGCTTGAGGAAAATAAAGATGTATATTAGAGAGTAACAAGGGACGCAGGGTTATTTTAGATGGTGTGGTCAGGAGAGATCTCCCTGAGAACAATTTAGCAGGGGAAAGATTTATGGAAGAGGAAGCCAGTGGAGAAAGGTCCTGAGGTGGGAATGAGAGTGGCATGTTTGAAGAGTGGAAAGGCCAGTGCTTCTAGAGGGTGGAATGAACCAAACCATGTGGGGCCCTAAGCCATCCATGGAAAAGGAGTGGGACTCTTAACTTAATTGCAACAGGAAGCCATTAGATGATTCTAAGAAAAAAAAGTATTCTTAGTTTTGCTTACAAAAGATGCCTGTGGCTCTATACTCTGTGTATGGACTATATATTGGAGAGTATGTGAAGGAAGATAGATGAGGGAGTTCAACAGGAAAATAAAATGGCTTGTAGCCACGGAGATGGTGAGCAGAAGTGGAATTTACAATATATGTAAGGTAAGTTACAGCTGGAAGAACTTTCTGGCAGGTTGATTGACAGATGAAAAAAATAAAAGTGAATCTGGGGCCTGTGCAATTGAGTGGATAGTGGATCTACTAACAAAAATGTGAACAGCTGGTGGGTGGGCAGGTATCACAGGTGAGTGACCAAGAAAAGAGTTGGCATCAAGATTTTCTGCATGTTGAACTGGAGATACAGATCAGTTTTCTGACCAGTGATCTCAGAACGGTTGATCATAAGAATCTGGAGTTCAGTGGAAAGGATAAAGCCAGAAATAAAAGATTGGGAGGTGGCATATAAAGGCATTTAAAGTCATAGCATCCCGTGAATCTAATCTGCTAGAAAATGAAATTAGAGTTTGAGGGTCTCTATCATTTAGGGGCACAGAGAAAAAACTGAGCCATCATGAAATTATTCAGGTATCTTCCACCAACCACCTCAAGGATTAAAGCCAAATCTCAGTGTAACTAGGCATATTCAGAAACCCGCAAAGTGTTACATAAAAATCCCCCCCCTCAGCTTTTCTTTATGTTAGTAATTTTAATACATGTATCTTTTAAATGAGTGGAGATTTTGAGGTGTAACATTTTAGTAAGAAAAACCATCGTATATGTGTACAATGGTACATGTACCTGTGAGGAAGGGGAGGTATTCCCTATTTATAGATACAATACATTAAAAAAAAATTGTGTAGTGTGATGTGGATTACAAACTAAGATCTTCCAGGAACTAGGCAGCTCCCTTTATGGCATCTCTTTCAGTTTGTGTTCCATGGAAGCAAAAGAATTGTGAAGCAATTCTAGAAGCGCTACCAAAGAAAATTTATCTGAGCTTCACCGAAGTGGAGAGGATGAAAGCTCCATTCTAAGCCTTGCTGTCCTTTACTAGGGCATTATCATAGTTCACACTATTCAAACGTGACTCACGAGGAATTCACTCAAGGTTTACCGAGATACCTGAATTAGCATTTCCAGGTCTCTTGTTCAAATGCTAATAAAGCCAGTGTTTCTTACTAAAGTGAGATTAGATAAGGCCTTGTAGATTCCAATATAACCAGGGTCCCAGGGTAGGAGACCTACTCCCCTTCCATCTACTGTGAGTTTTAACATTTCGTTTCCTTCTATTTCTTTCTAGACAAATATAACTGCTTTTTTTCATTCATTTGTCTGTTTAGCAAGAATCTGAGGCATTTCTATAGAATAACGCTGTGTTAGGCACAGACAGAAATACAAGTGAAACACACTGCTCTTCAAGAGCTTATTGAAAAGATGAAATAATCTAAAATTATGGGTAAACACAGCGAGATATTATCTATATAAGACCAAGGAGGGAATATACCTTGCCTTTAAAATTCATGACTGAGATTAATGACAGAAATCCATGGAGGAATTCAAAGTTTGGGGAGCTGACCCTAGAAATGGAAATAAATGAAAACAGCAGCCTAGATAATGATGTATATACTACATATACAACATTAATCTCCCCAAGATTCCAGGAGGACTTACACAATTATTAACTTTAGGTCTGTAGCTGCGTGTTTTTAGAGAAAATCGCTGCAGATTAAGATTGAGTCATAGATCTCCAGATGGATCAAAAGCAGATCCACCCTCATCTTTGCTCCCAATAAGAAGCCATGCATTTTCCTCAAACCAATATATTACCCTTGAGAAAACTTTAGCCCTTACTTTTTTCCCTAACCAGTGCTACCAAAATAAGCATCCATTCCTGTTCAAACTCATGGTCATTAAACAAATATTTACTGAGTGTTGACTACTACTAGTAGTAGGATCTGAGGATATGGAAGGGGATGTTTAGAGCCAATTCCTTTGTGCAAAAGTACTTACATACGTGACCTGTCCTACAAAAAGGAATACCTGAGTGCCGTGGCAATATAGAACAAGGGGGAAATACATCACCCCACTGAGACCTTGGGAAGCTTAGAGATAAGTCAAGGAAAAAGCAGGGAAGGAAGATGTTTCAGGTCAAGAGAATCTGGTGTGAAAGCTGGAGGTGAGGAAGAATGCCACATGTTCATTCATCCCAAACCACTCCAACTTGACTGAAGCAGGGTGAGCTCCAGAGAGAGGGATAGGATAAGACTGGAAGAGATAGAGTGGCCAATTTGAATGTCATCTAGAGGGAAAGGGAAAACCCTGGCCGCCTAGAAAAAAGCTCATGGTCAGACTTATGCTCTGAAAAGACCTTTCCTAGATGCAAGATGCCGTTGTGTCACATCATTTCTTATTTGTTACTGAATAATATATATTTACCTTGCCACCATCAGCCCACCTTATGGGAAAAAAACAAAAGCTCATAGAAGAAAACCTGTTTTGAATTGAAAGGAAAAGCTGTCATAATTGAAAAGCTGAATCCTCTTTATATATTTTTTATGTTCCATGAAACTTTATAGCCTTGAGAAAATTTTATCTTCTAAATCTAGCCAAATAATGCTGGTGTCTATCACAGAATTAGTATGCTTTATGTTGTATAGTGCTTTTTTTTTTCTTCTTCCTCAAAATACCCATAGAACTTTGACCTGTCCTGTAACCAAATTCTGGACACAAAGGGAGTATTTTGATTATAATAGTGTGAAATAGATCAGAGATAATGTAAGAGAAAGGATATGGTCTCTTAGCATTTAGCTAATCTCTTTGGCCATCATCCAACAGAAAATTTCCTCTGGGAGTGCTAGAGTATCAGTTACTAAAAACTAATATATTTTTAGAGACACCAACTTCAGCTTACACTCTTCTCTGGATTTAGACCTTACTATAAAGAACAGAATTCTTTGTTTTTAGAGGAAGACTCTCACCTATAATTACCAATTCTAGTTGCCTATATTTTAGAAACTGTATTGATTTATGAGTCCACGAAAATATAAACATGTTCTGGTTCATAAACATATTGCTACTTAGCATGTTTCTTCCCACAGTGACATGAGGATTATCAATCTCGGTCATTTCTTCTAGCTTTGGTGTTCACCAGATACTGCAGTGAAATGTTAAGCAAAAGAAATCTATATATTAATATAAACATTGGGATCATTTACATGCTTGTTTTTCATGGACACAAAATGAAGCGTTTTTACATAGAGACCCTATGGATTGGCCAGTCTCAGCAGAGACCAGCAAATGCAGTGAACCCCGGGATTCACCAGATTGTTCCTTCGAAACATTTTGTCTTCACTGGGGAGCAACTCAGGAAAACAACTGGAACCGTATTCTACAACACGCCTTCTAGCTATAAGCATATCCTCTCAATTGCCCTGTCAGTTGTCCCTAGAGCTCCATCTTAGAAATAGCTGAATTTTAGTAGTATTACATGATCTTCATAGTTTAGTTCAAGAAACTATTTTTTTTTTTAGATGCCAGAAACGTGTTGATTTGTCCATTGAGGTTATTTTTCAGTTATCTAAATTTTTCATTTTAATTTTGAAAAATACTCAAGATGAAAATGGAAGTTCCTCAGTATTGTAGGGCAGAATTTAAAGTACTATAGTCCCTTCTAGTTCTCTGAAAAATTTTATTAATCTCGTCTATGAATCTATTATTAGTTTTTATGTCTATTAATAATAACCAAATATATAGCAAAAAATACATTGTGTTTTACTTACCTTATTGATAAAGAGCAAATTAGAGGGACGTAGAGAATTTCCATCATAGTTAATAATACTCTCGAGAAATTTTACAACAGAGCACTAGAAAACATCTTGGTTTTTTTGTTTGTTTGTTTTTTAAGGGTTTTGTTTTTTAAAATAATTGCTCTACCCAACACGGGGCTTAAACTCACAACCCCGAGATCAAGAGTTGCATGCTTTACCAGCTGAGCCTGCCAGGTGCCCCAAACATCTTACCTGCTAAGATAAATTATTTATTCCATTTTTCTCTTAGTATTTGGCACATGAAAATCATTACTAAAAATTGTATCTTAAGGCATATCTAATACATTTCCTTTCATGAACCTCTGTTAATTACATGAAGTTAAATTCAGAGTCTAAATAGTCTTTACTAACTGAGGATTTTTGAGGGAAGGTGGGTCGGGGGTTAGGTGAGCCTGGTGGTGGGTATTAAGGAGGGGACGTATTGCATGGAGCACTGGGTGTGGTGCATAAACAATGAATTCTGGAACACTGAAAAATTTTAAAAATAAATAAAAATTTTAAAATAAATAAATAATCTTTACACAATCTCACAAAAAATTCACTCACATTCAATATATATTGAAAAAATAATAGGGTATTTCTTTAAATACAAAAAGAAAATCCTCTACCTTGGAATTTTTATCTAAACCCTGCACAAATTGACATGTGCTTTACCTTAGTCCTGTGCTGTTCAAACTGGCACACATATGTGTGCATTATGTGTGCTCACAGTTCAGTGATGGGGGTGTGTGTGTGCATATCTGTCAAATCCAAACTGCTTCACCTGAAATTTGGGAAATTTTCCCTAACGTAAACCTCCACTAAAAATAACAATAATTATTATATATGGGTATACACACAGACACACACACATGAAGGCAACATGGAATGCTTTAATTATATTTTAATGCATCTTACACTTGCAGTGGGTGAGTTATTCTCACATATTTCAGGTGTAGTGTCCTTTTTTCTTTTTTTTTAAGATTTTATTTATTTGACAGAGATCACAAGCAGGCAAAGAGGCAGGCAGAGAGAGAGAGGAGGAAGAAGACTCCCCGCAGAGCAGAGAGCCCGATGCGGGGCTCGATCCCAGGACCCTGGATCACAACCCGAGCCAAAGGCAGAGGCTTTAACCTACTGAGCCACCCAGGCCCCCGCTGTAGTGTCCTTTTAAAGAAAATATTTAAATGTGATCTTTTTAGATGTTCATTCCTGAAAGCGGAAAGTCTAATTAAAAACACATACACACACATAAATCATCTCTGCTGCTGGTTTACTCTTTTGCAACAGCTGCTAGAATTCGGAGGGCAGCAGAGAAATGTCTGTAATAGTTCTGCAGTTCGCCACAAAGAAAAGTATCTCTTTTACCTTCATTGGTGAGCATCTTATCAGCAAACATGTTAACTCAAACAATAACCGCTCTTATCTGCAAAGGCCAGGTTCAGGCTTATTAGTGAAGTGAATTGGCAGCCGCCCCTCTCTACCTAGCAACTGGGCAAATATTGTTCCAGGCCACTGAGTGACCAATGAGAACCAAGACAGTGCCGTCGAATCTTTTCAATACAAGTAGTGTTAGTGTGAACAACCTCTCTTTCACTCTTGTTCTCCTCTCATTTAATCTCTACCATTTCAAGAGTGTGATCTCATCTACAGACTGTAAATACTTGGGGACTTTTATGAAAGGAAAATATTACAGAGTGCTGAAGTTTGCTTCAAGAACAACCTAGGTAGGCACTTCAGTTTAATTACTACCAATTTGTGTATGTTGTGGTATTTGAAAATTATTGTAGT
The DNA here is from genome assembly GCF_010015895.1 of Lontra canadensis. Taxonomy (NCBI): domain Eukaryota; kingdom Metazoa; phylum Chordata; class Mammalia; order Carnivora; family Mustelidae; genus Lontra; species Lontra canadensis. The sequence goes on from NW_022631004.1 coordinate 2,542,901, forward strand.
GTTAGTGTATTCATTATGGATATAACTAAATGTTAGTATATGAATCAAGAAGAACGATGATTTTTATTATTCTAGAAAGATCTAAAATAACTGAAATTAAGCATACGGCATGTTTTCTAATCACGTACTGAATGAACCAGGCACACACAATAGTACATACTCTGGAGCAGGTTAATGGGTTAGAGTGCAATATGGTGAATCAGGATCAGACTGGATCTCTCCTGCTTTGTAATTGAAAATCTGTGTAAATTGACCACACCTTTCATTAACTCTTCTGCTGCCAAGCCTTTATATTACAGAAGAGAAAAATTAATAGCAATTATGAAGTGAGAGTCACTGCACAGATGAGCTTTTAAAAAACACAGCTGGGAGCTGGCTTTTCTTTGCAATTCTAACTGAAATGTCACCGGATTTAAGTCCATACGGTATAATATGGACCATGTTTCCTGTGTCTTTCCTTCTGCTTGTGCTTTTTGCTTTGTTTTTATGACACTGGCAAGCATGGAAGCTTCTATCTCCTGTGTAAATGTATATTGTTAGACCTCAGCAGGGAATCAGGGCTTCAGATTACCTCCTCAGGGTGCAATAACCTTGGTTATTTACTGAGTGCAAAGTAAACAACTTGCTTTAATGTTGAAGTTTTAAGCAAGAAAGGTTTTAATGCAACATGTCGCAGGGTTTCCTAGTAGGGAAAAAATTCAATAATTGTCTCTCTATTCAACTCAAGAGTTTTGTTTCAACCAAACTGATACTATCTTTGTAAACGCTGAGATGTTTGGTTTTGTTTTTAGTCCAGAAGAAACTTCCCACAAATGCAAACTCATTCTGGCCACCTAAGAATTCTGTCATAGAAGCAGCATGCTTTCTTTCCCTTGTGGGTTTTGAAATTTGGCCACATGGTATTTTTTAGTATTTTGAGGCAGGGCTTTAGGATTCTGCTTAATTGAGTACAGCAGGTTAACAAAAGTGCCAATATTCCCTAAAAACAAAAACCAAAATGCTCTGTGGACCTAAAGCTAATGTTAAACATTAGATTAAATTGCCAATTGCATTTTTCCATGTTTATCTTCTTAGATAGGAATAAAATTAAAGTGTGTTACCATAGCAGCATCTGTAACATTTTATGAGACAAAAGATCCTTTTTTCCACACAAAGGTCCAAGCCAGAAGCATTATCCATTAAGAAGAGCAAATAAGGCTAGAGGGACATATTTTTTACAGTCATATTATGGAAATACTAAAGATCCAATGTCCTGAGGTCAGATTGTAGAACACAGCTGTTCACATTCATTTTTGTCCTGGATTGACACTCTCAGTTAATTCCTAAATATTGATTAGTTCTTACTCTCCAATTTACCTAAAATTAAAAGTCTTTTCTCTTATCCACATTTCTTCTCAAATCACATTTTAGGGGTAACAAAGAGGTGAGCATAAATGTATGCCTTGGACACATTAAATAAATGCCTCTGTTAGGCTTTTTGTCCTACTCAGTTTTGTAATCTTCATTTTTTTATTCTCTGGAGCTTATTTCTTTGGCTCTATTCTTTGAAAATGATCGCAGGATTCCTATATGAAGAAAGAAGCATAGAGATCTTAAAACATTTTGGGCCGTGGATCGACTTTGCACTTCATCTTATCCACCCTTCCTGTCTTTGCCATTTCTCTCTCATTTCTCCTTCTGTTTATTACCACTGTTGTCTTTTTTTTCCTTTTACTTCATTTTCTGGTTTGTGGGGCAGAATGCAAGATTCTTTGAGGCAGATTTCATGCCATGCACGACATCAATCTTCAGAAATTGCTTTCTGAGTGGATTGCCAAACCAAAAGATCTTTAAAGTTTCCTCTGCAGTTTTTAAACATGGAGATAAATTAGTGTTCTGAATAATTCTAGTGCCTCTTGAGAATACTGCAAACAACTAATGGAGTTACTTTCACATATAAGTATGATCAGTGCTAGCCTCGGTAAGCCTTCAGGAAATAGTTGGTGGGGGGAAAATGAGTAAATGAATTAATAAGTAACTGAGTATTTATACTGTCTCATAAAACCTTCCATATAGTACACCCATATCCATAAGAGTGTTACTCACAATAACTAAAAGGTGGAAGTAACCCAAGTGCCCACTGAAAAATGAATGGATAAACATAATGGGGTATAGGCACACAATGGAATATTATTTGGCCGTGAAAAAAAAAAAAGAAATTCTGACACGTGCCACGACATGGATGACCCTGGAAGATCTGATGCGAAGTGAAATAAGCCAGTCACAAAAGGACTGATGCTGAAAGACTCCATCCATACGAGTTACCTAGAGTAGTCAACATAGAAACGCAAAGTAGTTAGTGGTTGCAGGGGTCTGGGAGAGGCAGCAATGGGGAGTTACTACTAAATGGCTAGAGTTTCAGCTTGGGAAGATGAAATGAGCTCTGAAGACAGATGCTGGTGATGGCCGCACAACCATTTGAAGGCGCATAATGCCACTGAACTATACACTTAAGTATGGTTAAGATGGTATAATTTTTGTTAAGTATATTTCAGTAAAATTTTTTTAAATCTTGTGTACAAAAAACATTTTGTTCATGACCAGAGAACACATTATACATAGAGCGTGGTAACTAGGGGGAATCAGTGCAGTCCTCCTAAGAACTGAAATAAGAGAACCTTAAAGCTTGAGGGGAAAGGCCCTGCTGACTGACAAATACACTTCCTGTCCTTCCTGACACCAGTCGCAGTGGGGTGACCACAAGTCTCTCTCTACTTGCTGATGGAGTTCCCCACTGCATTTGTCCCTTTAGCCAGTTCGTCCCCACCATGATTATAATCACCAGTTTGGGGTATCACTTGCTATGATCCAAACATTCCTCAAACCATTTCACATACATAATCTAATTTAATCTTCACAGCAACCCCATGAGGTACATGTTTGCCAGATATGAAAACTGAGACTCAAAGAAGTTGATTATCCAAGATGGCATATTTGATTTTTTTTTTTAAGATTTTATTTATTCATTTGAGAGAGAAAGAGAGAGACAGAGAGCAAGCAGTGGGGGCAGAGAGAGAAGCAGACTCCCTGCTGAGCTGGGAGCCTGACGATATGGGCCTCCATCCCAGGACCGGGCGATCATGACCTGAGCCAAAGGCAGACCATCTGAGCCCCCCAGGTGTCATGGCATATTTGATTTAATAGGAAAACTGGGGTACAGATTCAGGTCTATTTCCCTTCAAAGCTCAGGATCTTAACCACTTTTCTGTAGTGTTAAAAAACTACAAAGGGGACTGTGCACATTTGATTTGGCTGTGGAATCCTTTCAGAAGATATGGGTATCTAACAGCTCTCAAACTCAGTTAGTCCAAAAACAAAAACACTTGAGTTGCCATGCACTTCCCAGTCCCTTCCTCATACAGTCTCAGTAAGTAGCACTATCCTCTCTACCTGGATGCTTAACCGAAGCCTTGGGCTCAGGCTGTCCCAAAGGCCTCTAGGCATAAACTCCAAATCTAAACATTCCACTGCTCTACCCTGGTCCAAGTCATCATTTCTTCTCTGAACCTCAACAGCCACCTCCTATATTATAGCCCTCCTTTTGTCTTCTGAAAACAGCCAGAGTGTTCTTCTAAATATATAAATCTGATCATGACTTCCCCTGATTATAACCCACCAGAAACTTTTTATTGCTTTTAGCACAAAACCCACTTTCCTCAATACCATGTACAAGTAAAGCCAGCGAGAGCCTATCCACCTCTCCAAACTCATCTAACACCCTTTCCCCCGTCTTACTCCTATAGCTATGCTCTGAATAAATTGCCTTTCTTTTCATTTCCAAACTCAGGAAATCTCAGGAGCTGTGCATTTATACCTTCTTTTGCCAGGAAACTTCTTTAAAGTCCTTCCTTATCTTCTCGTGATCCAAAGTCTCAACTCAGAAGTCACCATCTCAGGAAGTCCTGCTCTGAACACTCTCGCTAAAGGATCCCTCTTCCACCCCGTTTCTTTTCATCCTGGTTGCCTTATTCTATTAATCATGTATTACACATCATCATTTAGAATTACTTATTTACTTCCCCGTGTATGTGTTTCTCCATCTCCCTCAGCTAGACCTCTAGCTCCTTAAGAACTGGTAGTTTGTCTTTTCCTATGCTATACCCCCAGTACCTAAAACAGCACCTAAAATATAGAATGAGTGAATGAATGAATGAATGAATGAATGAAAGTAAATAGAACCCAAATACCCTTCTGGGTTTTATCTGTGGGGAAAAGGGCAATAGATCAGTCACTACAGTTCAGTAGGATGAGTGCTATGATGGAGGGATGCGAAGAGTCCTAAGAACAAATGGCAAATGGGGAGGAACTGCCTCAGGCTGGAATAGACAGCATTCTCTGGAGAAAGTAATGAGTGTAGGAGGCCCTCTTTCCTGAGGTCTGTTTGTTTTGTAACAAGAAAGCATTAGAGTATCTTTAAAATGTATGTAACATCATTGGTGTGGAATATAAACCTTGATACTATGTTTCTAAATGCTGGAGACTAGTAACATCATCAAGATCACTATGCTCAATTATCCTTGGAATATAACCTCTTATTTTTAGATCTTTTAGTTAAAGGGAAAACAATTTCTGGGAAGCGTCTCCCATTTTTTTTGTAAGGTTTATCCTTAGCTTGCCAGGGTAACTGCATTTTTGGATGGTCTGTGTCGCATCTTGCTTTCTGACTCTTTATGCCAGTATTATGCTTAATTAAGCATAATACTGGCATAAACAATATAATCACAGAGTGCTGGAGATAATAAAAAGAGCAAGTTGAAAAGCATCAGACATTTGTTGGATAGTTTAAAATATGGTTTTTATAAAACCTTCCAAAGTCAGAGATTAAAAAAAATTTTTTTTAAATCACTTATTTCCTACCCCTCATGAGTATAATGGATCAATAGCTGATTTTAAGTCATCGTGTTTTAGAAAACGCTTGTATGGATTCCTTCTACATTTTGCCACTGCTCAGCCTCCTGCTTAAACTCATACGGTAGCATCTTCTGATCTCTCGCCTTGTTATAGCCACCTTCCTCAAATCCATCTTCAAACTGCTGTTAGGCCAGTGCTTATAAAAAATGATCACTCCATGCCTCCATTACACCACACATCATATTAAAACAAAATGATTTAGTTGCTGTGTCTGTCTCCCTAATAGACTGTAGGCTCTTTGAGGAAAGGAATTGCCTTTTTATCTTTGAATTCTTAGTATCCAATATCATCTGTCTTACGGTTGGTATCCAGTAATCAGTTGAATGATGAATCCTTCCCCAAAGGCTTCATATCATCAACTTTCCCCTTTATGTGGGTTGGGAAATATTCAGTACCTGATCTTTTCCACTGAATTTGAGTAGAAGGCTTGCAGCATTTGAAAGCAGAACTCATTAGATACAACAGAGAACTTACAATATGATGGCTTTGTCAATAGACGCCCTGAATAGTCAAGGGAAAAAATGATAAAGTAAAAGATTAGAGCTAGAAAAATTTCTCGGGCTTAGAGTGTATTTATCATTCTCTGACTCATTTAAAAATGAGAGACTGACATTCACCAGTATTTTATTACCTGGCTTTTCCCAATTGTTATATCTGCTATTATTTTAACATTTGGGATTAATGGCTTACTTAGCCTTTGAGACGCTAGTTAATGTCTCTTAATCACCATGACGGCAAAACAGGTATCTGCCCCCAGCTGAAACTCTGCGCCTTGAGTTAACATAATGAGCACTTGCCTTTACCTGTGTTTAAGGAAAGAATAGGTTACAGCAGAGGTTCCCTCATTTTAGCATAGATCAGAATCACCTCTAGGCTTATTAAAACACAGATAACTTGAGTTCCACCCCACCCTATTCCCCATGTTTCTGATTGACTAAATCTGGGTTGAGGCTTCTGAATTTGCATTTTGAGTAAGTTCCTAGGCAATAATGCTGCTGCTGATCCAGAAATCACACGTGGAGAAAGCCCCGTGTACAATGCTTCTCTAACTTTAATGTAACAATAATGAATCACCTGGGCATAGAGTCAATATGCAGATTTTGCTTCAATGGGACAGAAAGCTGGGGTGAGATTTGAGGTTCTGTATTTCTAAGAAGCATTCAAGTGATGTCATTGCTATTGGCCCGGGGACCACTTTTGAGAAGTTCTCTTCTCTGTCTGCATACTAAAATCATCTGAATTGTTTAAAATATATTGTAGTCCAGGTACTGTCTCAACATTCTGTTTCAATAGACCTGACCTGGGGTCCAGTATTTTAAATGAGCAACCCCAGGTAATTCTATTATAGCAAATCCATGGTCTATATTTGGAGGAAAACTGGTCTAGAAAGAATAAACTCACTTGTGAAATTTTTATACAAATACAAGTCTGAAAAATAGATAAACTATTTACAGAATATATAAGGAAATATATTATATTTAATTATTTTAAGACACATTTTTTTTTTCAAGGCTGCCTGGGCGGTTCAGTCAGTTAAGTGTCTGACTCTTTTTTTTTTTTAATATTTTATTTATTTGAGAGAGAGAGAGAGAGCAAGCACAAACAGGGGAAGAGGCAGAGGGAGAAGCAGACTCCCTGTTGAGCAGGGAGCCCAACATGGGGCTCGATCCCAGGACCCTGAGATAATGACGTGAGCCAACGGCAGACGCTTAACTGACTGAGCCACCCAGGTGCCCCGTGTCTGACTCTTAATTTTAACTCAGTTCATGAGCTCAGAATCCTGAGATTGAGTCCTGAATCAGGCTCTGTGCTGCGTGTAGAGCCTGCTTAAGATTCTCTCCCTTTTCCTCTCCCTGCTCTCCCCCACAAAAAGATGCTTTTTTTATATATATTTTAATATATTTTGGAAGACCTCTTACAGTCAGTAGCGCTTCCAAAACTTGGTGGCATTTTATTTCTCTGTGGTACACAAAATGGCTGGTAGATAAACTAAAGGAGCTCTTTCTACAAAATTCAGTAGTTTTAAATGATCTGAAGAAACACAAATAAGCAGATCTTACACATAATACAGCAACATCTTTTAGTATAGTTAAATTCAGATTTTCCTTCTTTGAGAAAATTTAAAAATATATCAAAAGCATTTGCAATTCTTCTCTTTCTACGAAAGAGGGTATTTGTGGTGTTAGGGATAGGAGTGAAGGGTAAAGAAGCAGTTTGGAAAATGAGAGAGAGGTGACAGGTGACGTTGATCTTTATGAAAGAATGACATTCAGTTCCAGGAACTCTTGAAGGAGCCTTGACCAACAGAGGAGAAGGGAAGTAAACAGAGAAAGCCGGCTAGAGGCCAGGGGCAGTAGGGAAGCAGCTGCCTGGGAAGTGGAACTTAGGGAAGAAGGGAGCTGTGAATGAGGAAGTTCAGGAACGCGTGTGAGGCGCTGTGAATCCCCTCCCTTCCTGGAGGATCTTTTACAAAGACGCCTGGTTTTCAAAGCTATTTGAATGTCCTGTGTACTTCCTTTAGATGGAGCACACACTGAGACAAGGCGGTCTGGAATATTCACAAATGACTTGTTAACTGAACATTTAAAAACTTTTTTTTTTCTTTTTTTTTTTTGTTCTCTGTGATCTTCTAGGGTAAGCAGTGTCCCTGGACTTACCGCTCTATTAATTTAGGGCATCAGAAAATGCAACTCTGGATCTAATAGCCTTTATAAGGGCTTCCCAAATCAGTGTTCCAGATAGTCAGGGCATGGACAATGTTTGTGGATATGAGGAAAATTACACATGTAGCTAATAGATGATTGACAGAGAGATGACAGAGATAGATAGATAGATAGGTACAGATCCCTAGTGTTAAGGGGGAAAAAAACATATATGGTAGAGAGAGTTCCTTATGTTTTCAAACCCAGAATTTTCCCAAACATTTAAGCAGAGAATATCGAGGCACACTCATTAACATTCAGTGGAGCACTGTTTACAGTTCCAGTTGGGGCTGTCTGTTTATCTCGATTTCCAGTGATAACAAACTCCTAGCAGTATTCTATTTGTCAAATTAGGGAAAGGGTTTTTATTGGAAAAGAAGAACATATGGAGACCAGAGAAAGGGATAAAGGGGAAAAAAAAAGAATCTAAAAATAAGCTTCAGCTCTATACTTTTGCCTGAGGCAGACCTTGCTTTCAATCCCTTGGAAGTCCCATTAAATCTCCCACAGTGGGAGGTCAAAATAGTTTAACAGGATAGTTAATAACACAGCTTTGGTCATACCATGTAAAGTCCAGCTGTTTGAGAATTACTTAATCTCCTGAAAGCTCAGTTTTTATTTTCATATAATATAGGTAAGAATGATGTCTTCCCCCGAAGGGACACTGAATAGTAACTGAAATGCCATATTGAAGCACAGAGTGAGTAATCATGACTGTCAGCTTTTGCTGTCAAATGCAACCAATGGCTAAGTTTCAATCTATGATAATTTGAGAAACTGAATCTGAAAAACATGGGAATACTCAGAGATTACAGCAATCCCTTTTACATGAGACAATATGTATATGCACAAGCAGATTTAAATCGATGTATGTCAAGGTAAGTAGACGTGAATATAATATTGGATACTTAAAGATATAGTTCATTGTTCCTAAACTAAATACCAGAAAACAAAACAAAACAAAACACCACAACAACACATTTTTTAAAAAACACCAGAATTGTGTTTATACCCCTGGTGTGAAAAAGAACATTTGGTAGCTTAACAAGGCATTTTTTTTTTATTACATAGAAAATTATTTCAAAATACCTTTACTTGTTTAAAACATAATGTTATACTCATTGTTGCCTCCAACCCAAGCCAGTTGCCTGTACATGGAAGATTTCCACTCTTGAGAGATTACATTCTACTCGGTTCTAGTACTTTCCCATTCATTGAAAGCCAGAATGGACTGGAACAAACAAATGCCTAGAGTTGATAGTGAAACAGTCGTCACTGGTGAACTTTCTCTTTTTTCCTCTCTGTTAGGATTTGAACCTAAGGTTGTATATTGCAACCTTAATGTACTTATCAGCTAGCCTGAGGGCCAAGAGAAAAGACAGGTAGGATATGTCCAAAACTAAAATAAATATAGAGACTTGTTTCTTTGCATTCTTTTAGGAAAAAGCAGGAGGATGAGAAGCAGTGAAGCCTGAGACTTTATTCCTAGGATATTTTGCTCAGTTTATGTTGTTGATGAGTCAACTGAGGTTTCACTTAAAGTTATAAAAAAAAATGTGAAAGTACATAGATGATGCTGAAACTAAGAAATTATCTCCTAGATCTGTGTTTCTCCAAATGTAGCTTGCATACAAAATCACCAGAGGTTCTTGTCAAAGCAGAATCTGACTCAGTAGGTCTGGGCTGGGGACTGAGATTCTGCATTCCGAGGCCCTGAACCATACAAACGGCTGTCTTTTGCTGGCCGGTTATTTCCTAGATGGGTTTATCTAGTTCGATCTTCAATCTACCAATCAGTTTGACTAAGTTGAATAAAGGAGAGTCTAGATTATACCAGCTTAGCTTAGGTAGTACCTTAAGACCATGTTTTTTACCTCTTTTCTTCAATTTTAATGTGCAGCAATTAATATTATTAATTTCCACACACCTTATAAGCATCTCCCTGCTGAGCCACTATAATGTTGTAGTCTAAGTTGATTTGAACACCAGCAGACATGGATCTAATGTCAAATAACAAAGGTGATACCTTTACTGGGCCTCTCACATTAAACAAATATAATTTTAAAGAAACATGATCATGAATCATCTTCTTGGGATCTCACCCAAAAATAATTATTTTGTATTTTGTCATCTTTTCATTTATGTTTCAACTTAATCCTTCATTAGGATATGTGTTAACACTCTTAATTTGTATGATTTGCTTAATGAAAAGTGGGATATATAAAATAAAGTCACTTTTAAGGCATCTAAAGGATTGTTTTCTATCTTAATCACCAAAGCATGTCAGGGACATTGTTTAAGTGTCTTCTATTTCAATCTGTGATTTGTCTCTGCCATCCAAAAATGAGTAAACTTAAAGAACACCCAGCTGTGTTCTGAATCTGAACATTCAAACGTGGACCATGTGTGATGGAAAATTCTCTCATAGCCGAGAATATGGATAGACTTGAGGGGGGATAGTTTGATGGAAAGTTATTGTGTATTTTCATTCATTTATTTAACATTTATTCTGGCTCAGGTACTGAGAATATGGTGGTAAGCAAAATATTCCCTCAACAAAGTACCACACACACTAAGTACATTTGTTTGGAATGTCTACTGGAGTCCCCCCGCCCCATTATAATTTTAAACCAGTTCCAACATAACTGTTAAGTTGTTGTTGTTGTTGTTTTAAGATTTTATTTATTTATTTGACAGAGAGAGATCACAAGTAGGCAGAGAGGCAGGCAGAGAGAGGGGGAAGCAGGCTCAATGCTGAGCAGAGAGCCCGATGCGGGGCTCGATCCCAGGACCCTGAGATCATGATCTGAGCGGAAGGCAGAGGCTTAACCCACTGAGCCACCCAGGCGCCCCAACTGTAGTTTTTTATAGTGAAAATTCAAATTAGTTAATATGGTAGGAATTCTAACCAACAAGAATACAGACATTCATATTTCCAATAACAGATGTAACAGCAACCCCAGTGTGTTGAGAAGCCTCTGAAAGACATAAGGAGTGCAGGATATACCATCCATTGTGCATAATAAATATAATCCTGCGTTTATAGCACATTGCAGTTTTCCAAGTGGTTTCATGACCAGTATCCAGTTTCATTTCTTACAATATCCTGTGAGTGGTCTGTATTATCAGTATAAGTAAAATATGTGAGTGAGTGTGAATGTGTGAGGATGTGTTCTGTTATATGCATGCGTGCAGGACAAGAAAGTGGGAAAAACACTATTAAGGCATTTCACAGATGAGGACATGAGAGGTGTGACCAACAATACAACTTTGATAATATTGGTAAGTCCCAGAAAAAAAGATTTGAAACCAGTCTTGCATTTCCACCCCCCAGTTTTCTCTACTAACCCAACAGCTCTAAGATTCTTTATTAGGGACTAGAGCCAGCCCACAGGTCACCTACCCAGTAAGGACTACATGTGCAAGTACCCTTCCATAGAATAGGAAAGGGAGAGGAACTGGGAATCCAGTCCCGAGTGCAGGGACCACGTGTGTCCCTGACCTGGGCATTTTAACTCCAAGAGCTCAGGGCCAGTCTGATGAACAGCCTGTTGTTTTCTGAGACACCAGCTGAGGGAGCACTGTGGACACAATAACTGGTGAAAAGCTCCCCGGCAGAGGGTGGAACCAAGCAGCCTACCCACTCACTACCTATGTGAGCAGAGTTTTCAGAACAATTTCAGAGTCAACTTGGGGAATCCTCTTAGCACTCTTAGGAGACCAGATCTGTGATTTTCACACAGTGACATACTATGTATAGGCAAAATGTCAGGAAAACAACATTGGTTCGATAAACTCCTTTCCCTGAAACCCAATAGAGAAATGTTGCTAACTATTGTAGGTATATCTGCATTAAAGCTGTGTTTAGATGTTACCAGTTAGCTTATATTCTGGTCATTTTGAGGTTGGGAAGAAATGTCTGAAATTTTTTGGTTTAGCCAGAATGTTCGAGCACTTTAAGATACCAGCAGTACACCGCATCACCTCTCAGGGTCCTTAAGAGACCTGAAAGAAAAGATGGCTTTCTATCCCAGCAGTGCCGATCAGGATCCAAACCCCATGAAAAAAGAAAGCTGAGATTCTCCACTCCCTGATAACCAGTATACGCCGCACTCATGGCAAACCATTAAGGACTGGAAATACCCCCATATTTATGTAACTACTCCCTTTTTAGAATACAGAGCCCACTTTTTGCACACCTCGCTAGACGTCACAACTGAGCTTCAACTAGAGGTTTCTCCACCCAGCACAGCTCAGAACTATTACCTGGGCACTGGCCCCGACATCTTAGCAATAGTTGATTATTAATTTAGGAATTGTGAGGAGAAGAGGAGAGGGACACCGCTCTATCTTTACTCCAGAACTGGTAAAACTGAGGTAGCCAGAAATTCATAGACTTAGCAAACTAAAATGTCAGTTGAGTCAATGTCCAAGTACAGATTAGAATCCAGAATTGGGTTCTAATCATAAACCTAGTTTCTGATTATTAGCCAGCTCAGTGGTCCTAACAGCGGACTTTAGTGCTACCTGGGTTCAAAGGGGTTATGCTTCGGAGGGTAACCCAGACATCTGTGAAATGGGCCTAATGCTAAAACACCAGGAATCTTTAAAACCCTAACATACCAAATCATCAGTTCAGGTCTTTATTCTCCATTAATTCTTTTGTAAATTTTAAAGATATTTCCCCCTGGGTTTCTTTTTGAAAAATCAAATGTTTCCTCTGGACAAGGAGACATGGCCAGGAGCACCTTGTGACAAGAGGGTAGGTAAAAAGCCCAAGCACCAGGTCCTGGATGGTATCTGTATAGAGCAGTGCTTCTTGGGGGCAGGGAGATTCTGTTTCCCAGGAGACATTTGTCAACGTCAGGCGATATTCTTGGTTGTCACAACTGGGAAAGGAGGCCGCTACTGTCAGCCAGAGGGTAGAGGCTGGACATGCTGCTGACTGACAGTGTACTGGGAAGTCCCCCCACAACAAAGGATTTTCCATCCCAAAATGTCAACAGTGCTAAACTTGAGAAACCCTGGTGTGTAGATGAAAACAGCAATCTACTCATCTTTCAAGTGGTGGCAGCTGGAGCCTTCTTCGAGAATCTAGGAATTCAGAAAATTCCAGAGTGACGATAATGTATCAACAAATGAAACATTTTTTGAAGGCTGTAGAGTCAAGTGATTGGTCAAGTGATTGCATATAAATTAAAATAGTTTTCACCTTTTCCTTAGTTTTCTAGAACATACCCTTTGCCCTTGAAGAACAGGTACTGCTTACATCATCCAGTAGCAGCCCTGCTTGGCTGAAGCAGCAGACAGCTCACCAGATTTCTCAGGCAAGACTGCCCAGCACAGGCTCTGCCAGCACCTCCAAAGAGCACAAAGGCTTTGGTGCTAGGGAGGGTGGAGGTGAAGATGATTGCCAGGGGCGGTTTTGCCAATTCCTCCCAACTCAGGTTGCCTAGTGTGTGGCTTAGGTTAGCCCTCACTGCTGCCTTCTTTCCTATTCTCTCTTAAGTGTCCACTGAGGAGTAGGAATTTCACTGCCTCCCCCCTTTCCCTCCACAGGAGAACCTACTATTTTCAGTTGGGGGAACTCTCCTGCCATTCTCCATAGCCAAAGAACAGTCACCACTTGGCCTGATTGTATACCGAAGACTCCTTACAAGACCTTGGAGAGCACAGAGAGGGTGTGGTGTGTGAGGGGAGATTCAGATGAGAGGGGGAGCTTGAAGGGGGGAGATGATAACACTGTGAGGATTGTCATAGGCAGTTTGTTTCCTGCTGCTCATCTCCAGAGCCAAAATCATGTATTCGGAAACTTGGTTGAGTCATTCTTAAGATTAATCTGGTGCTCACTGTTGGATTTGGGTCAGTCTTGAGTATGGTCTGAAAATGCTGTAGAGTGTCCATTCCTAACCGAGGTGATCTCATACATTTGTGCAATTCTGAGTCACTGATTTGCTTTTTTCTCCCCTGACCCCATTCCCAGTTTCCTACCAGGATCATTGGTCACCCTGGGAGTTTGGGAATTTGATTTGTGAAAAATCCCTGGAGCCAAACCCCATAAGCTATAAAACTGGCCCATTATTCTGAGACTCTTCAAAGGTTAAAGACTTATTAGACAAGGGAAGACAGGAGCTTCTTAAAGTCTATTTGCCCACCTCATCAACCCCAGATGGCTTGTCTGCAGATTCTTATGGAAAAAAGGAAATAGTTTCAGATCCTTTTTTTTTTTTTTTAGCAGACTCTGGTTAATAATCCCTCTCGGGTTACTTTACTAAATTAAAACTTTTTAATGTAGGCAGAACAAGATATATTAAGGAAAAGCCTGTTCAATCTCTATCAAATACCCCTTCAAGTAAAATTCTTTTCCTCCAGCCAATTTCTTCTTTCAAGTATTTCCTATGAAAGACCTGATTTACAATCTTACATAAAATTTATTTCTTAGCTTGTGGAACTTTCATTTTTTTTCTTGACAGTGAGTTTTCATATTTGGATCAGAATTTGAACTAGAAACAAGCATTTCTGTAAAACTCTAGATAATAGGACAGCTATTAAAGCTAACTATTGTCGAACACAAACTTACTGAGCTCCCTAAACAAGGAAAGTTTGCATCATTTTAAAAGCACTTTAATGTGCCTTAATTTGTCATTCATGACTAAAATAGATGGTAAATTATGCCTCTAGAAAAGTTATCACTCTGATCCGTGTCTGATATAATGGGAGCAGCTGCATCGTACTGAGGAGGGTTCCTGTCAGCATATTCCCTCAGGGCCAAACAGGTGTGGCCTAAGCCCCAGTCTAGGTACAAGACCTCCAAGGAAAGCCCAGGTGCTTTAGGAAGCTCCACGATGAGATCAGAAATTGGCCCAAATGCCTCTGAGTCAGAATTCTGAGTCATTTTTTAAAGGCGATTCCTTATTCATTTCCTCCTGCGACTACCTGTGTCCATGCTTTGCAGTCAAGTGTTCTACAGCGATGAGATCTTCTTTCCTTCTTTCCTGATCCCGCTCCCCTCACTCCCATTACCAAAAAAAAAAAAAAAAAAAAGTATTGCTGAGCCAATCCCTTCATATCTGAAAGCTCAAGACTGAAGAGAACAAGTTGAAAATTCTGTTCAGAACTGACACTCCATATTAAAGATAGGAAAGAGAGGTTGAGGGGGTTACTGAGGATGACAGATTTAGTTGTTAAATTATATTGAAATCCAAACATTAGCTGAGCCTTCTTGAAACAAAAGAAAGAAATGGACTCCTTTGCCCAGTGCCATTCCCCGGGAAAGACTTAAACCCCTGAAGTTCTCTAAGGATTCCTGACTGCTTTTTCTCTCATGATCTCCTTTGCTTCTGTTCTGCATACATGTGTGCTGCCTCTGTTTGAGTCCAGGTCATCCTAAGTGTAAAACTCAGTCCTTCGCCAGTTTCTACAGGGAAGTCACTTTGCACCAAATGTCCCATGGTGATAGAAATTGCTAAAGTCCCCAGGATGGCATACTTAGCCCCAAGGTTTTTCCCCAGGTTGATCACAAGTCTTAAGCCCTCTGCAGAGGTCTTAATGTCAGCTAACTTCTAGTATATGTCTCAAATTTTTTCCAGCGTATAGCTCTCTCTTCCTCAGAGATATTTTGAGACCAGTTAGTATCACCCTGGTTACAATATCATTAGGAATTCACAAGGAGAGCATTGGGGCTTTCCATACAACAATGATACAAGTCTAATTCATGTCATCTATTTAACGATCAAATATTTAGTGCCTTCTAAGTATCAGGACATATGGCTTTGAATTTTATTTTTTTAAATAGGAATAAGGAATGCTTCTTGATAACTACCCTAGACCACTAGGAAGAAGATGCGCAAGGGACTGGTTGGGCTTATAGGGGATGTTTATACCACATTGTAGTCTTGGTAATAACTGATCTAACTGATGACTAAGCACACCTATACTTCAGTGTGGAAGGACAGAACATCATGGAGTAAAGAGTGGGATGAAATAGGTGATGAAGAGTGTTCTCTTCACCCAGAAGGGGATCTAGAAAGCATATATTTTCCATCCTATCATTGTCTAAGCACCTTCCAGCTTCTTGCCAGCAGAGTTACTGCAACGTCTCCTCCTACACAGGGAATGGCATTAGAGAAGTTTTAGAATACTGGGAGTCTGCATCAAGATGCGCTTCTATACAAGAAAGACGGAGCTCTATAGTCAGGTGTTGGGTTCAAAACTTAGCGAGCCAGTTGCATACCATTTAATTCTAAGTGGTTCTTGTTCTCCCTAGGCTTGGACTTCTCAGTTTATGAGGAGATTATGATATCTCCCTACAAAATTGGTGTGAGAATTAGAGATGGAGGTGGATAACAGCCTGGGGTATAGCAGACACTCCAAAAAAGATTATCACAATTTTTACTACTACAGATTCTTTCTCATCAACAGTACAAATAACCTTCCTTGGAAATCTCACCTCCAACCCTACGAGTAACCTGGGAAATTCACTCAATAAAATCAACTCTACATTTATGTGTAGTTACTGTTATTTCTATGTAATGTTAGCTTGTCTTTTTAAACAGTGTTTTGAGAAAATCCAAAATGGCATGACTTTTGGTGTAAAACTCCTGGCCAAAAATGTTATTACATCTTCCTTCCTAAAAAAAAAAAAAAATAATAATAATAATAATAATAACAATAATAATTTAAAATTCTTTTTCTGTTGGTGACAGAAAATACTATCCTTCATTTCGCCTTAAAGCTGTTGAATGTTTTCCCTCAAGAATGAGAAGGGAGTAAGAGACAAGGATTTGAAGTAATAAAAATAAAGTCCCAATATGTTATTTGTTTGAGAGATAATTTCCAAAATGTGGATGAATGAAATAAGCCACAGAAATACTACTTTTAGTAACATTATTATGGATTATTGTGAACTTGAAGAGAGGAGTCCCAAACTACCACAGGAAAAGTATATGAGACACAAGTTCACAGGAGAAGGAAATTGTACTATCTAAAAACAAAAGAAACTTTACTCAGAACCTAAAGTACCTGGAAGTGTTTTTGTTTTGACACCTCAACTGGTTGTGTCATGCTAAGATGTGCCTCAAAAACCAACTGTTAGAAAAGGAGTACACAATTGAATAAATTGATCTGTTCCAAAAATTCAGGAACTCCATTGCAAGGGTCAGGTTAAAATCTCTTATTTGATTTTGACACTTATTCTTCTTCTATTGTAGTTAACTCCTTAGATACCAAATCACTACTGTAGAGGTAGAGATTTGAGGTATTTCTTTTAAATTCATCTTAATCAACAACACGTCTTTACTAACTTAGTCTGATCTGGCTAGAAGCCAAGGTACAGAGAATAGTGCTATTATCCTGCATGAGGCAACGAGCCCTACAGGACCAAACTTGAAGAAGAATCTAGGTCATTGTCCTGGCAGATCTGAGCTTTAAAATTTAAAGACACCTACATGTCTAGAACTATGCCAAATAGTCACGTGACTTGAGGCTTTGCTTCTGAGATTTACAGTTGAATAAAATGCAGTATAATTGACCCCTTCCTTTAAAAAACAGCCAACTATGCAAAGATGACTAGAAGAGATTTAATGAAGTATAACACAATGAAATTATTGATTCCCAAATAATGTTCTCTGTAAGGTTTATTTTATAGATGCCTGGATTTTTTAAACCATGATATGGATTTTAAAATTGTTTATGGTTAATTTAATTTAATACCATCTTAAGATTTTCCCTCTCCACTCATAAATTCTCGTCTCTTTTTCTTAAGCTTTGTTTTCAACTACAGTTAAAGGTTCTTGGAATCTTTCTAACATAGTGGGCCATTCACTCCAACTTTCCTCTGCTGGGTCTGCTCTAATTAAAGGGAGTAAGAGAAATCCCTCAGCTTACTCTTCCTACTAAGTATATGTCTAGGCAGCCAAGAAAAGTACTTTGTTTAATAAAGCGATTACCAATCACCAAGCAAAAGGAAGGGGGAAGATGGTACAGACAAAACCATGGATAATCAAAAGTTTAGATTTGAAATGTACACCAAAAGCACATGTTCTCTTCCACGTGCAAGCTCAGCCTTTCCCAGCTTTGTCTCTTTTGCCAAAGTTATTATCTACTCAGAGACTAGGAGAGGAGAAGGCCAGAAGACAGAAGGATCATGAAAGCAATTTGGTCATCCACAGATAATCAAAATGGAAATATGCATCACTAATGAAAGAGATTACAAGGAGTCTCTGTTTGTTTGTTTTAAAGATTTTTTAAATTTATTTATTTGAGAGAAAGGGAGACAGTGAGAGAGGGAATACAGGCAGGGGGAGTGGGAGAGGGAGAAGCAGACTTCCTACTGAGCAGGGAGCCCGATTTGGAGCTCAATCCCAGGACCCTGGGATCATGACCCGAGCCAAAGGCAGACACTGAACCGACTGGGCCAACCAGGCACCACAAGGAGTCCCCATTTTTAAAAATAACATATTACCATTTACCCTCCAGTCAGTTGTTTGGAATCAGAATATATTTTCCATCAGAAATAATGTTACAAAGCAGCCATGCCCCCAAATCCCATCTAATTTGTTTGGTTGAGTACTCTGTAGATATCCAAGTTTGAAACAAAAAAAAAAGAAGAAGAAGAAGAAGAAGAAGAAGAAGAAGAAGAAGAAGAAGAA
>NW_022631004.1:3258459-3512403 GCF_010015895.1 Lontra canadensis
ACCACCCCACCCGGGCGGGGGAGGAGGCTCCTCAATGGCCTGGGACTGGAGCCCAGGGCAGAAGCCAGAGGTGGGTCCCTGGGAACAAGTGTGGGAGGAGTGTTCAGAGCAGAGGGGACTCTCGGTGTAAATACCTGGGTGCCAAACAGCACTGAGCAGTGGGGGAATTTTAGCCATTCTAAATCCCCAAAAAGTAATTTTAAATCCTACTCGTATTTCAAGATTCCATATGAAACTTTCTGGGATTATGCTACTCTCATTCATCTCTTTTCTAGGCGCCTGCAAGATTGATCATCACACTGCATGATGACATTGCATTGCACTGTGACTTCTGTTGTTCCCTTGTTTCACGTGAACAAACCGGTTTTCTTAATTCGACTGTAAACCATAGGAGGACAAGGACGATGTTTTAGAGTTTAGCATTTAAATAACTGCTTTATGGAAATGTAATTCTCATACCTAATAACTCACCTACTTAAAGTGTACAATTCAACAGTTTTTAGTATTTTGATACAGTTGGGCAACCATTATCACAATCAATTTTAGAACATTTTCATTATCCTCAAAAGATACATTGTACCCATCAGCTGTCACTCCCCATTTCTCCAAGCTGCGAGTTGAACTGTGTCCCCCAAGAGATATGCTCAAGTCCTAACCCCCAGATCCTATGAATGTGACCCAATTGGAAACAGCATTTGTAGATGTAGTCAAGTGAAGAGGATGCCACATTGGATTGGGGAGGGCCCTAAATCCAGCATGATTTGGAGTCCTTATAGGGAGAGGGAAATTTGGATGCAGAGCTATGGCATCTGGGAAGAAGTCTGTATGTGAAGACAGAGACAGAGATTGGAATGCTGCTGCTACAAACCAGGAAAGGCCAAGGATTTCAGGCAACCAGAAGCTAGATGAGATAAGGACAATTCTTTTGTAGGTGCCCAGGACCTTCATCCCTAGTCCTTCGAAAGGAGTATGGCCCTGCCAACACTGACTATGGACTGTGAGAGAATAAATTTCTGTTTTTCTAAGCCACCCAGTTTGTGACTCTTTGTTATGGCAAGTCTAGGAAACTAATATAGTCTCCTAAGCCTCTGTAAACCCTACCCTAGGCAAAAATAATCTACTTTCTATTTCTATAGATCAATCTACTCCAGAAATTTTATATAAATATAATTATACAATATGAAATCTTTTACTATGGGTATCTTGCATTTTAATAATCTTCAGGTGTTGTCCATGTCATAGCAGACATCAGTACTTCATTCATTTTTATTGGTAAATAATATCCCATCATATGGGTACACCATATTGGGTTTCTCCATTCATCAGCTGATGGGCATTTGGGTTGTTTCTACTTCCAAGTCTTTTGAATAATGCTGCTATGGAGATTCATGTGCAAGTTTTTGTGCGGACAATGTTTTCATTTTTCTTGGGTATATACTTAGGAATAGGATTGCTGAGTCATATGGTAACTCTATATTTAAACTTTTGAGGAAATGCCAGACTGTTTTCCAAAGTCGCCGCACCATTTTACACTCCCATCAGCAGTGTATGGGCATACCAGTTGATCTATATCCTTTCCAACACTTGTCATTATCTGTTTTTTAATGCTAATCATCCTAGATACCAAGTGGTAACTCACCGTGATTATGACTTGCATTTTCCTGATGGCCAGTGAAGCTGAGCATCTTTTCTTTTGCTTATTAGTTGTCTTCTTTGGAGAAATGTCTAATCAGATCTCTTGCCCATTTCTTTTTAAGGTTTTATTTATTCATGAGAGAGAGAGTGCAGGGGGAGAAGCAGAGGGAGAAGGACAAGCAGACCACACTAAGCATGAAGCCTGACAAGGGCATGGATTTCAGGACCCTGAGATCGTGACCTGAGCTGAAACCAAGAATCAGACTTCCAACTGATTGAGCCACCCAGGCACCCCTCTTGCCCATTTTTTAATTGGATTTTTTGGCTTTATGTTGTTGAGTTCTTTATATATTCTTTATATATTCTGGGTGTTCTTTATATATTCTGGGTGACTGGGTTGTCTTTTGATTATTGAGTTTTATGTATTATTGATATATTTTATAGTTTTTAAATATTCTTCACTGTACCTAACAATACCGAGCACATGATGGGGATTGTGTTTGTACATTTCTTGTGTTCAAAAAGGATCATTTGGTTTTTGTTTAATGAATGGGCTGGAAGAACATTTTTCAGAACTGTCAGTTCAAAATTGAAGGTAAGGAAAAGAACCTAATATTACTGACTGCCCATGATCGGCCACGAATTGTCACTGGGAGAACCTCCCAATCACCTAAGGAAATTCTGTGTTGTTACCCCCAGTAGACCAGTGAGCACACAGGAACTGCTTACCACACATCTCACGGTTGATCAGCAGTAGAGCTGCTTTTGTCCCAAAGCCTGTGTTTTTTAAATCCTGCCCCTTTGTTCCATCACAATGTGGTAAAACAAAGAGATACCAAAACCAGAGGACTTGACTTACTCCTCAGGCCTCTGATGCATGTAAAATGTCACCTCTCAACTTCATGTCTCACCCAAGGAGCTATAAACAGTTTATATGGTTTTTCAGCTCATAAATTAATGAAATCTATGCAAATACTTCTCTGGCAGTGAAGTATAGGATAGAGGAATTGTGCCAATTCTTCTGTTAAAAACTGAAGCACAAAATGGGAATATGCCCAATTTCACTGAATAGGAAGAAACAGAGCATGTGATCCTGGACTCCCAGTAGAACGTATGCAAGTCCTGCAGAGGTGACCTGTATATACACGCTTCAGCATCCACAGCACTTTCCAATCTGTCCAAAGTGCAAATGGCTTCTATAGCTCATGATTCTGGCTCTAGGCCAGTGACGTGCTCACTTGAATTGCAGCCAAATGGCCTCGGACTCACTGCCTGAACATGTGACTGGCCTTCTCGTGTTCTACAGAGTACTCTCCTGGAAACCCACTGACACCTAATTCTCTTGCATCCCATTCCATTTTTTATAGACAAGTGTCTTCACCCCTCAAAACCTAAAAATAGAGGTGAGATGAAGACATAGTTTGGAAGGTCTTAAAAGGCCAAAGTAAAGTCCCCAAAACATTTAAAACCCTGAGATTCAGGGGCGCCTGGGTGGTTCAGTGGGTTAAGGCCTCTGCTTTCGGCTCAGGTCATGATCCCAGGGTCCTGGGATCGAGCCCCACATCGGGCTCTCTGCTCGGCGGGGAGCCAGCTTCCTCCTCTCTCTCTGCCTGCTTCTCTGCCTACTTGTGATCTCTGTCTGTCAAATAAATAAATAAAATCTAAAAAAAAAAAAAACCAACCCTGAGATTCAGCTCCAGGATATAGTGCATCCGATTATCTTAATTTACAGTCTATCCTGGAAATTTCTCTTCTGGGGAGGGAAAAAAGCCATCTGCAAATGATTCCTGTTTGTAAATAAATAATATATATATTTTTAAATGTCAGAGGAAGACATCAGAAAATAGAAAAAGAAATTAAACGGGAAATAATTTGAAACTACCCAAGTAGGTTATGGACAAGAAGACCATTTATGAGGATACAATTAATATGGCCGTATTAGGGGCGCCTGGGTGGCTCAGTGGGTTAAAACCTCTGCCTTCGGCTCGGGTCATGATCCCAGGATCCTGGGATTGAGCCCCGCATCAGGCTCTCTGCTCAGCGGGGAGCCTGCTTCCTCCTCTCTCTCTGCCTGCCTCTCCACCTGCTTGTGATCTCTGCCTGTCAGGTAGATGAATAAAATCTTAAAAAAAAAATATGGCCGTATTAATAGATTCATTTGACTTATTTTCACAGAGCTGGCCAAGCAGAAATAGAAAAAGGAATTATGGATGAGGTTAAATCATCCTCGGGAAAGGAAATCCAAAAGAACATTTCTGCTTATAAAAGAAAGATCACGTCTGTGTTGATCGATTCCTTGTGGTTTTTCTCACGTCGCTTGTGCCTGTGTGGTTCTGTCCTGTTCACGGGCCCGTTTCCCGGCTGGATGTCCCCACGAGGCAGGCTGCTTGAGACCTGCAGGATATCATCACTTGCCAGAACTCAGGAACAACGGTCAATGGCATTTTGCCTCCCTGGTCTTAGAAAAGGGCAAAAATGTTTGTTTCCCTCAAAGGCCAGTTGAAAGCTGTCACATTGTCCCTGAAGCCCAGCCCTGGGCCTTCCCCACTGCTAAGAGTCAGTTGGCACCTCCGGGTCCCTGGCCTCCCCTGGCAACTGACCAGCGCAGGGTGAGGCATCCCTGGGCCTGCCCTTGGAAGCCCTCGGCAGTTGCTACTATTGTTACTTTCTTACCCAGGGAAGGAAGTAGCTTTGGAAGATTTTGAGACCCAGCTAACAGTCTAGATGTTTGAAACCTAAAGTGAATATAACTTTAAAGAAGCAGTTAGTTTATACAGTGCCTACTTCTTTTTTATTACAGACTTTCCCAGGGAACATGTTAATTGAAAGTGTACATCATCCTATGTCAGGAAGTGATGAAGTTTTTTTTTTTTTTTAAGATTTTTATTTATTTATTTATTTGACAGACAGAGATCACAAGTAGGTGGAGAAGCAGGAAGAGAGAGAGGAGGAAGCAGGCTCCCCAGTGAGCAGAGAGCCCGATGTGGGACTCGATTCCAGGACCCTGGGATCATGACCTGAGCTGAAGGCAAAGGCTTAACAAACGGAGCCACCCAGGTGCCCCGGAAAGTGATGAAGTTTGATGGATAAATTTTCCTCTGATTCCTTCCCCCCAGCTTCACTGAATTTTATGCATCACATCTAAAAACCTAGTTAGAACCACAAAATATCTTGAGAGGAGTAATGGGTGAAAGGATGAGGTTTTCCATTGGGCAAGTTACTCTGTGGGTGCTAAAGATTCAGGAGACTTCCTATCTTGATTGGATAGTTGGCTTCACTTGAGTTAATCTGATGAAATTTTTTTAAGATTTTATTTATTTATTTGACAGACAGAGATCACAAGTAGGCAGAGAGGCAGGCAGAGAGCGGGGGGAGCAGCCTCTCTGCTGAGCAGAGACCCTGATGCGGGCCTCCATCCCAGGACCCTGAGATCATGACCTGAGCCGAAGGCAGAGGCTTAACCCACTGAGCCACCCAGGCGTCCCTAATCTGATGAATTTATAAAAGAATAACATAGCTGGGGCACAGAGAATTGTACATTATGTAAAAGTATATAAAATATTATTTTAAAAATAAATGCATATCCCGGAGCACCTGGTTGAGGCAGTTGGGTGAGCCACCAACTCTTTGATTTCAACCCAGGTCATGATCTCAGGATTGTGAGATCGAGCCCTGTGTCAGGCTCAGTGCTCATCATGGAGTCTGCTTGAGATTCTCTCTCCCTCTCCCTAGGCCCCTCTGCTCATGATCTCTCTTTCATTCTCTAAAATCAATCAATCAATCAATCAATCAATCTTTAAAAAAAATCCATATCCCTCCTTCACCAAAAAGCCGGTCATATTGATGACAATAATATGTTTTTGTTTATTTTCTGAAAACAAAAAATTGTCAAACTAATTACTACAGCACCTCTGGAATAATGGTATGGATTTATTGAGCACCTACTATGTGCCAGTCACTTTGTGAATATGATTCCTAATTATTACAAGGTGGATATCCTTACTTCTAATTTACAGATGAGTAGGCTGAAGCTCAGAAAGAGATCATTTCGTCGAAGGCTGAGCCCCATGGGATCAAGTCTAAAGTCCACCAGGATTTCGCAGACCAAGGAGGTCTAAAATTCCTAAAGCTAAGTGCAGTAAATGACACAGTTATTCAAGATAAATGCAAAGGTAAAATGCATGAGATGC
Source organism: Lontra canadensis (assembly GCF_010015895.1). NCBI lineage: Eukaryota > Metazoa > Chordata > Mammalia > Carnivora > Mustelidae > Lontra > Lontra canadensis. The sequence continues at coordinate 3,264,285 of NW_022631004.1, forward strand.
CAGGACAACAGGCAGTCCAGGACTTAACATTTAAACTATAAGGCATCATCTTAAAAATATGTGCACCTTGCTCTTGGCAAATACTTAAATGTACAAGGAGCTGAGAACGTGAGTATAGAGTGAGTATAACAGAGTTATGGGGAGTACTGAACAGAAGAGTGAAAGTGTGAGAAGACAGAAAGGGAGGGTTAATTTCAGGGAAGTTGATCAAGGACCTAAGTGCCAGGAAAGGTGTTTGGACTTTACCTGTAGACAGTCCCATATAACCACTAGCATCTGTATGGTGTTTGACAAGTGCCTTCACACGCATTATTACACTTGACACTGAAGGTGTGAGAGGTGGTATTTCCAGAGACTTTAGGTGACTTTTCCAAGACTACTATGCTGATAAGCAGTAGAGGTCCCTGTTTCTACAAAACTTGGGCTTTTCCCACTTTTTCATGTTAATTGCCAACTTCCACAGCCGGCAGTCCTTCAGAATTACAAATTGCCATCAGCAACCACCATTAAAAAGCAAAATAGATTATATGGGAGAATAGCACATGGCCAACCCATTGTTCTGTGAGTATGCATTATAATAGTTCCTCTAGAAGAGAGCTGAGTCCTAAGGATTAGATGTTAAGAACAAGAAAGTAGTTATTCATAATCTTCTCTTAATTATGAAAGGAATAAATATTTCATAGAAAACCGGGATGGGGCACCTGGGGGGCTCACTCGGTTAAGAGTTTGACTCTTGATTTTAGCTCACGTCTTTTTTCTTTTTTTTTTTTAAAGATTTTATTTGTCAGAGAGTGCACAAGAACAGAAGCAGGGAGAGCGGCAGGCAGAGGGAGAAGCAGGCTTCTCACCGAGCAGGGAGCCCGATGTGGGACTCGATCCCAGCAGTCTGGGATCATGACCCGAGCCGAAGGCAGATGCCTAACCAACTGAGCCACCCAGACATCCCCCGACCCCCAGCTTTTTTTTTCTTTTTTTCAGATTTTTCTTATTTATTTGAGAGAGAGAATGAGAGAGAGCATGAGGAGGGGGAAGGCAGAGGGAGAAGCAGGCTCCCCGCTGAGCAGGGAGCCTGACACAGCGCTCAGTCCCAGGAACCTGAGATCATGACCTGAGCTAAAGGCAGATGCTTAACCAGCTGAGTCACCCAGGTGTCCCTCAGGTCCGGCCTTAATCTCAGGGCTGTGAGTTCAGGCTCTGCACTGAGCTGGAACATACATTTTTAAAAAGTATCTAAAACGAAACTAGGAAATAAAGGATATAAAGAAGAATGCAGCAATTATCCATAAGTCTACAGCCTATCATGTGTACATTTGAGCTCATTTGTTTCCTGTCTGTGGTACACCCTGGCAAGATATTTGAATGTCTTCCTCCCTCACACGTTGCATCTGACCAGCCTTCCAGTCCTACGACCCTGTCTTCTGAATTTGTTCCAAACCTATCCAGTTCCTCTCAGCCTCTACCTTGGCATAGACTACCATCATCTCTTGCCTAGATTATTGCAATTTCCTGCAAACCAGTCTCCTTAGCTTCCGTCTGGCACACCTTCTCCCACTGCAGTCAGAGTTTTATAAAATGCAAACTGCTCAAAAGCTCTGGATGGCATCCATCACCCTTAGGATAATGCTCACACCACTCACGGGTCCCTAAGGCCCTCCGCCTGACCGCCCCCACCGCCCCTCTGTCTCCCCACTTTCGTTCTACAGACCTTTACTATCCTCTGCAGCTACACCTCGGAAGAACACTTTCTGCTAGAATGCTCTTTGCCTTACTGCTTTTCAGCTTTCATTTCAATTCCAGCTCACACTGGAAGAGTGTGAGGAAGATTTCTTGGGGAAGATTTATTTGACCCCTTTTCCTTTCTTTGCACAGGATTAGAGGCTCTTCCTACAAATTCTCCCGCTTATTTGACTTTATTATTATCCTCTTGTTTAACTGCCTGTCTCCTTCACTCATTGTAAGCAATGAAGGCAGTGTCTCTTTGTCTTTTATTCTCCACTCACTATGCCATATGCGGGGCCATATGTGGCAGAGGGAAAGTGTTTGACATCCACCGGACACACCTGGCCATACTGATACATCACACAAAATGTGTTGAATAAATTTGAGTAATCTTTCTATAGGTTCTCTTGGATTTTCAATGTAGGGGCTCATGTTATTTGTGAATAATGATGGTTTGTCTTCTTCCTCTCTAGGCCCTTTTGTTGTTTTCCTTGTCTTACTATGCAGCTAAGATCTCCAATGTGATGTTGAATAGATGTTGATACATGGCATTCTTGTAATTTAGTTTTAAAAGGAAAGATTTATCATTTCAACATTAAGTATTGTGTGTGATGTAGATTTTTGGTTGGTATCTTCATTATATTAAGGAAGTGCTCTTCTAGTCTTAGTTGACTACATTTCTTTTTTTATAAATTATGAATGAATACTGAATTTCATCTAGTGCATTTTCTGCCTCACTGAGATGGTTTATTTTCTTGATAATGTGTTGAATTATATTTTCTAATTTTCTTGTGTTAAAACCTCCTACATCCTTGTATTGATCATGATGTCTTACTGTTTTATAATGTTAAACCAATTGCTGGACTTGATTTACTAGCCTTTTATTGAGAATTTTTAAAATCCATGTTTATTAGTAAAATTGGCTTATAATTTTGTTTTCTCTTTCTGTGATGGTCTGGTTTTGATATGAAGCAACTTTGTAGCCTCATAAGATGAGTTGGGGAAACTTTCTCTTTTTTTCTATTCTCCAAGACAGTGTAGACACAGGAAAAGAGTCCTTAAAAGCTTGGTACTCATTTATAAAACTATCAGGACTGAGTGCAGGTTCATATATATATATATATATATATATATATATACACACACACACACACACACACATATATATATATATTCAATGTGTGTGTGTGTGTGTGTGTGTGTGTGTATATATATATATATATATATATTAACTGATGTTTGTTCATTATTTCATTCAAATCATCACCGTGTCTGTCCTTCATCTTTCTGTCTTCAAGTTTTTTGGAAACACTCAAATTTGCGTTTTACATTTTAAGTTTTCTATAGTCACTGCATATCTCTCTTGCCTTCATATGTTTTACTTTTGGTTTGTTCTTTTAATCCAGCTCGATTTTATCTCAGCTTGCATCTTTATCTGTTGCTCTTTTGTATCTCCCATATCATTTTTTTAAGTTAGTATTTTTATGGAGCCCTCAGGTGAAGCGTCTGCCTTCAGCTCAAGTCATGATCCCAGGGTCCAGAGGTCAAGTCCTGTAACCAGCTCCTTGTTCAGTGAGGAGTCTGCTCCTCTCTCCCTCTGCCCCTCCCCACTGCACGTTTTCTCTCTCTCTCTCAAATAAATAAATAAAATCTTTAAAAAATAATAAAATTAGTATTTTCTGGTAACTGAGATCACAGAGAAGCTTCTTCCCAAAGTTGGCTTCCATTTTTCCTGTAGTAAATCTCCTTTAAAGTATGAATTTGTTATGCATCTTCAGAGCCATACACTTCCTACCTTTAAGTTGTTGTTTCAGTTGATTCATCCTTTAAAAAGGAAATCTGGAAAGATCATATGTATATTGACTGCCAGAAAATACCGAGATATCTACTGGATATCTATTAGCTTGAATAACATTGTAGTGCCTGAAAGGTTATGTATCATTCCAGGATGCATTTTTACCAAGGCCTTATTGAGAGCCTTTTTCACAATGCTCAGCACAATCTGGGGTAGTCTGTTTTTGTTTTGTTTTGTTTTAAGATTTCTTTATCTGAGAGATCGAGAGAGTGCATGCATGCCTGTGAGTGGGGGAATTGGCAGAGGGAGAATCTCAAGCAGTCTCCCCGCTGAGCCAGAGCCCAGGGCAGGGCTCGATCCCACAACCCCAATTTCATGATCTGAGTTGAAACCGAGTCCAACACTTAACCAAATGAACCACCCAGACTCCTTTCTGGTATTTTACTACTGGAAATTTCACATTTGCTCAAGATGTGGCAAACACAGGTCATTAATTAATTGGCCTGTGACAGCCTGTGCAAGGGTAACAAATAGGTCTCATCTCCATACCAACTCACATACGAGGAGTGACTGCCTGGACAACTTTGTTGACAATGATTCTGAGGTACTTTCTGGCTCAGTGGGGAAGAGTGCTTTGACTCATGAGTTATACCTTCTAGAAGCCTGGGTGTGGGGTGTGGTAGAACGAATGCCACTATTTGCTATGCCATTCTGATGACTGTCACCAGGCTCCACATAACAGACAGAAAGCCATAGTCCACAGTGCTTAAAGGGCCCTGGACTCCTTGAGGCTGATAAAGGACACAGTTCCTCCTGACCTGGCATTATTTGACATTGGATCTTGTAAAGTGCTTTCTCCAGACACTAGTAATCAGAGCTTGGCCAACAGCTCAGAGATCAGCAGACTAAACCCAGGCCAACTCTGTGGCTGACTGAGTGGTGAGCTCCCCAAGCCCTCTGATGTCTAGATGGGGAAGCACCCAGCTTCTTCACAACCATGTCAGAGCTGGGCCTACATATGCCTTTGGAGGTGGGCCGCTATGGTTGGATCCGTCTAGGATCTCCACCCCACCCCTTTATCTACCCACTACCCGAAAGAACGGGCCACCCTGGCCACAGAATTAGGCCTGTAAGCCAGGCTTGCCCAGTTCAGAGAGTGTCCCCAGTTGGGAATATGACCCAGACTGGAACTGAGAGTCCTTATCTTGAAGATTATATAGGAGCATTTCTAGGAAACCACTCTTTATTCCTTGAGAATTGCTGAGTAGGGATGATACTTACCTCAAAGTAAAAGGCAGAGTGTACACAACATAGAGATTTATTTCTCAACTTAGCCCATCAAAGATACAGTCTACCAGATTTGGGCAAACAGCCTTCAGTCTTTAATGTTGCCTGCCTGGGTCTTCTGGGGCTCTCCACGAGTGACCATACTGGAAAGTAAAGTAGGATGAATGGGGGTGCTCTTCGCTTGCAACAGGGACAATGCGGAAACTCCTAGACAGGTATGTTTGACAGTATGTTAGGGACTGGGGGACCCCCGGAGCTTTGGCACTAAGGACGCCTGCCGGAGGCAGCTGGGAGGCAGCCAAAGGTCCTGGTGAGAGGTGCCACACTGAGAAAAGGAGTGGGTAGTGGTAGGGACAAGCTTCAACAGCCTCATGACTTTGTCTACAGCCTGCCCTGACCAGCTTAGGCTTGTTAGCTACAACATTCTTCCTATTCCTTTCTCTGCCTTGTTTTGAATGATGACAGGATTGTTGATATGATGCATTGACAACATTTAACCACAAATGGCACCAATTAGTCATTTCATAAAGTTCAACATGCACTGATACAATTCCTTATCTCAACTCTCTGGGGCTGGTGGGGGAGGCCAGGAGTGGAAAACGTGTCTCTTGCCTGAAGAAAGGTTCTCAACGAATCAGCTCTTCATCTAATTTAAGGTGACAGGTATGGATGATATATTCTAACTAAAGCATTCTTGACTCCATATGACTTTGTAAAGATACTAAAATCCATTCATGCTCACATATGCATCAATGTCTCTCCTCCTTGACTCAGCAGATTTTCACAAGCAAGAATTTCCCTCTTTTTTACTCCCCTTTACTAACCGATGAAAATATAAAATGTTATAATAAATCATTCTCTTCACAGATTATCTGCTTCTTTGACAAATAATGTTCACATAATTTTAGAGACTTGTGAGAGGGGATAGAATTGAATGAGGCCTTCAGAGGAGGTGGGGACAGAGCTAAAGAGGTGCTCATGGCCTAATTACAGAAGATCTAAGAATAGTATCTGTCAATAACTGTGAAGACGCTGAGAAGTCACCTACATTCAGACTAACAAATTAATCTGCCAGTTTCCTGGATGCTGACAGAAGATATGAAATTCCTGGGACTGGGGACAGCAGGCAATTTATTCCACACAGTAACAGCAGTAGCTGTAGTATCAGCATCTGCATCAGTCCCCCAAGCCCCAATTCTCACAGGTGGTGAGGAACAGCCAGATGATACCTGAAAACAGGATGGACTGTGTCCCAGGGGAGAAAGCCTAAGCTTAGGGACCCATGTTTTCTGTAAGGCAAGTAATCATACCTGCCCATTGCTCTGAGGGAGACACCATCTCTATCTTCCAAGGCTATTCCTTCAAAAGATAATCCACAGGCACCTGGGTGGCTCCGTTGGTTGGATGTCTGCCTTTGGCTCAGGTCATGATCCCGGAGTCCCAGGTTCAAACCGCAAGCCGCACATCAGGCTCCCTGCTCAGTGGGAGTTTGCTTCTCCCTCTGTCCTTCCCCCAACTTGTGCGCTCTCTCTCTCTCTCTCTCTCAAATAAATTGATTAAATTAAACAGACAAACAAAAGCAAACAAACAAAAAACCCCAAAGATAATCCAGAACAAAGCTCAGTCAGTGCTTGCTTGCAAGATACACAAAAAAAGGAGATACTTGTAGAAAAATGTTTCCTAGTAATTTCTAACCCTCATTTTGACACAGTTGTATTAGTTTCCTGAGAGTAGCCTAACAAAGTACCACAAGCTGGGGCACTTAAAACAACATAAATGTATTCTCATGCAGAGGCCAGGAGTTTGAAATCCAGCTGTTAGCACAGCTGTATTTCCTCCAAAGGCTCAAATCCTTCCTAGCCTCTTCTAGCTTCTGGTGGCCCCAGGTGTGCCTTAGCTGGGGCTGCATCATTCCACTGTTGGCCCCATCTTCACACAGCCTTCTCCTTTTCTCTGTAGCTCTCCATTGTGTGTCTCTGATATGGACACTTGACATTGGATTTAGAGCCTATCTGGATAATCCAAGAAGATTTCATCCTGAGATTCTTAACCTAATTAATCGGTGAAGCCTCTTCTTTAAAAAATTAACATTTACAATGTTCTAGGGGCATGTGTTTTGGGCAACTGGCATTCAATCCAATTATCTTGGCTTCTGGTCAATTTTCCCATGAGTATGCCACTCTGTCAGCCATGTTCACTAGTCTCGCTGACAGAGGATAAGACCAAATCTGTTCCAATTATCTCATATAGCATTTAATTAAAGTTACTATTAACAGGACTACAAGCATCAGGATGAGGCCAACTTACAATGTCAACCTCAACCACACCCCTCAAAATCCCAGGCCCAAGGTGAACAAGTCCTATAAACCATCAGGGTTTACCCTGGAAATGCAGGTAGCTCACTCTTTTCTGTTTTGACCTTGCCACTTGGCTGAGGCACGACTCAAGTACAGCAGTATGTATTAACAATTGCAACAGAGGAAGTCTTGGGCAATTCTATGATCCTTAACGGTCCTGGCCAGGGAGTTGAAGTGAACTGATACCTTCAGGGCTTTGGTTTTCTGTAAACACTTGAAGACCTTTTATGCCTGCTACTAATGTGCGTGTCACTATATTTCCAGGAGGGAGGCAAGTTAATGCCTGGGTTCTACATAAGAATTATACTCTCTGAAATGCACATGGTGGCTTAGAAAGAGATCATATAATTGTTGGTGCCACCCAGATGGACTCTGTGTCAATTGGGGAACATGGGTGACAGTGCCTCAGACATCATCACCTGGCTAGAGAGGTTTTTCTTGGTGGTAGAGTAATTGAATCTAATCCTTGTTTTCAGAGGGACAGCCTCAAAGCAGTCAGTTCAACCTGCCCTTTTGTCCACACCCCCAGTTGAGTGGCATATGTTTGTTCTGTGGAATAACTAAAGAATGCCTATGAGTATGTGACGATATCCAGAAGTGTTGACCAGGATGTTGCTACATCCTGCTCTTTCTTTTTTTTCTTTTTTAAAAAATTTATTTAAATGTAATTTATTAACATATAGTGTATTTTTAGTTTCAGAGGTAGAGTTCAGTGATTCATCAGTCTAACACCAAGTGCTCATTACGTCCCATGCCCTCCTTAATGTCCATCACCCAGTTACCCCATCTGTCTACCCCACCCCTCTAGCAACCCTCAGTTTGTTTCCTATAATTAAGAGTCTCTTCTGGTTTGTCTCCCTCTCTGATTTCATCTTATTTAATTTTTCGCTGCCTTCCACTATGCTCTTCTGTTATGTTTCTTAAATTCCACATATGAGTGAAATCATATAATGGTCTTCTTCTGATGGAGTTTTTTCACTTAGCCTAATACCCTCTAGTTCCATCCATGTTGCAGATGGCAAGATTTCATTTTTTTGTTGGTTAATATTCCATTGTATTTATGTATACCACATCTTCTTTATCCATTCTTCTGTTGATGGACATCTGGGCTTTTTCCATAGTTTGGCTATTGTGGACATTGCTGCTATAAACATTGGGGTGCAGGTGCCCCTTAGGATCACTACATCTTCATCTTTGGGGTAAATACCTAGTAATGTAATTGCTGGGTCATAGGGTAGCTCTATTTTCAACTTTCTGAGGAATCGCCATACTGTTTTCCAGAGTAGTTGCACCAAGTTGCATTCCCAACAACAGAGTGAGAAGATTCCCCTTTCTCCACATCCTTGCCAACATTCTGTTGTTTCAGGACTTGTTTATTTTAGCCATTCTCACTGGTGTGAGGTGATATTTGTGGTCTCGATTTATATTTCCCTGATGCTGAGTGATGTTGAGCATTTTTTCATGTGTCTGTTCACCATTTGTATGTCTTTGGAGAAAAGTCTGTTCATATTCTTCTCCCCATTTCTTGACTGGGTTATTTGTTTTTGGGGTGTTGAGTTTGGTAAGTTCTTTGTAGATCTTGGATGCCAGCCCTTTACCTGATATGTGATTTGCAAATACCTTCTACATTCCATAAATTGTCTTTTAGTTTTGTTGGCTGTTTCCTTTGTTGTGCAGAAGCTTTTTATCCCAATGAAGTTCCAGTAGTTCATTTTTGCTTTTGTTTCCCTTGCCTTTAGAGACATGTCTAGCAAGAAGTTGCTGTGGCTGAGGTTGAAGAGGTTGTTGCCTGTGTTCTTCTCTAGGATTTTGATGGATTCCTGCCTCACATTGAGGTCTTTCATCCATTTTGAGTCTATTTTTGTGTATTGTGTAAGAGAATGGTCCAGTTTCATTCTTCTGCATATAGCCATCCAATATTTCCAACACCATTTTTTTCCTGATTTTTAAAATTAACATATAATTTATTATTTGCTTCAGGAATACAGGTCTGTGACTCACCAGTCTTACAAAATTCACAGCATTCACCATAGCACATACCCTCTCCAGTGTCCATAACCCACCCCTCCTATCCCTCCCTCCCACCCCCCAGCAACCGTCACTTTGTTTTGTGAGATTAAGAGTCTTATGGTTTGTCTCCCCCAACACCATTTGTTGAAGAGATTCCCCCCCCATTGGACATTCTTTCCTGCTTTGTTGAAGATTAGTTGACCACAGAGATGAGGGTCCATTTCTGGGTTCTCTATTCTGTTCCAGTGATCTATGTGTCTGTTTTTGTGCCAGTACCATGCTGTCTAATGATTATAGCTTTGTTATACAGCTTGAGGTGCAGAATTGTGATGCCACCAGCTTTGGTTTCCTTTTTCAATATTCCCTTGGCTATTTGGGGTCTTTTCTGGCTCCATACAAACTTTAGGATTATTTGTTCCAGCTCTGTGAAAAAACTTGATGTTATTTTGTTAGGGATTGCTTTAAATGTATAGATTGCTCTAGGTAGCATAGCTATTTCAACAATAGTTCTTCATGAGCATAGAACATTTTTCCATTTCTTCTGTCTTCCTCAATTTCTTTCCTAAGTGTTCTATAGTTTTCAAAGTATAGATCCTTTGCCTTGTTGGTTAGATTTATTCCTAGGTACATTGTGATTTTTGGTGTAATTGTAAATGGGATCAATTCCTTAATTTCTCTTTCTTCAGTCACATTGTTAGTGTATGGAAATGCAGCTGACTTCTGTGCATTGATTTTGTATCCTGCCACATTGTGGAATTGCTATATGAGTTCTAATAATTTGGGGGTGGAGTCTTTTGGGTTTTCCACATAAAGTATAATGTAATCTGTAAAGAGTGAGAGTTTGACTTCTTCTTTGCCAATTTGAATACCTTTTTTTTTTTCTTTTTGTTGTCTGATTGCTGAGGCTAGGACTTCTAGTACCATATTGAACAAAAGTGGTGACAGTGTACATCCCTGTCGTGTTCCTGACCTTAGGGTCAGGAACTTAGGGAGCTTAGGGAAAAAAGCTCTCAGTTTTTGTTTTGATCTGATTAGATTTTAGTTCTTTTATATCTCCAGAAAGTCATTTTCTAGAGTCTTCTATGCTTTTTTTCAAACCCAGCTAATATCACTATAGTTGTTTTTCTGAACTCTAGTTCCAGCATCTTACTTACATCCTTACTAATTAGGTCCCTGGCAGTCAGTACTGCCTCTTGCTCTCTTTTTTGAGGTGAGTTTTTCCATCTTGTCATTTTGTCCAAAGAAGAATACATGAACGAGATAACCAAATACTACAATAGCAACAATGACCCCAGAGAACTGAACAAATCAGGAAAGACCAGGAACCAAGAAAAAAAAAAGAAGAAAATATAATCATACAGGTAAATAAAATAGAGCAATACAATAGATCCTGGGTGTATTTTGGTCTGTTCATTAGAAAACTAGATCTGAAAATTGTAAAGAAAGAAAAACTATATATATATATATATATATATATATATATATATATATTTATGTTTATATATATATTTATTTATGTTTATATATATATATTTAAATACAATGAAAGGATAGAATGTAACTGTAAAAATAGAAATTTTAAAAAGCCAAAAAAAGAAAGAAAGAAAGAATATAATCAGGTGAACAGAACATAGTAATACCCTAGATTCTGGGTGTGTTTTGACCTGTTTATTAAAAGAAACTACTTCCCAAAATTGTAAAAAAAAAAAAAAAAAGAGAGAGAGAGAGAAACTTATACATACACAAAAATAAAATTAAATACAATGGAAGCATAGAATGTAACTCTAAAAATGAAAATTTAAAAAGACTTTTAAAAAGGAAAGAGAATATAATCATACAGGTGAACAGAACATAGCAATACCCTAGATTCTGGGTGTATTTAGGTCTGTTTGTTAGAAGAAACTACATCCCAAGACTGTAAAGAAAGAAAAACTTATATATGTATAAAAATAAAATTAAATACAATGAAAGAATAATATGTAATTGTAAAAATGAACATAAAAAAACTTGACAAAAAGAGTTGATAAAATAAGAAATTAGTTGAAAAGGAAAAAGAAAAATACTAAAATTGATAGACTAAAGAATCCAGGGGGGAAAACCCACAAATTCTATGTACTATTTTCCCCTAGCACTGGAATTTTGCAGTTCTCTATGATCCATAAACTCGGTCTTGGCTGGATGTTCTGGCTGATCTTCTGGGGGAGGGGCCTGTTGCACTGATTCTCGGGTGTCTCGCCCCAGGTGGAATTGCACTGCTCTTGCCAGGACCAGGCTAAGTAAGCGGCTCCAGTTTGCTCTCTGTGGCTTTTGTTCCCTGAAGGCTTTTCGTGCAGCTTTAGAGGATAAGAATGAAAATGACAGCCTCCCAATCTCCAGCACCCAAGCCAAAATCTCATGGCCCCCATGCCTCAGTGGCCCTCACAGAAAATCAATCAATCACTCCTGTCTTCCTGGTTTTTGCCACACTCCGTGCTCATCCAGCCTATGAGGGAGCTTTTCTATTTCAGGCATGTGACCCCACTTTGAGTCTCTGAACCCTGCAGACTCCTGTGGCACACAGCCATGCTGTTCCCCCTGGTTGAGGGGGGTCTCCCTGCCATTCTGCCACTTGTTCGGCCCCTGCTTGGAGACGGGTCACCCAACTATGCCACCGTGAGAGGTTTATGGCAAACCCGAGCTGAGAGCCCACTCCTGGGTTCCTGATTACAGCCAGCTTCCCCGCTCAAATGCCTGTGTAAGGGCCTATTCAGCCAGAGAGGCCCCACCCCGGTTGAACTGCCATTTTGTTGTAAAACTTCAGTTGACTCTGTCCGCAGCTGCCCCCCCCCCCCCAGGGGAACTTACTTAAAAACAAGTCCCGGAAACCAGTCCCAGGTAACAAAGTCCAAATACGAGTAGGGGTCAGGCCAGGTGGAGGTATTCAATCAGTGGGGGCGCAAACTGTCTCCTAGCTACCAAGGAGTATGGGTCCCTTTGGGCACCTTTTGGGCGCCAATTCTGAACAAGGTGATAGGCTGGTTCAAATGTCTACTAGTGTAAATTGTAATTCAATCGGTCACCTAGCATGACTGTGCAGCTTTCTCTGTGTGTTACAGTTTCATTGGCCACCTGTGAGTGGCCAGGCCCAACCACATGGCCTTTGCGCTATAAAAGTTAGACTGGAAAGCAGGGAGGGGTCATCCTCCCTGAAAGGGGCGGCTCGACTGGTCTGACTGTCGGTTTGATTCTTGATGCTTGGCGCGAAATAAAGCTTTGCTTGACTTTCGCTTTGTATTAGTCTTGCTCCTTTAATCACGGACCCATTATTGGGGTACCCATTTGGGGGGAACCAACACCTGAAAACTCTGTCACACTCAGGCACCTCTGTTGTTCCGGTGACCCTTGCGATCCTGAGACCATCCTGTCCCACCTAGGATTCCACCCTTCTTCACCCGCTGAGTGCATTTCAACCAGGGAAATCCCTCATTGGAGCAGACTTCTCAAAGTTCCAATTTTGCGTTCTGCTGCTCTATCACTTGCTGGGAGCCAGCTGAGGGAGGCTTCCCCCCCACCCCCACAGTCTATCTTCCCGCATATTGCCTTAGATTCATTCCTCCGCACCTCCTACCTTGTCACATTTCTATTTGTGGAATTGCAGCAATTCTTTTCTTAGACCTCTGGTTGAGTTTGCAGGCATTCAGAGTGAGTTAATAGCTATCCAGCTGAATTCCACGGAGCAGATCAAACTATGATCTCCTCCATCATCTTCCCTCTCCTCTATTTCAATTTATTCCCACAAACATTTTTCTAATGCCTGCTCTGTGTTAGGCACTGTTGAACGAACTAAAAACTCCCCCTGCTGTTTCTCTTAGAATTTTTGGTAGGGTTAAAGGGACTAGAGATCCAATCCTGATCAGAGTTGTCTGGCAGGGTTGGCAGACCCAACAGCCAGTTAAAAGGAAGGCACTTAACGTACTGGGGCACTTTCTTTTGTGGGGAAGCTTCTGGGTGATTCCAAAAGATAAGGACTATTAGTGTCCTTCCCTCCTTCATATTTTTATTTTCCAAGATCTGAAGTATTCCCTTCCCCATTTATACCACCCCAAAATCAGTGTGTCCTATTCCAGTAGTTATACCTTTTTCTAATCATCTCCTATATGCACCCAGACCTTTTGCCTAGAAAGGTTAGGTGCAAGAGGAACAAGTGCATTCTTATAAAACTTACAGAGACCCACTCTACCCTCCACTTTGTGAGTTACTGTAGGGAGATTCAATGAGCAGTGTACTCAACCAAGTGGTCATTACTCTGATGTACTAGGACATGTCCATCCAATAAGAGAATCCAGGTATCTGAACAAGAATTAAGTTTGAATTCCCAAGGCCCCCTTTTGGACAGGCTGATAAATACATTTGGGTATATACCTGATATATACCCAGATAGTGTACAAGCCAGGCCAACCTAGGGTTTCTCTTGAGGAAACTCTAGGAAAGGAAACTTCTCTTTCTAGGGGAAAGACGTACCATACCCAAGAATTGGTAGAGCAGTATCCTGAATTTTCAAAAAAGTCTTCTTGCCACTTTTATCACGATATTACCTAGGAAGCAGCCAAGGGGAAAGGATCACTCTCTGAGGACAAGCCAATTCAGTTAGCAAACTGCCTTAGACAGGTGTAGGAACCTGGATGATGTGAGGTAGGTTGAGTCCGAAATCTTTTTTTGAGTTGGGTGTTGAGGAAACCATTCCACTGGTCAACAATATCAGATGCCTATGTGTTGTAGGGAGTCTGGAAGGTCCATTGAATATCTTGACTATCAAACTCTATCAAACAGTTTTTCTGATAGAAGGTGCATTGTCATGAAACTTTAATCATCCAGAAAGCCAAAGTGTTGCCACAGATAAATTTCAAGGGCCACAGTGGTGTGAGCAGACTCAGCTGTTCAGACTACAGGAGCAACACTGTTACCTTAAAAAATGTCAGTAGTGGGTGCCTGGGTGGCTCAGTGGGTTAAGCCTCTGCCTTTGGTTCAGGTCATGATCTCAGGGTCCAGGAATCGAGCCCCGCATCGGGCTCTCTGCTCAGAAGAGAACATGCTTCCCCCTCTTTCTGCCTACTTGTGATCTCTCCCTCTGTCAAAAAATAAATAAAATCTTTAAAAAAGGGGGGGGGGTCAATAATGCTGAGGCATCACCATTTGCCCTAAAAGGATCAAAAGTTCAGCTTGTTCAATCTGCCAGGAGTTTATAAAAGTAATGCAATGTGACCTTCCTCACCACAAGGTAAATGGATCAACTTATGGCAGAAATCCCAGGCCTGGCATGTAATGGTGGCCTCTGCATCAGAAATAGAATCCTCTGCTTTGTACCACATGGTGGGACATGCTGTCATGTCCAATTCGGTGATGGACCAGGCAACAATCTGGGAGGTGCAGACCTGGGGTCAGTCGGCAGCCTGACCCCAGCTAGTTTCATCAGAGAGTGGGCGCTTAGTGTTGGCATCTGTGGGAAGGACCCAGACGGTTCAACCAACAGCCATAATTTGGTTCCACAGCTCACAGCCCCAAAGACAGGTGTCTGTAATCCAACAGACTATACTTTTTAAAGTGGCTTCTAGCCATTAACAATAGCCCAAGAGTCAATAAAAATATAACTAGTTCCATCAAGAGGAATACTGGCCCAAGTTATGAAAACACCCTTAATTTCTATCCCCAGCGTAGGACAACCACAACTGCTTCAGTTCCTGTATAGCTGATGCTGTAGTAGCATAGACTTGGCAACCCAGTGGATGTTATCTATCAGGTACTGGCTTGGCTAAACCATCAGTGAGCCAGGCCCAGGCACTTAGAGGAAACACGGGGAGTCAAGGACCCCACTGAGCCAGCAGCTTGCTTCAGGTGGTAGCATGAGAATGAAGTTTCCCACAAAGAAACAGCTGCCACTTTTTCATGTAAAGCCAACATGCCGTGTGAACGAAATCAACAGTGTCCTTGTATGTACCACTCCCACCTGACAAGTGAGGCTCTCTGGGCCCTTCCCACCTTGTTAGACATTGAGTCAACATTGGTCCAACCCCAAATAGGAATATAGGATGAAGAGCTACAGGGCTCCATGAACCAGGGATTCGGTTTCATCAAGAGCCCAGTAGCAAGCTAAGAGACATTTTGTCAAAATGGGTGTACCTGGTCACCATGTCATGCAGATGACAAGTCCAAAACCCTAACAACTAACTGGCTGGAAGCTGCTTCTCTTTCCCTTCCCTGTGCCCAGACAAATAACCAGACACAGGGACTTATAGCATAAAGATTTATACCCCAAACATAGAGAGTGTGTCACCGCTTGCTGGATAGCTTCAAATGCAGTCTGTTTGTTGGGGTCCCAAAGTATCCTGATATAAAGGAGCAGGTAAATACCCAGTGAGGCACACGCTTTCTCCAATGCTCACGGAGTCCATGAAGAATCTGGGCATCTTTCAGTGGTGGTGGTGGTGGAGGGCTGAAGACACAGCAGTTCTTCCCTAACTGCTGGGGTGGCTGAGCATTATAAATCTGCCCACATAGTCTTAAGACGCTTTACTTGGTCAGGTAGCTCTTGAATTTTGTCAGGGCTTATCAGCTTCACCTGCTGCCAGAAATACAATAATAACTGTCAAAGCCATGGAGACTAATGCTTCTTACTTGCCAACCAATAGGACATCAACCTTGTAATGAAAACTTTGGACACACAGGTGGAGGCATTTTCACTAAATTCTAACCCATCCACCACAGGCAAGTGGCAGGAAATCTATATCCTCCCGGAAGGAATACTGCAAATGCATAGTGGAGGCTTGGAAGGTGAAGGGGGGCTGTTCTTGATTCTCAGGTGCCAGTGGTATGGCAAAGACGGCACCAGCAACATCCAAGACAGCAGGCCAAGTGCCATCAGTCTGTGCCATGGATTCAGGGACAGTCACAATGTCCAGAACAGCTGGGGCTATGGGATCAACAACTGAATTCAGCTGACAATAATCTACTGGAGGTCAAGCTTCTGTTAGCTTTCCTCACTAGCAGGACCATTATACTGCAATAATGCATCTCTTATAACCAGTGTTGCCTTTAAATTCTTTGATCAAGACTGTTCTGTCCTGGAATTTTATACTGATTGTGTTGGAGCATCCAGGAGGATCAGAGAGGTGGATTGAGAAGCAATGTTTATGTTCCACTAGCACTTCTCTAAATGTGGCTCTTTTCTTTCAGGAGAATCCTCTTTGGACTTTATGGACATTTACAATACAAGAATGTAAAACATCAATAACAATGACACATTGGGCAGTGGATCCACAATGGCAGTCTACTGAATCGGCCCAAAGGACTCTGGCTCAAAACCCCTTTCGTTTCCCTTCTCTACTGCCCAAATTCCATCAGTTGAATTGGGAGCCCCCTCCTCCCTCAGGACCAGATAGGATATTAACTTGGACACCCATATCCAACAAAGCCATAGCATTTCAATTTCCTCCCTTTCCCCAAAACCCTAGTATCCTTGGGCTGGAGTATATGGCCTCTTCTCTTTATTTTATTAAAATATAGTTGACATACAATGTTGTATTAGTTTCGAGTGTACAACATAGTGTTTCCACAATTCTATACATTACTCAATGCTTATCACAATAAATATAGCTATCATCTGTCACCATACAATGTTATTACAATATTGTTGACTATATTCCTTATGATGTGCTTATCACATCTGTGACTTATTTCTTTTATAACTGAAAGTATGTACCTCTTAATCCCCCTCATCTATTTTGCTCATCTCCCCTACATCCCCTCTGACAACCACCAGTTTGTTCTCTGTATTTATGAGTCTGTTTCTGTATTTTTGTGTGTTCATTTGTTTTGTTTTTTAGATTCCACATATAAGTGAAATCATATGGTATCTGTCTTTCTCTGTCTGACTTATTTTACCTAGCATAATACCCTATAGGTCCATCCAAGTTGTTGTGAATGGCAAGATCTCATTCTTTTTTATGGCTGAGTAATATTCTATCATATGTATATACAAGCACTACCTCTGGTTGTTTTTCTCCTTAAAGCAATTGAAAGGGAAGCAGAGGAGAAGGAAGAAATCAGGGAACATGAAAGTAGAGAGTGGCTATTACAATGTTTGTGTCTTCCCCAAATTCACATGTTAAAGCCCTAACTCCCAGTGTGAAGATATTTGGAGATGGGGCCTTTGGGAGGTATTTAGGTTTAGATAAGATCACCAGGAAGGAGCCCCCATAATGGGATTAGCCTCCTGATAAGACAAGGAAGCAACACCAGAGGTCTCTTTCTTTCTCTGTGGGCTCTGTAAAGACACAGTGAAAAGGCAATCATCTGCAAGCAAAGAAAAGAGCTCTTCATCAGCCTTCACTCTGATCTTGGACTTCCCAGCCTCCAGGATTGTGAGAAATAAACTTCTGTTGTTGAAGCCACCCAGTCTATGGCATTTTGTTATGACAGCCTGAGCAAACTAATACAGTGGCTCTGTCCATTAAACAAGGTTTTCATTTCCTTCCAGTTTCAAACAACATGGCAGTGTCACCTTGCTCAATCCAATGAACTTCATTGCCTTTGGCCCTCACAGTGGCCTATGTCAGGTAGTGATATCCTCATTTGTCACAGTCTTGGGAACCCTTGACTCTTCAGCCACAGGCACATTGTTCTCTGGGATTGTGGGGCTGTATCCTCTTTCAACTTGAGCATGGCTCACTTTAATCTGGGACAACCATTTCCCCATTACTAAGACAACAGCTCATGTTCTCATCTTGTGTGATGGGGTGGACCTAACGCTCACCACCAGATTGGCAAGGAAATCCTCCATTTGGAGGATAATTAACAACAAAGAGGCAGCTGTCATTTGGGTAGCTGTCTTTGAACCTGTCTCTTACTTGTGATCCCCTTCCCAATCTCCCCTCGTGGTCAGGAAATAAAGCAGACCTTTTAGTACCTTGTTGACCATAAAATTGCATCAGCATGCTTCCTGCCAATTCCCCTGGGCTTTCTTCAGATCCCATTAACACGCTTACAGGCCTGCATCCAGAAAGTCACTTAACAGGAAAATATTTTATATTTTATTTTATTTTTTTTTAAAGATTTTATTTATTTATTTGACAGAGATCACAAGCAGGCAGAGAGGAAGACAGAGAGAGAGAGGGAAGCAGGCTATCTGCTGAGCAGAGAGCCCGATGTGGGGCTCTATCCCAGAACCCTGGGATCTTGACCTCAGCCGATGGCAGAGGCTTTAACCCACTGAGCCACCCAGGTGCCCCTTATATTTTATTTTTGTAAATATAAATAAAACAGCTCATCACAGAACATTTAGAAAGCACAGTAACAAAGAAGTGGGAAAAAAGCTTTTCGTTGCCCAGAGGCGAAAAAGTGCTTACCAATTTAATGTTTTTACTTTCAATCTTTATTCTTTGCTGAGAGAGGACATACACACACACACAGATTGAGAGAGAGGACTATTGTTATCTATCTACATATCCATATATTGATGTATAAATACATTTTGTTATATTCTAGAAACCAATCATATCAGTGAAGGAGACAATTCTTATGCCCTTTTACTCTCAGCTTTACTATAGAAAAACAAAGTATGGGGGCGGTTAGCAGGTTTTATGGGTAGTTTGCCAAATTTCCAAGACTATGACCCTATTATAGTTACCTTACACAGTAGGCACATGGACTGTCCATCAGCCAGGGGCTTCTGAAGGGGCTGAAAGAGGAAGAAGTCCACTAGTTTGGGGGTTTGGCCAGCAACTGGAAGGAGACAAGAAAGCTGAGAAAGCGGTTGCCTGTCCCAAGTAGTACATTTTCAATAATCATTAGGTTTATGACTTTAAAAGATGCTAGAAGCAGCAGTGTGAAAGATGTGACTGTCTCCTCCAAGGTCAGAATGTGAGTCACTATGAATTACACAGTCAAGGGTGACCCTTTTCAATGTACTTACTGCCTCCCATCAACCAAAGGCATTGTTTCTTTGTAACCCTCCTTGCTTCAGAGCAGGGCCCTGGTCACAGATCCAGTGGTGAGTCGGGTTTCTGCCAAAAGGATCCCAAATGTCAATGGGCTGATAGGTCAATGCTGACTCACACAAGTCTTCCCAGTGAAACCATAATCACCTCCCGCTCTCAGAAAAGAATTTACAAATGCAGTTATTTATGTATGATCCTATTACACATGATCTCATGTATTTTACTCATGCTAATCCAATATTTCCCATTAGATTTTATGTTTCCTATGAGATTTTATTATAAGAAAAATCCTTTTATATGGATGTCATTACAAATAAATTATTGGCATTAAAAAAACCCTTGTTGACCATATGTGATCATGAGGGTAAAAAAAAAAGTGTTTATCCCTTCATACAATAATACATGTCTCTTTTTAAGAATTTTTTTTTCATTTAATTCATGAGTAAGGCTGGGAATGAATTAAATTTTAAGTACTGAGACAGGGATATGATTTCTAATAATAAAACAAAATAATTTGAATGTACTCTAGAGTAATTCTAACAGGATTTTATTCAAAATCTCTCAGAGAACCTAATATAAATATGTGGGCTTATGAACATTTATCTGAGCACCAATTTCATCATATATAAAATGAGGGCAATTCATGCCAACCTCATAGCAATGTTTTGATCCAATAAGAGAAGATCGTCATGGGTGTCATTCCAGAAGCAACAAGGAAGGACAAGATGCATCCCAGTATCCTGGCAGCCCCAAGGAGTGCTGCTGGTGAAAATCTCACCTTTTCTCACAGGATCTTCTTGTTAGTCAGGAACACAGGACTAAACTGAAGTTGTAAACTAACCATCATAACCAGCTGTGGGTGAGCAAGTCTCTGACTCTTTGGGTCTCACTTTAATCTACAAAATGAACTGAGAGGAGAGCTGGGGAGTTGTCAGACTACATCAGAGGTTTTTGCCGCCCCCCGCCCCCCCCCCCCCCCCCCCCCCCCCCCCCCCCGCTCTCCCTGGTACATTAGGATCATCTGAGGATATTTTTTCAAATCCTAATGCCCAGATTGCACGTGGAACCAATCAAGTCAAAATCTATGGGGGCACAGAAGCATCAGTGATTTCTGAGGCTCCTCAGGTGATTCCACTATGTAGTCAAGATTGAGAACCATCAGACTAGCTAAGACAGCATTCAACTAAAAATTTCAATGATTCTAAGGTAAAATATTTGGTGGCATTTTGAAAAATGAGGTACTACTAACATTATTCTTGTTGGGGGCCCGTAACATTTCAACCCAAGGACCACAGTATTCTTCATGGAGTGAGGATGCCAGAAATGGGGGGCTAGAGGGTCTGTGAAAGGATAAATTCTTCATAGAGGGATTGTGCCTCACATTGTCCTCAAACTTGCTGCAACCATCATCATCTCTGGCCAAGATTTCAATAGGAATCTCTCTCATAAAAATCTGTGAGTAATGACGTTGATGCTAGAGTGTGGCCTTGGAAAATTAATCTCATCTTATTGGCCCTCATTCTTCTCTGTTACAGGAGGATGTTCAGATTATGTATCTCAGGGTTCACTCCAGTCTCCCCTTTAAGGGTTCCATGGCATTGTTTTATTCACAGAAGGGAACTAAATACATATGACAATAATACTTCTCTAGAAGAAGACATTGACAATCAGAGAAAGACAATTATCATATGATCTCTCTGATATGAGGAATTTGAGAGGCAGGGCAGGGGGGTTGAGGGGTAGGGAAGGAAAAGATGAAACAAGATGGGAACAGGAGGGAGACAAACCATAAGAGACTCTTAATCTCACAAAACAAACTGAGGGTTGCTGGGGGGAGGGGGAGTGTGGAGAGGGTGGTTGGGTTATGACCATTAGGGAGGGTTATGTGATATGGTGCGTGCTGTGAAGTGTGTAAGCCTGGTGAGTCACAGACCTGTACCCCTGAGGCAAATACTACATTATATGTTAATAAAAATAATTAAAAAAAAAGAAGACATAGAAGTGTGTCTGGTAATTCCACTACTTTTTAAAAAGATTTTACTTATTTATTTGACAGAGAGAGTGAGAGAGCACAAGCAGGGGGACAGTGGGGAGAGAGAGGGAGAAGCAGACGCCCTGCTAAGCAGGGAGCCTGATGTGGGGCTTGATCCCAGGACCCTGGAATCATGACCGGAGCCAAAGACAACCGTCTAACCACTTGAGCCACCCAGGTGCCCCTACTTCCAGTACTTTAAAAGGAAGACAGAACCTTATGCTATTCAATTCTGGAGAAATTTTTTTTTTATGATTTTATTTATTTACTTGAGAGAGCACAAGTGGGGTGAGAGGCAGAGGGAGAAGAAGGCTCTCCACTGAGCAAGGAGCCCGATGCAGGACTCGATCCCGGGACCCTGCTGAAGGCAGACACTTAACCAATTGAGCCACCCAGGCATAAGAAATTTTACTTTGCATATTTAGAAAGGAATGTTGACTATCTTATTTCAAGTAGGCAGACACCCTGGAGATAGGTATCATATATGTGGCTTTTGCATTTCAAGAAGTTATTATTTATGTAATTTAACTGCAGCTTTTATGTTTTTCTTTGAACCCCTGTGATGCTGGAAGTCCTGCTTATTGAAATCTTGTATGCAAAATAGGCAAGACCATATAATTAAATCATCTGCAAGAATAATGAGTTCATAAATCCCAATAAAACATAACATTCTATCAAGAGCTGTAGTTCAGAATTATGTTTCTGTTGATAAGTTATAACCATATTTGAGTCATTACTCAAATATTAAACAGGAAATGAACAGTTTTGAAGTCTTTTTTATGTGTGTAAATTTTAATGGAATATAAAGATTCCATATTGATTAAAGTTTACCCAGCTTCCTTGATAGCTTTTCTGTGCAATATATACGGTGAATAATACTTACCTCCATTTTTTTTTTACTAAATCAATATATGCTTATATTTTTCAGTTGTTGAGAGTTTCTTTCTCCCTTTTCTACATTATTTTATGTAGTGTGTGCTATTAATAGTGAAACTTAAATAGGTTGTAAACTAGGGACAACGGTGTGCCCAAACTATAGGAGAATGAAGCTGTTTGTAGAAACAGATAAGGCTTTCGAGATATACCTATATATCTACAAATATATATATATATACACATATATATATATGTATATTTTCTTTTCTTTTCTGTGTCTCCTATTCTCTCTCCAGGATTTAAGATCGCTTATAAAGAAATATGTAATATACCAAGATCACATTAATTAAATGTAGGTAAAAACATTGCAAGAGAAAAAAATTGATAGAGATATAAAATAGGAAAGAAGTTAATGTAAGAATATATACCATGATTTTCTGTATACTTATACAATATGCTAAACTTAAGCAACAAATTTGATTCTAAGCTTTCTACTAGCACACAGAGAGAAATGTGATCAATTACACAATTCATAGTTCATGAAAAACACAAACTAGTTGCTTGTGAGAAATGTATTTCTAATATTAAGATTGGACCATAAACTTTTCCAAGGGTCTTTAACTAATAGGGTATAGTGTAATAAAATGAGCATAAATCTTGACAAAAAGGGGTTGTAGAGAATTTTTAGTACAGTAAGTAGCTATATTTGGAGCACCTGAGTAAAGGGAATATCTTTCACTCATTCTGTTTTGTTGATGTGTCTGCAACCATCTCACACATGCATTGGAACTATTCAAGATGTAATATGAAAGAAGGAAAGAGGAAACTTAACTGTATTAGGTGCTCAGTGTGGGCCAGACACCAGACACCTTTTATATGTTATCTCATTTAACCCCAACAAGGCATTTTACATGTTATTTCATTTAACCTCTAGCAACACTTTAAGGCACTCCTATTTAAAGATGGGGAAACAGAGAACTTGAACTATGTCACCAAACTATTTGGTAGAAATCATTTCCTTCAGAAGCAAATTTCATCAAGTCTGAGTCACCTCCTCAGAATATATTACTATTTTGTGTAGAAGTCTGTGAACTGAAGAGGCCTCTTATTTATATCAAGTGCCTCAAGGTTATAAATAAAACTTCATTTCAACAAATTTCTGACGCGCCAAGCTTCCCAAGTGCCATGTTTTCCTTAGGGAAACCAGAGGGAACTTAATATTCTCTCTTTTCCAACTATGGAGCTCAACCTTGGTGAGTTATTCTTTGTGACATTTTGATTAGGTGAGGATATAATTCAAATAAATATGAGAAGTGTTATGAAGTTCTGTGCCCACAAATCAAGGCTTTATTTTGTGGTTTATTCCTTACTTTAAAGACTATATTGTATTTTGTAACAGCTTTTGGCTAAATCATGAATTATTTGACCATTTTAAAATTTTAAATCTTTAAAATTAAAAGCTCTACATTATAAATTAATTCCCAGAAAGAGGAATAGACAATGAAAAAATATCTAAAATACATATGCTATAACTTAGGGATCCCTTCAGAACTAATCTCCCTGTTTCTATGATGCTTCACCTTCTACTCTGTAATAGAGTATAAAATCCATACAGAATGATTTTTTTTCCCTTAAGAGAGGGAGGGTGGGGAGGAGTAGAGGAGAAGGAGAGAGAGAATCTTAAGCGGGCTCCACACTCAGTGTGGAGCCCCATGTGGGGCTCAGTCTTACAACCCTGAGATCATCACCTGAGCTGAAATCAAGAGTCAGTCAATTAACCAAATGAGCCACCCAGGCACCTCCGGAATTGCTTCTTTAAACAATTTTAATCTGAAAAGATTGAAAGGTTGACCATTCAGAGATTGGCATAGATATGTATGACAGATTCCAAAGTGAGTAGGTATTTCCTTGGAAAACAGAGGCATGATCTCCACAGGTAGAAAATAGGACATGCAAGGCCCTGAAGGTGGGGGCAGGCAGGGAGCAGAGTGAACGCACTGTTTAGAGAAAAAAGTTAAAGAGATATGAGTACAGGAGCCTAGAAGACAGATTCCAAGTCTGTGAGAAGCAGTGCGTAGTATATGGAAGAATAGCAGATATACAGTTGGCCCTTAAACAACACAGATTTGAACAGTTTGAGTCCACTTATAGGCAGATTTTTTTACATAAATACAGTAGAGTACCATATATGTATTTGCTCTTGCTTATGATTTTCTTAATGGGGTTCTCTTCTCTAGCTTATTTTATTGTATGATTACAGTATATAATACATATAACATACAAATTATTTATTAATCAACAGTTTATGTTATTGGTAAGTCTCCCAGTCAACAGTAGGCTATTAGTAGTTAAGTTTTTGGGCAGTAAAAAGTTATACACAGAGTTCTGACTGTGCAGGGATTGGTGTCCTTAACTCCTATATTGTTTAAGCGTCAACTGTACTGTTGGGGATTGGGAATTGAATAGGGAGAAACTAAAAGCTGAAAAACAGACATTTATTCCATGTCTGATCTGTAGAAAAAGCCAAGAGTATTCATCCTATCCAAGCAAGTTTTTCTGCTCTCCTGAATATCTATAGGTCAGCTTTAATCATATACATTTCTTTCTAATTGTCCTAAGTTTCAGTGTTCTAAGAAGCATTTTTGTGAGTCAAGAAAAAAAATCAACTCATTTTTTAAAAGTCATTGTGATTCCATCGGACTACACCATTTGGAGTTTGGAAGTAATAATGGTGACCAGCTTTTGCAGATAATTAGTTGATGACCTCTTCTAGAGTGATGTCAAGGAAGGGCACGGCAAGCCACAAATACCGCATTTGGCAGTGCAAGGAGCCATACTGCCAAAAGGTGCTATTCGCTGAAACGTGAAACCAAACCAGGGCAAGATAAAAGGAGCTTAGTCCTTTAAAAAATCATATTGTTTTTCATCAATGAGCTTTTTTAAATCAAATGCTCTTAATCAAGAATGCTTTTCTCAACTAAAGTTTTAAGTTTTCAGGTAAGAACTCTCCTGTGCCAAATGTAAAAGTTATCTGATGAGACTCAATAACTTTTATTGGTATGCGAGTGGTAGCTTATAATTTTAATTGCTTTTGCCTAATTACTACAAGATACAAACTTTATACTGAAGATAAAATTTATTTTCTAGAGTTTACACAGGACATAAAGGATTTCTTTATTAATCCATTCATCAAACATTTACTGAATACCTACTGCAAGCCAGGCATGGAGCCTGGCATTAGAAATGCAAAGATGAGTAAGACACAATCATTGCCTTCAAAACCTCACAAAATCTTTAGGGAAGGAATATTAAATCAATAATTTTTATGCCATATAGGAAGTAAAAAATCTTGCAATACACATAGTGTTGAGGCATTCACAGGGGTGGGGGGATTAGCATTGTCTCGGAATAGTAGGAGAGCATGGAAAAAGTCAAAGAAGATTGAAATGGCCATTAGTAGATGGAAACTCAATACCTGAATGTACCATATAAATGAAAACAGATAAGCAAGCCAGCATGTGCCAAACCGTAGTCATCTTTATGCCAACTTAATACTTGTTAACCTATGTATCATCTATAACACTGTTTACTTGACATTATGTTTTTAAATGGCTCATTTTCAAAAATTAAATTCAGGGGTTCCTGGGTGGCTCAGTCAATTAAGCATCTGACTCTTGATCTCAGCTCAGGTCTTGGTCTTGGGGTTGTGAATTCAAGTTCCATGTTGGGCACAGAGCCTGCTTAAATAATAATAATAATAATAATAATAATAAAAATAAATAAATAATGAATGAATGAATGTAGATAGATAGATAAATTAATTAAATTCAGTCTTTGATGTGCTAGTTACATTTCCCAACAACTTTTGTAGTGGACAGTGTTGGGGTCCGTTATCAAAGGAGCGAGACTGAGACAAAGTGAAAGTTATGCAAAGCTTTATTCTATGCCAAGCATTAGAAGTGAGACTGGCCAGGGCCGCCTTCGAAGGGAGCGATCCCATCCCAATCTCACAGGCTGGTTTTATAGGGCATAACCGCAGACCCAAGGTATGTGGCTTCTATTGTTAAGGCGTTTACTCCTGGAATCGATACTAGAACCGATACCGGGAACTACTGGGGCGTTTATTCCCGGAATGAAGTCCGTGGATGTAAACAACAATATGGCTACCTAGGCAATATAGAGTCGCTCTAGCTAAGCAGGCCCTAATAGTTAAACAGGTTTTAACATTAAACCAGTCCTAATAGAGAGTGTTTCCCTCAGATCACTTTTGAGGATTCTCTGTGCTCTGTAGGATTCGGTGTGCTTTTGGTTCCAACAGTCAACACATATGACTTTTCTTTGACCAGTTGCCCTAGAGGAGACCAGAGCCACTTTGTCCACACATGCTGAGTCCCAATACCAGGAATTTCTATCCTTGGGGTGGTATTTAACCAATGCTTGAGAGATATGGGAGTATGAATGTTCTGTTTCCTTACCTTGGTTTTGGACAGTTTGTCAGAATTCCCCTGGGAGATCAGGATGAAGCTACTCTTTGCAAAATTTTGCCTTCAAGTCTACCCTTAGTGCTAGCTTCCCCCAGAGGCACTTCCTTAATAAATCACCTGCATACAAATCTTTGTCTTGGGATAATGCTTCTGATGAACTTGATTTAAGACAGTATAAAACCCCTACTGGGGCACCTGGGTGGCTCAGTTGGTTGGGTGGCTTCATTCAGCTCAGGTCATGATCTCAGGGTCTTGACCTGGATTAAGCCACATTGGGCTCTCTGCTCAGTAGGGAGTCTGCTTCTCCCTTTCTGTCTCCCTCTCTTTCTCAAATAAATAAATAAAATCTTAAAAAAAAAAACCCTCCCCATAAAAGGAAAAGTGTTCATTTTTGTACTCAGAAAATACTTTGGCTACCTATCTCAGTGACATACACAGCTTGGAGAACAATCTGACACTGTTACATGTCAAATTCAGCTAAAGAGCAAACTCATGTAGTCACAATGGCAGATACTTTACATCCTTCAACAACAGGCTATTTAGTGGGACCAATTCTCTTGTTAGAAAACAGTCTTACTTTTTAGCTTTCCCATCTCTATTCATTTGCTCGTCCTTTACCTACCTGTTTCCAACTTCTGCCAACATCTCAGACCAGAGGTCCTGCTTCTTTCAGGCCATATCTGTTTGATTCTCTACTCTATATAATGAATCTCATTTGCACATTTTTGACTGTTCTTTAAATTGGAAAATGAATTCCCTGCCTTTTAAAAAAAATGTAGCAATTCTCCTTTGTCAAGATTTAATAATTCTTATGAATTATAATTTATTCCTTGTCATTTTTTTAAGAAATTTTCTTTTCTTTTTTTTTAAAGATTTTATTTATTTATTAGAGAGAGAGAGCACAAGTAGGCAGAGCAGCAGGCAGAGGCAGAGGGAGAAGCAGGCTTCCTGGTGAGCAGGGAGCTAGATGTGGGGCTCGATCCCAGGACCCTGGAATCATGACCTGAGCCGAAGGCAGACGCCTAGCTGACTGAGCCACCCAGGCGCCCCTATTACTTGTCATTTTTAATGGTATTATAGCTATCCCAAATCATTACAATATGTATTTGTATTTGTTTACTCATTTCCTGTTACTCCTACTAGAAGCTAAGCTCTAAAGAGTAGGACTTTGCTTACCTTATTAGTTCTATATCCCAATACCTAAAACAGGGCCCAGCACATATAAAGCATTCATATATTTGTTGAGTAAATTGTTTAGAATTTTTCAACATAATTCCAAATTAAATCCCCTATTCTAATTCCTTCTGTGTTTAGTGAACACACTGATAGGTATCTATCATGTTTGTGTAGATGCCTGTGACTCTTCCATTAAATAAAAAAATATCAGGAGGTAGACCATTCTTAATCTATCTTGGTCATCTTTGAGGATCTAGAGTCTTTAGGAAATCAACATCATTTTCAAAATATGTATATTAATAATAGATCAGATGGTAGAATCAAGCTTGTCTGCACTATTAGTACATGTGATTTTTCTTTATTCCATTGATATGGATAGTCAGAAAGGGAAGTGAAAAGTACCTAGGATGACCTCTCAGAAAATCTGAGTCTAGCTTGGCCTTGATCTTATGCACATCACAGATGTGCTGAGCATTCTTTTCCTCTTTAATAAAATGAGAATAATAATAAACTCCTCCAAACTCAGGATTGTTATAAACATTAAATCTGTAAATTAATGTAAAAGCCAGTAATTTAAATTGTTAGTTATTATACAATTACAAATAATTATGAATTTTCCCCTAGAATTTCACACAAAATCTACACATAAACTGTCTCCCCATAGTTTATGCACATCCTTAAACTTATAAACATATTTGAAACTTAAGCAGAAACTGGATAAGTAAAGAATAGTATAACTAAAATTAAAAATTTAATTGGATAAGATTACATTTAATAAAAATTAAATTGGTTAAGAAATTAGATAAGTAAAGAATAATATAACTAAAATTAAAAGTTATTTACAACCAAGTTTTGGCAGGGATGTGGAACAACTGGAATATATACAGTATTGGGAAGTATGAATTGGTAAAATCATTTTGGAAAACTTTATCCCTATTTACTAAAACTGTATATATATATACACACACACAGACATATATATACACACACATATTATATATATAATATATATGTTAGTATATACACTAACATATATATTATATATTTATACATAAATATATAATATATATACTAAAACCATATATACTAAAACTGAACGTATATATATATATGCATATGTATATCTTATGACCCAAAAATTCCATTTCTAGGTACATACTTAACAGAAATTCATATATATCTCACCAAAAAATATGTAGACAAGGGGTTACTATAGCTCTATTCTAAATATCCAAACACTGAAACAGTAGAACAGATTTTAAAAATTGTGGAATATTTCAAAGATTTTATTTATTTATTTGAGGGAGAGAAAGAGAGGATGAGCACGAGCAGAAGGAAAGTGCAGAGGGAGAGGAAGAAGCAAACTCTCCGCTGAGCAGGGAGCTGGTTGCAGGACTCGATTCCAGGACCCCAAGATTATGACTTGAGTCAAAGGCAGACAATCAACTGAGTGAGTCACCAGGTGCCCCTGGAATATCTTTTTTTTTTTTTTTAAGATTTTATTTGTTTATTTGTCAGAGAGAGAGAGAGAGAGCACAGGCTACTCTGCGTAGAGTAGCAGCAGAGGCAGAGGGAGAAGCAGGCTCCCTGCCAAGCAAGGAGCCTGATGTGGGACTCGATCCCAAGACACTGCGATCATGACCTGAGCCGAAGGCAGCCACTTAACCAACTGAGCCACCCAGGTGTCCCACCCCTGGAATATCTTAATAGCAGAAAACACCAAGGGAATGAACAAAGTCAACAAAGTGCAACAACATGGATGACTTTTACAAACACAATGTTGGGTGAAAAAAGTCAGACACCAAAGAGTAGTATATACTATATGATTCTGTTTATATATAGTTCAAAAACATATTTGTGATGCTGGAAGAAAAGATAGAGGCTACTTGTGAGAGGTAATAATAGAGTGGGAATTCTGGGGGTTCTAGAAATGTTCTCTTTCTTTATATTCTCGCTGTATGAGTATATTTCTGTTTTTTTAAAAAGATTTTATTTATTTGTTTGACAGAGAGAAGCACAGAGAGAGAGGGAATACAAGCAGGGAAATGGGAGAGGGAGGAGCAGGCTTCCCGCTGAGCTGGGAGCCTGATGAGGGGCTTGATCCCAGGACCCTGGGATCATGAACTGAGCCAAAGGCAGATGCTTAATGACTGAGCCACCCAGGCACCCCAGTATATTCTATTTTTGAAAAGTAACTGAGCTGAACAACTGTGATTGGGAACTTTTCTATATGTATATTTATATTTCAATAGCAACTTTAATTTTTTAGATTTAAATTCAATTAGCATTAGCCAAGATATAGTACATCATTAGTTGTTGATGTAGTGTTCAGTGATTTACTAGTTGCCTGTAACACCCAGTGCTCATCCCAACATGTGCCCTCCTTACTGCCCATCACCCAGTTACCCATCCTCCACACACCTCCCCTTCTGCAACCCTCAGAGTCAAGAGTCTCCCATGGTTTTTCCTTCCTCTCTGATTTCTTCCCATATAGTTTCCCCTCCTTTCCCCTATAATCCTCTGTGCTATTTCTTATATTCCACATATGAGTGAAACCATATGATAATTGTCTTTCTCTAATTGACTTATTTCACTTAGCATAATCTCCTCCAATTCCATCCATGTCAATGTAAATGGTAGGTATTCATCCTTTCTGATGGCTGAGTAATATTCCATTGTATATATGAACTGCATCTTCTTTATCCATTCATCTGTTAGAATGACATCTTGACTCCTTCCACATTTTGGCTATTATGGACATTGCTGCTATGAACATTGGGGTGCAGGTGCCCCTTTGAATTACTACATCTGTATCTTTAGAGTATATTCAGTAGTGCAATTGCTATATCTGTATCTTTAGAGTACATATTCAGTAGTGCAATTGCTGGGTCACAGGGTAGCTCTATTTTTAACTTCTTGGGAAACCTCCATATTGTTTTCCAGAGTGGCTGTACCAGCTTGCATTCCCACAAACAGTTTAAGGGGGGATTCCCCTTTTTTCCATCCTCACCAACATTTGTTGTTTCCTATCTTTTTAATTTTAGCCATTCTAACTGGTATTAGTTGGTATCTCATTGTGGTTTTGATTTGTATTTCCCTGATGCTGAGTGATGTTGAGCATTTTTTCATTTGTCTGTTTACCATTTGTATGTCTTTGGAGAAAAGTCTGTTCATATTCTTCTCCCCATTTCTTGACTGGATTATTTGTTTTTGGGGTGTTGAGTTTGGTAAGTTCTTTGTAGATCTTGGATGCCAGCCCTTTACCTGATATGTGATTTGCAAATACCTTCTACCATTCCATAGATTGCCTTTTAGTTTTGTTGGCTGTTTCCTTTGTTGTACAGAAGCTTTTTATCCCAATGAAGTCCCAGTAGTTCATTTTTGCTTTTGTTTCCCTTGCCTTTAGAGACATGTCTAGCAAGAAGTTGCTGTGGCTGAGGTTGAAGAGGTTGTTGCCTGTGTTCTTCTCTAGGATTTTGATGGATTCCTGCCTCACATTGAGGTCTTTCATCCATTTTGAGTCTATTTTTGTGTATGGTGTAAGAGAATGGTCCAGTTTCATTCTTCTGCATGTGACTGTCCAATTTTCCCAGCACCATTTGTTGAAGAGACTTTTTTCCCATTGATTACGCTCTCCTGCTTTGTCCAAGATTAATTGACCATGGAATTGAGGGTCCATTTTTGGGCTCTCTATTGTGTTCCACTGATCTATGTGTCTGTTTCTGTGCTGGTACCACACTGTCTTGATGATCACAACTTTGTAACATAGCTTGAATTCAGGCATTGTGATGCCTCCAGCTTTGGTTTTCTTTCTCAACATTCCTTTGGCTATTTGGAGTCTTTTCTGGCTCCATACAAATTTTAGGATTGTTTGCTCCAGCTTTGTGAAAAATGTCAATAGTGTTTTGATAGGGATTGCTTTGAATGTGTAGATTTCTCTTGGCAGCATTGACATTTAAACATTGTTTATTATTCCAATCCATGAGCATGGAATGTTTTTCCATTTCTTTGTGTCGTCCTCAATTTCTTTTATGAGTGTTCTATAGTTTTCAGAGTACTGATCCTTTACCCTCTTTGATTAGTTTTATTGTTAGGTATCTTATGGTCTTGGGTACAACTATAAATGAGATCAATTCCTTAATTTCTCTTTCTTCAGTCACATTGTTAGTGTACAGAAATGCAGCTGATTTCTGTGCATTGATTTTGTGTCCTGCCATGTTGTAAATTTCCATATGAGTTCTAATAACTTGGGGGGTGGAGTCTTTTGGGTTTTCCACATAATTTATCATGTCATCTGTGAAGGGTGAGAGTTTGACTTCTTCTTTGCCAATTTGAATGCCTTTTTTTTTTTCTTTTTGTTGTCTGATTGCTGAGGTTAGGACTTCTAGTACTATGTTGAACAACAGTGGTGAGAGTGAGCATTCCTGTCGTGTTCCTGATCTTAGGAAAAAGCTCTCAGTTTTTCCCTATTGAGAATGATATTTGCTGTGGACTTTTCATAGATGTCTTTCATGATATTGAAGTATGTTCCCTCTATCCTTACACTTTGAAGAGTTTTAATCAAAAAAGATGCTGTATTTTGTCAAATGCCTTTCCTGCATCAATTGAGAGGATAATATGGGTCTTGTCCTTTCTTTTAGTAATGTAGCATATCACATTGATTTGCAGATGTTGAACCACCCTTTCATCCCAGGAATAAATCTCACTTGATTATGGTTAATAATCCTTTTAATGTACTGTTGGATCCTATTGGTTAGTATGTTGGTGAGTATTTTGGCACCCATGTTCATGAGGGATATTGGTCTGTAATTCTTTTTGGTGGGGTGTTTTTCTGGTTGTGGGATCAAGGTAATGCTGACCTCATGGAACAAGTTTGGAAGTTGTCCTTCCATTTCTATTTTTGAAACAGCTTCAGTAGAATAGGTATGAATTCCTCTTCAAACGTTAGGCAGAATTCCCCTGGGAAGCCATCCACTCCTGGACCCAGCAACACTTGTTGGGAGGTTTTTGATTACTGCTTCAATTTCTTTGCTGGTTATTGATCTGTTTAGATTTTCTTTTTCTTCCTGTTTCAGTTTCAGTTTCAGTTTCAGTAGTTTATAAGTCTCCAGGAATGCATCTGTTTCATCCGGATTGTCTAATTTGTTGACATGTAGTTGTTCATAGTACATTCTTAAAATTGTCTGAATTTCCTTGGTGTTGGTTGTGATCTCTCCCCTTTCATTCATGATTTTATTAATTTGAGTCTATTCTCTTTACTTTTGAGTTAGTCTGGCCAGAGATTTATTAATCTTATTAATTCTTTCAAAGAATCAGCTTCTAGTTTCATTAATCTGTTCTACCATTTTCCTGGTTTATATTTCATTGATTTCTGCTCTAATTTTTATCATTTCTCTTCTCCTGCTTGGTTCAGGCTTTATTTGTTGGTCTTTCTCCATGTCCTTTAGGTGTAAGGTTAGCTTGTGTATTTGAGATTTTTCTAATTTTTTGAGAGAGGCTTATATTACAATGCACTTCCCTCTTAGGAACATCTTTGCTGTATCCCAAAGGCTTTGAACAGATGTGTTTTCATTCTTATTAGTATCTATGAGTTTTAAAAATTCTTCTTTAATTTTCTGGTTGACCCATTCATTCTTTAGTGGATGCTCTTTAACCTCTAATTGTTTGAGTTCCTTCCAAATTTCCTCTTGTGGTTGAGTTCAAATTTCAAAGTGTTGTGGTCTGAAAATATGCAGGGATTAATCTCAGTATTTTAGTATCAGTTGAGACCCATTTTATGATCAAGTATGTGATCTATTCTCGAAAAAGTTCCATGTGCACTCCAGAAGAATGAGTATTCTGTTGTTTTAGGATGGAATGTTCTGTATATATCTGTGAAGTCCATCTGGTCCAGTGTGTCATTCAAAGTCCTTGTTTCTTTGTTGATCTTCTGCTTCTCCATTGTTGTGAGTGGGGTGTTGTAGTCCCCTACTATTGTATTATTATCAATGTGTTTCTTTACTTTGGTTATTAATTGGTTGATATAATTGGCTGCTCCCATTTGGGGGGCATAGATACTTACCCTTGCTAGATCTTCTTGTTGGATAGACCCTTTAATTATGATATAGTGTCCCTCCTCATCTCTTATGACAGTCTTTCGTTTAAAATCTAGTTTGTCTGATATGAGGATTGATAGCCCAGCTTTCTTTTGAGGTCAGTTAACATTGTAAGTCTTTGGGGGTGTTGATCTATTTTTATTGATTTTGGAAGGGACCCTCTCTGCCTCTAGGACATGAATGCATGTTTCCTTCCCCAGATTAGGGAAGTTCTCAGATATGATTTGTTCGAATACACCTTCTGGCATTCTGACATTTGTTTCAGGGCATAGTTAAATTTCAAAGACTTTCTTCATGGGCTCTGAGTTGTCTCTCTCTTTTTTCCTCACCTTCCTTCCTTTCCATCAGCCTGACTTCTAGATCACTTACTGTGTCTTCTGATTCATTCACTATAGGTGTTAGAACAATTCCAATTCCAACAATTCCACTATAGGTGTTAGAACATTCCAATTTCTAACACCAATAGGTGTTAGAAAATTCCAGTGGAGATTGCATCTCCATTCTAGCATTTTTAAGTTTAGCTTGATTAGATCTCATTTCTGCACATAGAGATTCTCTACTGTTTTTTTTTTTTTTTAAGACTTTATTTATTTATTTGACAGACAGAGATCCCAAGTAGGCAAAGAGGCAGGCAGAGAGAGAGGAAGGGAAGCAAGCTCCCTACTGAGCAGAGAGCCCGATGTGGGGCTCGATCCCAGGATCCTGGGATCATGACCTGGGCTGAAGGCAGAGGCTTTAACCCCCTGAGCCACCCAGGTGCCCCTCTTACTGTTTTTTTATGCTTTTTTTCAAGTCCAGCTTTTAACTTTATAATTGCTATCCTGAATTTCATCTCTGACATTTTACTTATATCCATATCGATTAGCTCTGTGGCATAGAGCATTACCTTTAGTTCTTTCTTTTGTTGTGAATTCCTCCTTCTAGTCTTTTTGTCCAGGGAAGAATGGGTGAGTAATTGAGCAGAGTCCAAAATATCAACCACAACCCAAGCAAAATACACCCCAGACAAATCTGAAGTGGTTGGAAACTACAACGGAAAAGCAAACAAAACAAAACAAAACAAAACAAAGGGGGGGGGGGGGGGGGGGGGGGGGGGGAGACTATAATCTTGCAGGGCGGACAAAGCAGGGTTATCCACTTGTTCCTGAGTGAATTTTGGTCTCTGTGTTAGAAGACACTACATTCCAAAATTGCAAAGAAAGAAAAAAAAATTTATATATATATATATATATATATATATATACACACACACACACACACACATATATATATATATATATATATATATATAAATAAAATTAAATAGAGTGAAAAAAGACTAAAATGAAGCATATATCTATAAAATGTAGATGTAAAAGAAATTAAAAAGTGACTTAAAAACACAAGTTGGTCAAATAAGAAACTAGTTGAAATGGGAAAAAGATAAAAAAAGAAATGGAAAATTTTAGACTGAAAGATAAAGAAATCATGTGAAAAAACCTCAAGCTCAATATACTATTTTCCCCTGGCCCTGGAGTTTTACAGTCTTGTGGGATCCATAATCTAGCTGTTCACCTGTTTCTCCAGTTGGTCTTCTGGAGGAGGGGCCTATTGTGCTACTTCTCAGGTGTCTTTGCCTGGGTGGAAGTTGCACCACCCCTTGCAAGGGAGCTGGTCTCCATGTAGGCTGGTCCTCTATGGGGCTTTTTTTTTCCCTGGAGGCTTTCTGCTCCTCTTTAGAGGACCAGAATAAAAATAGCCATGCCCCAATCTCCAGCCCCAGAGCCGAAAGATCCTGGTCCCCTCTCTTCAATAAGACCTCTGGGACAGTCTTCACTCTCGTGTGTGCCAAACTCCACAGGCTCTTGTGGTGCGTGCCTACTATAATCCTTCCAGGGGGGAGTCCAAGGGACCCAAGTCACTGTCCTTTGTGTGCCTTGGGACTGAAAGCAATTGTGAGCTCATGCATGTACCCCATTCTGCTGGTCCTGGGGAACAGCTGGGTGTTGCCTTACTGTCCCTTCTGGAGTCATCGCCCTGAGAGCTGTTGCCGGGTCATGGATGCACCTGTTTCACCACTCCCAGGGGATGGCAAAGGGCCCTCACATTCCAGTCCTTTTCAAGGTGCTCAGGCAGAGGGTGGTCACTGACCGGCACAGCTCACAGTTTCCGCAAACCAAGCTGAGCGTCCCGTGGTGGGCTTGTTGACTATAACCAGTTTCCTGTCTCCACTGCTTCGCACTCTACCAGTGCAGGCACTTCGTTCATTCTGTGACTCCTGGGATCCTGAGTCCACAAGGACCTACCTAGAATTCTGCCCTTTTCTTCCCCTGAGCCCCTTTCAGACAGGGATGTTTCTCACTAAAGCAGATTTCTAAGGGCTCTAATTTTGCCCCCTGAGGTTACATCACCTTCCTACAACCAGCTTATGGAGGCTCCCTTCCCCCTCCATTTATCTTCTGATATCTCCCTGCAGATTCATATCTCTGCATTTCCTACTTTGCAAAAAGCAGTCGCCTTTTTTCCCCCTGTAGAGTTCCAGATACGTTTTTCTTACATCTCAGGCGAATTCATGAGTGTTCAGAATGGTTTGATAGATATCCAGCTAAATTCATGGGACCAGATTAAACATAGTCCCCTACTATCCCACCCTTGTGTCTCCTCCAATAACAAGTTGACTTAAAGGAGAAAAAATTCAGTGGATGTTTTAAAGAGTAGGTTAGATTCAGTGGTGGGCTAAAATGCTGGCACATATGATTTGTAGTATCTGCCAAGTTCTGTGGTATAAATACTCTTACCATGTTTGATGTCAGGTTATCAATGTTTTAACAACCATCCCATAAAAGTCTTAAGTATTTAACAATCAGATCTCACAAGTTGGAATGGGCCACTCTAACACACCAAGAAGATAACACTGATGAGAGAATTGACTCTAAGAGTGCTTTTTACTTTACAGTTTACCGATGTTCTTTAACTCTCAGTATGCTTTTTGCCTTATAAGTCCTCAAAAGAAAATTATTTTATTATCACAACAGATTAAATTTATAGGAATGATACGTGCTAATAAGATCACTTCAAAATATACAAAGTAAAATGGACAAAACTACAAGAAGAAATGCACATAACCATTATTATGGGTTATTTTAACACACCTTTCTCAGTAATTGATAGAAAATCAATAAAAATCAATAGATAACAATAGATAAGTAACACTAAATTAACAGTTCACCCTCTGGGTATTCAGAATGTTGATTTCACATCTGCAGAATGCACATTCTTCTAGGCAAAAGCATATCTCAACAAATTTCAGCTAACTGGTATCATATATGTAAAAAATCAGAAAACTATGGTCTGTGGGCCAAATCCAGCCCACCACTTGTTTTTGTAAATAAAGTTTTATTGGAATGAGTCATGCTCAATTGTTTATGTGTGGCTGTTTTTGCACTACAATGTCAGAGCTGAATAGTAGCACCAAGACAGGCCCACAAAGTTTAAACTATAGCTATATGGCTCTATACAGAAAAATTTTGCCAACTCCTGACATAGATCATATTTTCCAACCACAGTGCAACAAAATTAAATAAGCAAAAAAGTTTAGAAATTTAAATTCTAATTAATTCTAAATAACTTATGGGTCAAAAAAGAAATAATAATGGCAATTCAAAAATAATAAAAGTTGAGCAATAACAAAAATAATATAAATCTTTTAGAAAACAACTCAACATATACTTGGAAATATAACAAAAGAGGGTCGTTTTATATTTTATGGAAAAGGGATCAAGTTATCAAGAGAACATAACAATCTTTAAATGTTTATGCATCCAATAAGAGAACTTCAAAAGACATGAAACAAAACCTGACAGAACAGCAAGGAGAAACAGGTGAGTTGACAAATAAACAACTACAGTGTATTATTTTTATTGCTGCATAACAAACTACTATAAATTTACCATCTGGAAACAAAATCCACTTATTATCTCATAGATCTTTACATCTGAAATCTGGCATAGCATCACTGGGTTTTCTGCTTGGGATCTCCCAAGGCTGAAATCAAAGTGTTGGCCCAACTGGGTTCCTATCTGGGGCCTCTGGGGAAGAATTCACTTCCAAATTACTTCAAGTTGTTGGCAGAATTTGATCCTTTGTAGTTGAAGGAATGAAGTCCTTATTTTCTTGTTGGCTGTCAGTTGGGCACCACTGTCAGCTTCTGAAGGGCACTGATACTCTTCATCACATCGCTCTCTTTATATTCAAGCACATCGAATATTTCTCATGCTTTGAGACTCTCTGATTTCCTTTTCTGTGACCAAGGAAAACCCTGTTTTTAAAAGACTCATATGGGGGCATGTGGGTTGCTCAACTGGTTAAGTGTCTAATTCTTGATTTTGGCTCAGGTCATGATCTCAGGGTTGTGAAATCGAGCCCCAACTTGGGCCCTACATTGGGCGTGGAGCCTACTTGAGATTCTCTCTCTACCTCTCAAAAAGGCAAAAACAAAAAATAAAAACCCTCATATGATTAGATTAACCCCACCTGGATAATCTCTATTTTACAGTATAATGTATAATAATCATGAGAGTAATATTTCTTCATATTCACAGTTTCCACCCACACTCAAAGGTGAGGGGAATATATAAGAGTGAGGGTTGTTGAGGGTCATTCTTAGAAGTCTTGCTACCATAGTCTGGCTCCTAATAATCCATGTCCATCCCACATGCAAAATACACTAACTCTTATCCCAAGGTCCCCCAAATATCACCCCATTATAGCAACAGTTCCAAAATCCAAAATCTTACATCTAAATCTTCTCAGTCGGATATGGATGAAGCTCTTGGTATCCTCTATTATGTACAACTCTTCAGATATAACTCCTCTCTCTCTATGCACCTGTGAAACTGCAGAGACAAGTTATCTGCCCCCAACACTCCCAACATACAGTGGTGTGACAAACATAAGATAATAGTTATAGATTTTCCAGTTCAAAAGGAGGAACTTGGAAGGTAAAAAGGAGTCACAGGTCAAATGTAGTTTTGAAATCAGGTGGGCAAATTTTACCTGAAGAACCTTGATTAGGCTACAAGGACATCTTCCATGTCCCTCAGTCCTGCTATCTGACCTCTCAGCTCCCACCTCTGCACTCTTGATTCTGTCTTCAGTCATTTTTATTCCCCAGGTGAGTAGTTTTATAAGCCTGCTTTTCAGGATTCCTGTATAATTTTCAGGATCTGACAGACTTCCATTTTGTACATATCTGCTTTTCAGTATAAGCAGGAATTGTTTCTGCTGATATAAAATTCCCAAGAACCCTGTGGATCTCAAGTAGATTCACAACATTGGCAGAGCTACATTCACAGATCTTTTTGAGATAACACATTCTCTATAGTTGGTTTTATTAAGATGGCTGAGAGGCAATGCTCTCAAGCTTCCTAGAGATGCTCTGGTTTCACTGAGAAGACCCGTGAGGTATATTCTTACTCTCTTGTGTTCTGACCTTTTAATCATTCCAGTGTCTCAGAAAAGGGCTGCAAAGACAAACTTCTATAATTTTATTTTCTTTGCCATGTTTTCAGCAACTACCTCTGGATTTTAACATCTTTTGCCATCTAGATAGGACAAGAACTTCCTAAACTGAGTCCTATTTCCTTTTTGCTTTATAATCCTTACCTAATTCTGTCTCTTTCTTCCGACATTTTACTATAAGCAGAAAGAAGCCAGGAAACATGTTCAACACTTGGCTTGGAAATCTCCTAAGCTAAATAATCAAGTTTATTATTTATGAGTTCTGCTTTTCACATCACTGTAAGACCCAATTTTGCTAAATTCCACCACTATGTTACAAGGGCCTCTCTTCATCCAATTTCCAATAATATGTTCCTCATCTATTTTCTGAGCTCACACCAGCAACATTCTTAACGTCCACATTTCTATTGTTTGTTCATGGTGATTTAGGCTTCCTCTAAGGCAATTTAGGATTTCTCCATAATGCTCCTCATTTCCTTCTGAATTCTTTAACATCTTTAACATCAATATTTCTTTAACATCAATATTTCTATTAACAGTCTACTCAAAGAAATGTAGATTTTACCATCATGTCCCTCAAAATTCTTTCAGCCTCTTCTCATGCCTAATTTCAAGTCACTCCCACATTTTTAGATACTTGTTATGGCAGCATTCAACTTCCAGGTACGAAAATCTATACTAGCTTTTTTTTTTTTTTAAACAGTGTACCATATTACCACAAAATTTGTGGCCTAAAACAACACTCATTTGATATCTTATAGTCATGCCAATCAGAGATCTAAAATGTACAGATGGATCTGTATTCCTTTTGGAAGCTTTAGGGATGCTTTGCTTACCTTTTCCAGATTCTGGAAGTTGTCACATTCCTTAGTTCTTGGCTTTGTACCTAATTAGATAATCATCTGGCCCCCTTTTTTTTTTTTTAATTAAAATGGCTTATTATCCCTTTAAATATTGCTGGATTTGATTTACAAAAATAAATTTTTAAACTAAGTCTGTACTTCTCTTTCTTTCTTTCTTTCTTTCTTTCTTTCTTTCTTTCTTTCTTTCTTTCTTTTCTTTTTTTAATATTTTATTTGTTTGACAGAGAGAGAGACAGCCAGAGAGGCAACACAAGCAGGGGGAGTGCGAGAAGGAGAAGCAGGCTTCCCACAGACTGGGAGCCTGACATGGGGCTTGATCCCAGGACCCTGGGATCTTGACCAGAGCCAAAAGCAGATGCCTAACAACTGAGCCACCCAGACACCCCCTTCTTTTTCTTTATAGTTTTTATTGGTTTTGGTATCAGGATAATAGTGGCCTCATAAAAAAGAAATGGCAAATATGTCGCCCTCTTCAATTTTTCTGAAATTGTCTATGAAGAATTAGTATTATTTCTTTATTATATGTTGATAGAATTATTCTGTTATGCAATCTGGACCTGGAGTTTCCTTTGAAGATATGTTTTGTTGTTGTTGCTGCTGCTATTATTGTTCTCATTGTTTTGTTTCAGTTTAGGTCTTCAGATAATGACCTTGAGCTCAGAT
Source organism: Lontra canadensis (assembly GCF_010015895.1). Lineage (NCBI taxonomy): Eukaryota > Metazoa > Chordata > Mammalia > Carnivora > Mustelidae > Lontra > Lontra canadensis. Next base: position 3,305,112 of record NW_022631004.1, read on the forward strand.
CAAGAGTCAGACACCACTGGGGCTAATAATACATTATATGTTTATAAAAAATTTTAAAAATTATTAAAAATAAAAGAGTCAGACACCTAACCTACTGAGCCATTCAGGAACCCCTCTGGGCTCTCTATTCTGTTCCATTGATTTATGTGTCTATTTTTATGCTAATACAACACTATTTTGATTGCAAGCTTTGTAGTGTATCTTGAAATCTGGGATTATGATACCTCCAGCTTTGTTGTTCTTTCACAAGATTGTTTTGTCTATTTGGGTTTGGGCTTTTTTTTTTTTTTTTTGTGATTCCATAAAAATTTTAGGATTATTTGTCCTATTTAGTTGAAAAAAAAATTCATATTTTGATAAGGATTGCTTTGAATGAGTAAGTTGCTTTGAATAATCTGAACATTTTAACAAAATTAATTCTTCAACCTATGAAAATGGTATATTTTTCCATTTCTTTGTGTCCTCTTCAATTTCTTTCATTAATGTTTTATAGTTGTTAAAGTACAAGTTTTTCACCTTCTTGGTTAAACTTATCCCAAGATATTTTATTCTTTTTGGTGTAATTATAAATGAGATTGTCTTCTCAAATTCTCTTTCTGCTACTTTATTATTATTGTATAGAAATGAACACATTTCTGTATATTGGCTTTCTATTCTGCAACTTTACTGAATTCATTTATTAAATCTGATAGTTTTTGGTGGGGTCTTCAGGGTTTTCTATATGTGGTATGTCTTCTGCAAATAGTAGCAGTTTTATTTCTTCCTTTCCAATCTAGATGCATTTATTTCTTTTTCTTGTCTAACTGCTGTGGCTAGGATTTCCAGTAGTATGTTGAATAAAAGTGGTGAGAGTGGACATCCTTAATCTTACCTCATCTTAGAGGAAAGGCTCTCAGTTTTTCATCATTGAGTATGATATTAGCTGTGGGTTTATAATATATGACCTTTTTTATGTTGAGGTATATTCCCTCTAAACCTATTTTGTTGAGAGTTTCTATCATGAATGGATGTTGAGTTCTGTCAAATGCTTTTTTGTCATCTATTCAGATGATAAGGTTTTTATCCTTTATTTTGTAATGTGATGTATCATGTTGATTGATTTGAAGATAAGGAGCCATTCTTCTATTCCTGGAATAAATCCCACTTGATCATGGCAAATGATCCTTTGACTGTATTGTTGAATGCAGTTTGCTAATATTTTGTTGAAGATTTTTGCATCTATGTTTATCCAATATTAGCCTGTAATTTTTTTTTTCGTAGTGTCTTTTTCTGAATTCTGGCCTTGTAAAATATATCTGGAAGCTTCCCTTCCTCCTTTAGTTTCTGTAATAGTTTGAGAATAATAGGTATTAATTCCTTTTTTTAAATGTTTAGTAGAATTCACCTGTGAAGCTATCTAGCCCTGGAGTTTTTTGTTTGTTGGGATTTATTTATTTATTTATTTAGTACCAATTCAATAGTGCTACTAGGAATTAGCTATTCAGATTTTCTATTTCTTCCTGATTCAGTTTTGGAAGATTGTATATTTCTAGGAATTTATCCATTTCTTCTATGTTGTCCAATTTTTTGGCATATAATTTTTTGTGTTAGTCTCTTATCATTCTTTGTATTTCTGTGGTGTCACTTGTTATTTCTCCTCGTAGATTTCTGATCTTATTTATTTGAGTACTCTCTTTTTCCTGATGAGTTTAGCTACATGTTTATCAATTTTGTTTACCTTTTCAAAGAAATAGCTTTGGTTTCATTGAGCTTTCCTATTGTTTTCTCAGCTCTATTTCATTTATTTCCACTCTGATCTTCATAATTTCCTACTTTCTATTAACCTTGGGCTTTATTTTTCTTTTCTAGTTCCTTTGGGTATAATATTATATTGTTTATTTGAGTTTTCTTCTTGTTTCTTGAAGTAGGTGTGTATTGCTATAAAATTTCATCTTAGAACTGCTTTCACTTCATCTCAAAGATTTTGGAGCATTGTGTCATTGTGTTTCATTTTCATTTGTCTGCTTGTATGTTTTCTTTTCTTTTTTTATTTCTTCATTGGCCCATTATTTGTTTAATAGCACGTTGTTTATGTTTTTTCAGTTTCTTCTTATAGCTGGTTTCTAGTTTCATATTGTTGTGGTCATAAAAGATGGTTGATATGATTTCAATCTTCTTAAATTTACTGAGACTTGTTTTATGGCCTAACATGATCTATCCTGAAGAATGTATATGTGCACTTGAAAAGAATGTGCATTTTGCTGTTTTTGGATAGAATTTCTGTATATATTTAAGTCCATTTGGTCAAAGCCACTGTTTCCTTATTGACTTTTTGTGGATGATCTATCCACTGATATATATGCTGTGTTAAAATCCCCTACTATTATTCTTTGCTGTCAATTTCTCTCTGTATGTCTATTAATATTCACTTTATGTATGTAGGTGAGCCTATGTTGGGTGCATAGGTATTTATAATTGTTATATTCTCTCATTGGTTAGAACACTTTATCATTATGTAATGTCCTTCATTGTCTCTTGTTACAATCTGTTTTAAAGTCATACACTGAAGTCAATACATACAACTAGCATTTCAATCTGAGCTGTTTCAGATACAAAGAGCTGAAATTAATTACAAGGTATGGTCTAACAAATGCTAGGGGAGTTTTTTTTTTTAAGTAGTTTTTACAAATATTAAACTTATCTTGTACACTGAAGTCATCATACATACAGGGCAAAGTCAAGTTTTTATATTTGAGTTTATTCTTCATTTAACTTTTAAAACACTACTATAGTTGAATATTAAAACAAGAACAATAGCAAGTAGTGAGCTATGATTATAGTCATTCACTCTTTCACTACTGCATATAAAAAGCCAGCAGTGTTATTCACTGGCCCCATTGAGAGGTCTGACACTGAACACCACCCCTGGGATGATGTTCATCATCCTCATATGATTCCCCATGGAAATGGCACTGTCTTTCCTGATTTGGATCAAAGTCCACCAGTTCTACCTGGTCCATTTCATCAGTCTCTTCTACTTCCTTCCTCTCAGGTAGGAGTTTTTCCAGCAAAGAGGGTTTATTAGGAGAGAAAGAGAGCCATTCTCAGGAAATTTTACCTTAAATTTGATGATGAGGCAACCCTTCTCGAATGGTGTACAATAAACTGGCATGCCTTCATTTAGCACACACTTGATATCTCCATGCTTGACAATTTGACCTGGATGAGAGGTGATGACAATGGTTCAGTTGGTCAAGAGTAGATACTGGCTTTTGAAAACCACACAGTGCTTCAACCAGCTGTATGTCCATACATATGAAAAGGTCTTCTCCTTGCTGTGTAAAAATAGCATTGTCCTTCTGATCTAAAACAATGATAATATCTCCTGGTTTCAGTCCTGGTTCTTGGTCTCCTTCACCATGGAATGTTATCTTCTGGCCATCTTTCATGCCTTTGTCAATATGAACATCTAGAATCTTCTCTCAAACTATCTTCCTTTCATTGAAGCTTTTACATCTATCTTTAGGACTGATCTGTTCCCCATGGCCCTGGCACTCCATGCACAGATACTGAATTTGCTGAACCATTCCAGATCCTATCTGATGAATTCTTATATGCATTCAAGTGCCTTGGCAATTGGGACATTTGACTGCTTCTTTCTTACCACCTCAGCCTTCACATTTATCGCAAATCACGTTCTTTTGCAGAGCTAGTTTTCTTGTTGCACCATTATATAAATCTTCTAAGGTTTCTGAGAGGTGATGCACAACATTTTTACCTCTCCTTTCTCTCTGCATCCTTCCTCCTCTTCCAAAAAACATATCAAAGATGTCCATGGGGAGCCAAAACCACCACCAGCTCCACCTTCTTTAATTGCTTGTTCACCTTCCTTTTTCTTTGCATCAGAGAGTACTTTGTAAGCTTGAGAAATCTGTTTAAACTTTTCTCCTTCATTTGTATTCTTATCAGGGTAGTAATTCAAGGCCAGTTTCCTGTAGGCCTTTTTCAATTCTTCTGGGATCACATTGGGTTTGACCCCCAAAATGTCACAGTAAGTGTTTCTTACACCATTTTCTACAGCAAGCGAGAGGGCCAAGGCTGGTGTGGGGGAGTGGGAAAGAGCACGTTGCTGGGTGCAGCTCAGGCAGTTGCTGTTCCTCCGTGTCTCTCTGAGCAGTCTGTAAAGTTCCTTGTTTTCTTGTTATTCTTGCAGCTCTTTTCTATTCCTTTCTTTTCCTGCTCTCTTCCCTTGTGATTGGTGACTTTCCTTAGGGTTATGCTTGGATTACTTTCTCTTCATTTTTTGTGAATCTATTACAGGTTTGGGGGTTACAGTTGGCATGAGGTTCATATATAAAATATTAAATATAGAGTAGTTTATATTAAGTTGATGACTGCTTAAAATTGAATACATTATAAAAGCACTACATTTTTACTCCTCTTCCATGTTTTATGTATATGTCATATTTTACATTTTTTATTTTCTAAGTCCCTTAATTGATTTTTCAGATATAATTAATTTTACTACTTTTGTCTTTTAACCCTCATACTAGTTTTATAAGTTATTAATATACTACCTGTATTGTATGTTCACTTCTACTTGTGAAATTTTTTCAAAAGTGAACAGTGCAGATACAGTTGGTATAATAATATACACGATGAGAGTCCCAGAAGGAAAGGGGAGAGTAAAAGGGGCAGAAAAAAAAGAATGGCCCAAATTTCAGACTGGGCATAGTGACAATAGTAAGTATTGGTCATGTGGTGCAATAGGAAGTCATAGCATTGGTAAATGTATGAATTGATATAAATACTTTGGAATGTAATTTGACATTATCTTGTAAATTTGAGTCATTCCTAGAATGGTAATTCTTGATACATGTATTTATCAGAAAATGTATATGAGCACCATTGTTTGTAATAGAAGGACAAACTGGAAATATTCCAAATATCCATTGATAAGACAGTGCAAAATTAAACTGATATTCATATATATATACATAAATATATGTGTGTGTGTATATCTTATTTATTTATTTGAGAGAGGGAGAGAGCAAGCAAGAGAGAGAGCACAAAGGACAGGGAGGGAAAGAGGGAGAGAAAGAAGCTGATTCCTGGCTTCCTGGCTGAGCAGGGAGCCTGTTGTGGGACTCAATCCCAGGACCCCAGGATCATGAACTGAATGAAGGCAGCCACTTAACTGACTGAGTCACTAAGGCACCCCTCATTTGGATACTTTTTGGCAGGTAAAATGAATCAACTCCAGTCACTTTCATCACCATGGATGAATATCATGAATGAAATGTTAAAATTTTTAAAGCAAATTATAGGGTAAAAATACAATATGATATTACTTATACAATATTTAAAACAAGGACCAAAAACCATAAGATACTTAAGAATAAACCTAATCAAGGAGGTAAATGATCTGTACTCTGAGAACTATAGAAAACTCATGAAAGAAATTGAGGAAGACATAAAGAAATGGAAAAACATTCCATACTCATGGATTGGAAGAGCAAATACTGTTAAAATAGCTATGCTAGGGGCGCCTGGGTGGCTCAGTGGGTTAAGCCACTGCCTTTGGCTCAGGTCATGATCTCAGGGTCCTGGGATCGAGTCCCACATCGGGCTCTCTGCTCAGCAGGGAGCCTGGTTCCCTCTCTCTCTCTCTCTGCCTGCCTCTCTGTCTACTTGTGATCTCTGTCAAATAAATAAAATCTAAAAAAAAAAAAAAAATAGCTATGCTACCCAAAGCTATCTACACATTCAGCACAATCCCTATCAAAATATCACCAGTATTTTTCACAGAGCTAGAACAAACAATCCTAAAATTTGTATGGAACCAAAAAGGCCTCAAATAGCCGAAGCAATCTTGAAAAAGAAACACAAAGCTGGAGGCATCACAATTCCAGACTTCAAGCTGTAATCATCAAGACAGTATGGTACTGGCACAAAAACAGACATATAGATCAATGGAACAGAATCGAGAACTTAGAAATGGGCTCACAACTCTATGGACAACTAATCTTTGACAAAGGAAAGATTGTCCAATGGAAAGAAGTCTCTTCAACAAATGGTGCTGGGAAAAGAATGAACCTGGGCCACTTTCCTACACCATTAACAAAAATAAACTCAAAATGGATCAAAAGACCTTAATGTGAGACACGAAGTCATCAAAATCCTAGAGGAGAACACAGACAGTAACATCTTTGACCTCAGCTGCAGCAACTTCTTGTTAGACACATCTCCAAAGGCAAGGGAAACAAAAGCAAACATGAACTATTGGGACTTCATTGGGATAAAAAGCTTTTTTTTTTTTTTTTTTTTTTCTTCCCTTGGGATAAAAAGCTTTTGCACAGCAGAGGAAATAGTCAACAAAGCTAAAAAGGAACCTATGGAATGGTAGAAGATATTTTAAAATGACATATCAAATAAAGGGCTGGTATCCAAAATCTATAAAAAACTTACCAAACTCAACACTCCAAAAAACAAATAATCCATTCAAGAAATGGGCAGAAGCCATGAACAAACATTTCTCCAGAGAAGACATATGAATGGCTAACAGACACATGAAAAAATGCCCAACATAACTCAGCATCAGGGAAATACAAATCAAAGCCACAGTAAGAGACCACCTCACACCAGTCAGAACGGCTAAAACTGACAGGTCAGGAAACAACAGGTGTTCACAAGGATGTGGAGAAAGGGCAACCTCCTTACCCCATTGGTGGGAATGAAAGCTGGTGCAGTCACTCTGGAAAACAGTATGGAGCTCCCTCAAAAGATTAAAAATAGAGCTAGTCTACAGCCCAGCAATTGCACTACTAGGTATTTATCCAAAGGATACAAAAATCATTCAAAGGGGCACCTGCACCCCAATGTTCATAGCAGCAATGTCCACAATGGCCAAAATATGGAAAGGGCCCAGATGTCCATCAACAGATGAATGCATAAAGAAGTTGTGGTATGCAGTGAAATATTACTCATCCATCAAAAAGGATGTGCTCTTGTCTTTTGCAGTGACATGGATAGAACTAAAGGATATAATGCCAAGCAGGATAAGTCAGTCAAAGACAAATAACATATGATTTTCTTCATCTGTGGAATTTAAGAAACAAAACTGACAAACATATAGGAAAGGAAGAAATAAAATAAGATGAAAACAGAGAAGGAGGAAAAGCATATGGGACTCTTAACTCTAGGAAACAAACTGAGGGTTGCTGGAGGGGAGACGGGTAGGGGGATGGGGTAATTGGGGGATGGGTATCAAGGAGGGCATTTGATGTAATGAGCACTGGGTGTTGTATGTGACTAAGAATCACAAAATTCTACCCCTGAAACTAATAATGCAGTACATGTTACCTAAATTGAATTTAAATAAAAAATTTAGGGGTGCTTGGGTGGCTCAATGGGTTAAAGCCTCTGCCTTCAGCTCAGGTCATGATCCCAGGGTCTTGGGATTGAGCCCCGTATCTGGCTCTCTGCTCAGTGGGGAGCCTGCTCTCTCCTCTCTCTCTGCCTGCCTCTCTGCCTGCTTGTGATCTCTGTCTGTCAAATAAATAAATAAAATCTTTAAAAATAAATAAATAAATAATTTAAAGTAAAATTTAAAAATAGAAATTTAAAAAACATTCAAAACAAGCCAAACAATATAATACATATTTTAGATATCAGCATATAAGCAGAAAATTTGAAAGATGACAAAATTCAGGAGGATAGTTGTCTCTGGAGTAGAGATGGGTAATGTGATATGGAAAGGGCAATGTGGATTTAATTATAATGGCAATATTTTGTTTCTTAAGCTGAGTATATAGGTGTTTATTACATTTTTATGCTTTATAAATTCTGCAAATTACATATATTTCATATTCCATATTTATGAGTTATTTCATAAAGTTTTAAAAGTTGAAGAAAGAAGGATGAAAAAGAAATTGAAGTAGGGAGGAGAAAAAAGAAGGCAATCATAAGAAATCATAAGAAAATAAGAATCATAAGAAAACAGAGAACCAATCAAAACGGGAAGTTACGTCAAGAGTTGATCAGGGGAAATGTGTGTTCCCAGAAATCCCAGAAAATGCATGTTGGGTTTTCCACAGTGTTTGGAATGAAGACTCAACCCATTTTATTTGAATATGAAAAGACAGGATTTCCTGAGTTCCTGTTTATCTAGGTTCTGTACCTAGTGCTGATAATGAGCCTTATTTCTCAATGTTGGCCTTTTAAAATAACAGTTCTACTGCAAAAATTATGTTATTGATTCCTATTAACTTAGACATCCCTATTAATCTGTTCCTGAATTCACTTTAAAGACATAGTAACTGTTGGTCCCCCCAAAATTGGGTACCCCAATAATGGGTCCATGATTAAAGGAGCGAGACTGATACAAAGTGAAGGTCAAGCAAAGCTTTATTTCGTGACAAGCATCAGGAATCAGACCGACCGTCAAACAGACCGGTCGGGGCCGCCCCTACGGAGAGGTCGACCCTCCCTGCTTTCCAGACTAACTTTTATAGAGCAAAGGCCATGTGGTTGGGCCTGGCCACACACAGGTGGCCAGTGAGATTGTAACACACACAGGAAACTCCACAGTGATGCTAGGTGACCAGTTGAATTACAATTTACCCTAGTAGACATTTGAACCAGCCTATCACACCTTGGTTAGGATTGGCGCCAAAAGGCTCCCAAAGGGCGGGGCCCATACTCCTTGGTAGCTAGGAGACAGTATGCGCCCCCACTGATTGAATACCTCCACCTGGCCTGACCCACCCTTGTATTTGGACTTTGTATTCGGACTGGTTTCCCGGACTTGCTTTTAAATAAGTTCCTCTGGTGGGGGGGAGGGGCAAGGTCAATTTAAGCTTTACAACAAAATGGCAGTCCAGCCGGGGTGGGGCTGCTCTGGCTGAATAGGCCCTTACAGTAACAATGAGAGGAGTAGAAAATTATCCTCTTGGAAAACTTTGCCACTCCACAAATAAATAGATAAAAATATTCTACATAAAACCATTGTGGGTAGAACAGATTCCTAAAGCACGAAATGGAAGAATTAACATTTGAGAAGGTCCACATGTAACCTTAGAAAACAGGTTGTCCATCTCTGTGCTGCCTTGCTGGATGTAAGAACAATAGGTGGGTTTATATATAGGTCACATTTCTTAACTTCTTGCAGTTCTGCAAGTCTAGATCATTTTGAAATTGGTTTTGACCATACTCTGTTCCAGAGCCATAGATACCAGACAATCCATATTAGCCAGAAAGTTCAATTATTTACTTTAAAGTAATCTTGGTAATGGCTGTGAAATTTGATTTGGAAATTTGGAAAATGGAAGAAAATGATCTCCCTCCTAAATGAAATAAACTACACACATGAGAGTCCTGCATTCCTTTCAAATTAGAAAAAAATGTTCCAGTGCTAATGGTGAGGCTTTGATAAATGAAAGACTGTGTTGCTTACTCTATTCCTGGACACATTCAAGGTTTAGAATTTCCACAACTAAGGAGCTAAGTGCAAAAGCAAATTTACCTTGGAAGCTAAGATACTCCATAATCTTGCCTACAGTCATGATTCAGCACACAAATTCAACATTTTGTTGTTAATTCTGTAAAATGATTTCTTTTGAATAATTTACAAAATTACTATAATTATCACAAAAAACAAACCCATCATGCCAGATTTCCTTTCTAATTATTGGGAACCATGATTTAAGTATAATTAAATAATTATAATGGTGTTTTTAATCCAGTAAATGTACATTTCAAAATCTTGATATAGACTATCAGACACAATTATAAGAAACTGTACTTTGCTTTAAATTTATTTTTACCAGGTAAATATGATCTACAATTTTCCCCTCTGGAGATAGAATTATATATTTTTAAAACTTAGTCCTCAGAAGGAGTAGTTAATGCTCCAATGTGTCTTGCCTTAATGTGTGACACCAATTCTTAAGAGAATATTTTTATTTTACTTTTAAAATATTTATTTATTTATGGGGGAAGGCAGAAGGTGAGGGATACAATCCTTAAGCAGACTTGTGAGCACAGAGCCCCACCTGGGGCTTGAACCCAGAACCCCAAGTACATGAACTAAGCCAAAATCAAGAGGCAGATGCTTAATTGACTGAGACAGCCAGGCGCCTCAAGAGAATGTGTTTAGAAAGATAGCATTGCTCATTGCTCCTGGCTAAGGTAATGTTTCTCTAACTCCTCAAAATCTCATTCTTATACCTAGAAAACAAAAGTTCAAATGGGAACAAAACAAAGGTCTTTAGTGATTTAAACAATTTTTTTAAAGAGAGATAAACTTACTAACATTTTCGCTGAGCTACAGTTTATGAAACATTCCCACAGATATTTTCTCTTTTGATAAAATCATCCTGGGAATCACTTGGCAGTTGAGACCGCAGAATCTTAACCACTAGACCTCCAGTGAGCATCTCAATTAGCAGCTGAATAACAGAGTTAGGTCAACTGAGTCAATCAAGTGGCTAAACCAAGCCTGGGATTCAGATGTTCTCACTACATGCCCAGCAAGAATATTTAATTAGCATACACAACCACTTATTTTGTATTTTAGTACATTATATTCACAAGCATAAGTATGTATACCCAAATCTGGTTGCCTGAACATGATTAATACTGTTGATTAGAGCAAGTTGTTGGTCTTAATTCTGTAATTTGTATCTTTAGGGCTTGTATAGATGATTATACCCTCACATGTGACCGTCCTTATAATCCTTTGAAAAATCCAAGACCTTGGCTCACACTCAAGGCAGACTCCTATATATCTACCTACCAATTGGACAATTTCACCTGGCTTCTCTCAAACTCAATAAGCCAAAAATTGAACTTACTGTCTTTCTTGAAAACCTGCTTGTACTTAAAATGTCTTTGTGCAGCTGCTTCATCTGTTCCGTGCCTACTCTCCTCCCCCCACCTTGTACTCCATCTGTTCCTGCCCACTGCACTGCTTTTGCAGATTATGTATGGCCATGTTCTATCTCATATCATAAGCATTTCCACATCATAGTTGATTGGACAGGGATGGATGCTCTACCTAAGACTACAGGACAGTATTCAACATCTTATTTATATTTCTAGGCTCAAGGGCAATCAGATTCTCCCTCTTTGAGACATGGAGTGAAGTAGTAGTTGTTTGTAGGAACAAGCTGAAGATCATGTAGAATTAAAGTCTAAGGCAGCCTTTATAGGGCCTATGAATTACATTTGATGCCAGGGTCTCAGGAAAACCCAGATCTATCTAGGAAATTTCTCAGTGACCTTGGAGGTGAGGTGCTGCATGTCAGGAGATGCCAAGAGACCACAAGAAAATAACTGGATGAGACATCTGAGGCTAGATATCTCTGAATTGTCAGGTTTACTTCCCTTGTCTTTCTGACACAAAAGTATGGCCTTATTGTTTTTCAAGGGAAATGGGTTGACACAACAATAGGTCTATGAGCAGAGAGTAAATGGGATTTTAATGAAAAGGGATTATAAAAATTCTGCAAAGAGGTTTTTTTAAACCAATATAAAATCATTTCAACAGTACTTTTCAGAGTAGGGCTTAGGACATTGCATTGTTTGCAGGAAGCCAGTCAAGTTTCCTTACCATTCTGCGAACCAAACTTCTCTACATGACTCTGGCAGCCCCATGGAGAATGTATCTCTCCGGGACTAAGGTCCTGGAAGGGATAAGAAGCAATTAAGTGCACAAAACTGCACTAATGTGGACAGGTACTGGTTTTTGTTAACACTCATTTAAACATTAGACTATTTCAAGTACCCTTGAATTCTTTAGAAATCTATGTATTTGTGTATATTAATTATCTAGGAGGATCACCTCACAATCTTTATTCGTTTACCTTGTTTGGCTTATGGTATATAGTTGAGTGCAAAACATTTTCCAAAGTTATTATAACTCCCCTACTGTGAATTAGTAATACTATAATATAAAATTGAGTAGAATTCTCTTTATGCAAACACTTCTTGCAAAAAGTGCATGAAACTTATCTGTAAAGTTTATCTAATGATTGCAAAGGAAATATCTGTCATCACCTCATGGGCCACTTGCCTAGAACCCCTTGCCTAGAATATTTGAGGCAAGCAGAAACTATCACTGTTGGCCCTTGTGTCTCCTAATTACAACACCTCCTTGCTTTTATGATAATTTATTTCCTTGTTCTTCTCTATGATTTTTACCTTTTATGATTGCATTCCCGAGCCTGTTTAAAACTTTAAATAAATGGAATCCTATTAGGTACATTCTTTGTTACCTTTACCAATTCTTCAAAACCCCTGACATAAGATTCATTCACATTTTTGAATGTTGTATAATATTGCTTCATATGAACACAGTGAAATTGAGCCATTTTAATGTTGATGAATATTTGGGTTGTTCCAATTTGAAGCTCCAAAGAAGAACACTGCAATGAACATTCTTGGGCATGAATTCTAGTGAACATGTGCACACATTTTTGTGGTTAAATATCTAGGACTGGAATACTGGTCAAAAGATATGCATATCTTCAACATTCCACAGGATAACATCAAATTGTTTTCCAAAATGATTGTACCAGTTTATACTCCTATCACAACATATGAGAATTAATTTTTCCCCACAAAATTGCCAAGAGTTGGATTTATGTAATTTTTGCTAATCTTATGGGTAATAGAGGCTTTGCACCCAGGCGCCCCTAATTTATTAATTCTAAAAATATATTTGAGGGGCACTTGGGTGGCTCAGTCAGTTAAGCATCTGCCTTCAGCTCAGGTCATGATCCAGGGTCCTAGATTGAGCCCCGTATTGGGCTCCTTGCTCAGCAGGGAGCCTACTTCTCCTTCTTGTCCTCCCCCTGCCTGTGCTTGCTTTCTCTCTCTCTCTCTCCCTCTGTCTGTCAAATAAATAAATACATTTTTAAAATAAAAATATATTTGAGATATTTGGGTTTCCTATGCATAATAATGATTTTATCTGTGAATAATGACGATTTCATTCCTTTTCAAAACTTATAATGTCCTACATTATTGTACTAGGACCTCCAGTACAATGTTGAATAAGAATGAGAATAGTCACAACTAACACCAAAGAAATACAAACAATTATAAGAACATACTATGAGCAACTCTATGCCAACAAATTTGACAATCTGGAAGAAATGGATGCATTCCTAGAGACATATAACCTACCACAACTGAACCAGGAAGAAATAGAAAGCCTGAACAGACCCATAACCAGTAAGGAGATTGAAACAGTTATCAAAAATCTCCAAACAAAAAAAAGCCGGGGGTGGGGGGGCCAGACGGCTTCCCAGGGGAATTCTACCAAACATTTAAAGAAGAACTAATTCCTATTCTCCTGAGACCGTTCCAAAAAATGGAAATGGGAGGAAAACTTCCAAACTCATTTTATGAGGCCAGCCTCACCTTGATCCCAAAACCAGACAAGGATCCCGTCAAAAAAGAGAACTACAGACCAATATCCTTGATGAACACAGATGCGAAACTTCTCACCAAAATACTAGCCAATAGGATTTAACAGTACATTAAGAGGATTATTCACCACGACCAAGTGGGATTTATTCCAGGGCTGCAAGTTTGGTTCAACATCTGCAAATCAATCAATGTGATACAACACATTAATAAAAGAAAGAACAAGAACCATATGATACTCTCAATAGATGCTGAAAAAGCATTTGACAAAGTACAGCATCCCTTCCTGATCAAAACTCTTCAAAGTGTAGGGATAGAGGGCACATACCTCCATCTTATCAAAGCCATCTATGAAAAACCCACCGCAAATATCATTCTCAATGGAGAAAAACTGAAAGCTTTTCCGCTAAGGTCAGGAACACGGCAGGGATGTCCATTATCACCACTGCTATTCAACATAGTACTAGAAGTCCTAGCCTCAGCAATCAGACAACAAAAAGAAATTAAAGGCATCCAAATCGGCAAAGAAGAAGTCAAACTATCCCTCTTCACAGATGATCTGATACTATATGTGGAAAACCCAAAAGACTCCACTCCAAAACTGCTAGAACTGGTACAGGAATTCAGTAAAGTGTCAGGATATAAAATCAATGCACAGAAATCAGTTGCATTTCTCTACACCAACAACAAGACAGAAGAAAGAGAAATTAAGGAGTCAATCCCATTTACAATTGCACCCAAAACCATAAGATACCTAGGAATAAACCTAACCTACACCTAAGAATCTATACTCAGAAAACTATAAAGTACTCATGAAAGAAATTGAGGAAGACACAAAGAAATGGAAAAATGTTCCATGCTCCTGGATTGGAAGAATAAATATTGTGAAAATGTCTATGCTACCTAAAGCAATCTACACACTTAATGCAATTCCTATCAAAGTACCATCCATTTTTTTCAAAGAAATGGAACAAATAATCCTAAAATTTATATGGAACCAGAAAAGACCTCGAATAGCCAAAGGAATATTGAAAAAGAAAGCCAAAGTTGGTGGCATCACAATTCCGGACTTCAAGCTCTATTACAAAGCTGTCATCATCAAGACAGAATGGTACTGGCACAAAAACAGACACCTAGATCAATGGAACAGAATAGAGAGCCCAGAAATAGACCCTCCACTCTATGGTCAACTAATCTTCAAAAAAAACAGGAAAGAATGTCCAATGGAAAAAAGACAGCCTCTTCAATAAATGGTGTTGGGAAAATTGGACAGCCACATGCAGAAAAATGAAATCGGACCATTTCCTTACACCACACACAAAAATAGACTCAAAATGGATGAAGGACCTCAGTGTGAGAAAGGAGTCCATCCAAATCCTTAAGGAGAACACAGGCAGCAACCTCTTCGACCTCAGCCGCAGCAACATCTTCCTAGGAACATCGCCAAAGGCAAGGGAAGCAAGGGCAAAAATGAACTATTAGGATTTTATCAAGATCAAAAGCTTTTGCATAGCAAAGGAAACAGTTAACAAAACCAAAAGACAACTGACAGAATGGGAGAAGATATTTGCAAATGACATATCAGATAAAGGGCTAGTGTCCAAAATCTATAAAGAACTTGGCAAACTCAACACCCAAAGAACAACTAATCCAATCAAGAAATGGGCAGAAGACATGAACAGACATTTCTGCACAGAAGACACCCAGATGGCCAACAGACTCATGAAAAAATGCCCCACATCACTCGGCATCAGGGAAATACAAATCAATACCACAATGAGATATCACCTCACACCAGTCAGAATGGCTAAAATTAACAAGTCAGGAAATGACAGATGCTGGCGAGGATGTGGAGAAAGGGGAACCCTCCTACACTGTTGGTGGGAATGCAAGCTGGTGCAACCACTCTGGAAAACAGCATGGAGGTTCCTCAAAATGTTGAAAATAGAACTACCCTACGACCCAGCAATTGCACTACTGGGTATTTACCCTAAAGAGACAAACGTAGTGATCCGAAGGGGCACATGCACACGAATGTTTATGGCAGCAATGTCTACAATAGCCAAACTATGGAAAGAACCTAGATGTCCATCAACAGATGAATGGATAAAGAAGATGTGGTATATATACACAATGGAATTACTATGCAGCCATCAAAAGAAATGAAATCTTGCCATTTGCGACAACGTGGATGGAACTACAGGGTATCATGCTCAGCAAAATAAGTCAATCAGAGAAAGACAACTATCATATGATCTCCCTGATATGAGGAAGTAGAGATGCAACATGGGGGGTTAAGGGGGTAGGAGAAGAATAAATAAAACAAGATGGGATTGGGAGGGAGACAAACCATAAGTGACTCTTAATCTCACAAAACAAACTGAGGGTTGTTGGGGGGAGGGGGGTTGGGAGAGGGGAGTGGGGTTATGGACATTGGAGAGGGTATGTGCTGTGGAGAGTGCTGTGAAGTGTGTATACCTGGCGATTCACAGACCTGTACCCCTGGGGATAAAAATATATGTTTATAAAAAATAAAAAATTTAAAAAAAAAAGAATGAGAATAGTCTGCATTCACAGTTTATCTAGTTATCTATGTCTTTTAAAATTTCTCCCTGCAACATTTTGTACTTCTCAGTGTATATAGTTGTTTCACATATATTGTCAGGTGTATCCCTATTTCAAATAATGCATGCATTTAAATGGAAGCTTAAAAAATTTAATATCTGGTTGTTGCTATAATATGGGGATAGAGTTGATTTTTGTATATTACCTTTTATATTCCAAACTTTTAAAATTCATTTTTAAATCTAGGAACTACTATGTAGATTTTATCATGTTTTTACACAGATAATCATATTGTCTGAAAAAAAAAAAAGGCAGTTTTACTTCTTCCTTCCAATTGGGATGACTTCTATTTTCTTTATTTGCTTAATTGTACCAAGAAAAACTTCCAGTATAATGTCAAATGGGAAGAAACATGAAAATTTTTATCAAGTATGATGTTAGCTATAGGGTTTTTCATAGATGTCCTTTACCAAGTTGAGAAAATTCCCTTGTATTTCTAGTTGCTTAATTTTTATTAGGAATTGGTGATATATTTTTGCAAATGCTCTTTTCCTTTGATTATCCAATCATTTGATATTTCTTTTTAGTTTTGTGTCTTTATATATGAAGAGATTTCTTAGAGGCAGCATATAGTTATCTTTTTATCCAATCTGACAATCTCTGCTTTTAAATGGGATATTTAGGTAATTTATATTTAGTTTATTATTAGTTTGGTTAGATTTTAAAATGTCATCTTGTGGGGTGTGTGGGTGGCTCAGTCAGTTAAGTGTCCAACTCTTGGTTTTAGCTCAGGTCATAATCTCAGGGTCCTGGGATTGAGCAAGCTTTGCAGTCAGCCCAAAGTCTGTTTCAGATTCTCTCTTATTCTCTCTCTTATCCTCTGCCCCTCCTCCACCTCTCTCTAAAATAAATAAATCTTTTAAAAAATAGCATCTTTTTATTGATTTCTATTTGTTCTATGTGTTCTATGGTCCCTTTATTTCTTTAAAAAATTTTTTTAAAACTTTGTGTGAATTATGTGATTTTACAATTCCATTTGCTTGCTGAACAGCTAGAAATTACTTTTCTATTTCATTGGTTTCTTTAGATTTATATTATACACCTTTAATTTATCATAGTTCACTTCAAGTGATATTCTCCTGCTTCACATATAAGACTTTTTTATATGATGATATTTGCTGTGGATTTTTCAAAAATAGCCTTATGATGTTGAGGTATTTTTATCTTTGTTGAGGGTTTTTAACAAGAATGGATGCTGTGTGTGGAAGGACCCCACAAGAGGGGTCCTAGCCCAGGCATAAGGTGGAAGTCAACATAAGGTACTGAAGTTTGAGAGGATTCGGAATTTAGACTGGCATGGTGGGAGGTTCTGTTTTTAATTGGAGTCTGATGCTTATAGGGCTTTGGTTTAGAAGGTGGACAGCTGGGGCTGGGTTCAAATCCTGACATTGTTGTTTGCCTGCCTCCTTGGGCAGGTTATTGAGCAGCCCAGTCTCAGCACCTTTCTCTGCAAATGAAGAGAACAATATTACCCACTTCAACTATTTGTTGTGAGGATTTGATGAAGAGATGCCCATGAAGCACATGGCCAAATGTGGGATATATGTTAGTCATCTTGTTACCACTTAACAGAAATCTAATATAAATTACTAATATTTAAAACAGATTAAGAGATGTTTTACAGTACCAACTTCTTCTGTAAGAGGAGGAATTAATATTTCCTTTCAAATATGAACATGTTTTTCTATTGATTTTCTTCAATGGTGTTAAAATCTGCGATGGGGCATCTCTATGTGTGAATTTTTCTTTTTAAAGATTTTATTTTATTTATTTGACAGACAGAGATCTGATCTCTCTGCAGAGAGGCAGGCAGAGAGAGAGGGTGAAGCAGAATCCCCGCTGAGCAGAGAGCCCGATGCAGGGCTCAATACCAGGACCCTGGGATCATGACCTGAGCCGAAGGCAGAGGCTTTAACCCACTGAGCCACCCAGGCGCTCCTCTATGTGTGAATTTTTAAACATTGCTAATTTAAAGAGTTTAAATCCATTAGAAGTGAAAATAAAGTCTTCTGTATGAGGATGAATTACTATTTCCTCTCAAATATGGAAAAAAAAGAATGGATGCTATACATTGTCAAACGCTTTTTCTACATCTATTGAGATCATATGGTTTTATCCTTTCTTTTATTAATGTGGTGTATCACATTGATTGATTTGCAAATATTGAATCACCCTTGCAACCCAGGAATAAATCCCACTTGATAGTGGTGAATTATTCTTTTAATTTACTGTTAGATTCAATTTGCTACTATTTCACTGAGAATTTTTGCATCCATGTTAATCATGGTATTGTTCTGTAGTTCTTTTTTTCAGTGGAGTCTTCATCTAGTTTTAGAATCAGGGTAATGCTGGCCTTGTAGAATAAGTCTGGAAGTTTTCCTTCCATTTCTATTTTTTTGTAACAGCTTCAGAAGAATAGGTATTAAATCTTCTTTACATGTTTGGTAGAATTCTCCTGTGAAGCCTTCTGGCCAGGAGTTGTTTGTTGGGAGATTTCCTTGTTGGTTATCAGTCTGTTCAAGTTTTCTATTTCTTTAAATGTTTCTGGGAATTTATCCATTCCTTCCAGATTGCTCAATTTCTTGGCATATAGTTTTTCATAATATTTTCTTACAGTTGTTTGTATTTCCATGCTGTTGGTTGCAATTCCTCCTTTGTCACTCATGATTTTATGTGGGTCCTTTCTCTTTTCTTCTTGGTAAGTCTGGCTTGGGGGTTATCAATTTTGTTAATTTTTTCTAAGAACTAGCTCACGGTTTAATTGATCTGTTCTACTGTTCTTTTTTGTTTGTATATCATTTATTTCTGCTCTAGTCTTTATTATTTCCCCTCTTCTGCTGGTTTTAGGTTTCACTTGTTCTTTTTCTGGATCCTTTAGGTGTAAGATTAGGTTGTGTATTTGAGATTTTTCTTGTTTCTTGAGGTAGACCTGTATTGCTATATACTTCCCTCTTATGACCACTTTTGCTGCATGCCAGATGCTTTGGACCATCATGTTTTCAGTATCATTTGTTTTCATGCATTTTTAAAATTTCTTCTTTAATTTCCTGATTGACCAATTCATTGTTTAGTAGGATATTCTTTAAACTCCATGTATTTGTTGTCTTTCCAATTTTTTTCTTGTAGTTGATTTCAAGTTTCATAGCATTATGGGTGAAAATATGCATGGTATGATCTCAATCTTTTTGTATTTGATGAGGCCTGATTTGTGACCTAGTGTGTCATCTTGCCTGGAGAATGTCTCATGTGCACTCAGAAAGAATGTGCATCCTGCAGCTTTAGGATAAAATTCTGCATGTATCTGTTAAATCCATCTGCTACAGTCTATCATTCAAAGCCAGCTACCTTGTTGATTTTTTGCTTAGATGATCTGTCCATTGATGTAAGTGGGGTGTTAAAGCCCCCTACTGTTATTGCATTATTATCATTGAGTTCCTTTTGATTATAATTAATTGACTTATATATGTGGATCCTCCCAAGTTGGGAGCATATTTGGAATTACTAATTCTTCTTGTTGGATAGACCCCTTTATGATACAGTGCTCTTCTTCATCTCTTGTTACAGTCTTTGATTTAAAATCTAGTTTTTCAGGTATAAGTATTGCTACTCCAGCTTTCTCTTGACATCCATTTGCATGATAAATGTTTCTCCATTCCCTCACTTTCAATCTGCAGATGTCTTTAGGTCTAAAATAAGTCTCTTATGAGGCAGCATATAGATGAGTCTTGGATTTTTTTAATCCATTTTGTCACCTTATCTTTTTTTTTTTTTTAAGATTTTATTTATTTATGTGACAGACAGAGATCACAAGTAGGCAGAGAGGCAAGCAGAGTGAGAGGTGGGGAAGCAGGCTCCCTGCTGAGCAGAAAGCCTGAAGCGGAGCTCGATCCCAGGACCGTGAGATCATGACCTGAGCGGAAGGCAGAGGCTTTAACCCACTGAGCCACCCAGGCGCCCCACCTTACCTCTTTTGATTGGACTAAATGTTCCAATCAATCAATGTTTTTTGATTGGAGCATTTAGTCCATTACATTCAAAGTAATTATTGCTAGATATGAATTTAGTGCCATTGTATTACAACTTTTATCACTTCTGGAGATTTTCTCTGTTCCTTTCTAGTCTCTGTAACTTTTGGTCTTTCTTTTCCACTCAAACAGTCCCCTTTAATATTTTTTGTAGAGCTGGTTTGGTTTCTGTTTGTCTGGGAAACTATCTGTCATTGATTTTGATTGATAGTCTTGCTGGACAGAATATTCTTGGGTGTAGGTTTTTCCCATTCAGCATGTTGAATATATCATGCTACTCCCTTTTGGCCTGTCAACTTTCTGTGGACAGATCTGCTGCTAACCTTACTGGACTTCCCTTGTAAGTTATAGACTTCCTTTGTCTTGCTGCTTTTTGGATTTTTTCTTTATCTTCATATTTTACAAATTAAACTACAACATGTTTTTTGTTGGTTTTGATGGGATTTCTCTGTGCCTCCTGGATTTAGATGTCTGTTTCCTTCCCCAGACTAAGGAAGTTTTTAGCTATAATATCTCGAGTGACCTCTCTGTCCCTTTTCCGTCTTCTTCTTTGAGGTCTCCTATAGTACTAATATTATTATGCTTTATGGAATCATTGAGTTCCCAAGTCTACTTTATAGTAAGATTTTTCTTTCCTTTTTTTTTTTTTTTGTTCAGCTTCATTATTTTCCATAATTTCATCTTCTATATCACTTATTCATTCCTCTGCTTCTTCCACCCTTGTGGTCATTACACCAACTCATGTAAATCTTGGTTATTCCATTTTTTATTTCAGACTGATTAGTTTTTCAACTCTTTTATCTCTGTGGTAAGGGACTCCCTGTTGTTTTCTATGGTTTTCTCAAGCTTATCTAGTATTCTTATATTGTTGCTTTAAATTCTGAATCAGCCATATTACTTACATCTGTTATGATTAGATCTTGGCCATGACCTTTTCTTGTTCATTCTTTTGGGATGAATTCCTCAGTCTTGCCATTTTGTCTAGGTCCCTGTTTTCTTCTGCCATTTTGTCTAGGTCCCTGTTTTCTTCTGTGTGTTCAGAAAGCCTGTTGTGTTTTCTGCTTCTGAGAGCAATGGCTTTATGAAGATGTCATATACTGTCCAGAGCCTGGTGCTTCAGAAAGTGTCTCTAGTATATCCTGCGTGCACTCTGCCACTGTGTTATGGCTTCTCTATCCCTCAGATCAACCCTTGGCAGAGTTTCACATTACCTGCAGTGGGGAGTGTTTGGACTTTGACCAGAGTGTGGTGAATTTTTACTAAGTGTGCTCTGGTCTGCTTGTTAAGAGACTTGATACTATTTCCACTAGAGCTGAAGCTGTGCAGAACTCTATGGTTGGTATATGTGGTGTGTGTGGTGTTTGTGCTGGTCTTCTGGGGGAGGAGACCATTGTATTTGTTCTCAGGCACACTTGGAGAAAAACAGTACCAGCAGAGCACAGGGAAGCAGGGCTTGGTGTAAACAGTTTAGGCAGTCAGTGTTGGTGCAGTACTGTTTACTGAAGTTAGTTTATGCTGAGAGTGGGGGGGGGGATGGAAACAGCATCAACCAGCTCCTTTGTCCCTGGAGAGGGGAGTTTGTATTTGCTGCTGTCCGCGAAACGCTCCAGAAAAATGAATAATTTCCCCTTGTGTGTCCTGGGTGTTTTTCAGATTGCTGTTTTCACACTGTCTGTGTCCAGGTTGCTTGTTTGCCTGGAGCTGCACAGTGCACCTTAGGCTTTATCTAGCCAGGCCAGCTGGGTTTTAAAACTCCAAACTTTAGGGCCCTGGTGTGGCCAGGACCTGTGCTGGTCTTCTGGGGAAGGGTCCTGCTGTGGTGGTATTGATGCAGATTTGATCCAGAAGGGCAGTTGTACCAGAGTGCAGGGGTGTGGGATCTGGAGCAAAGCACACTAAACAGCCAGTGTCCAGTTAGCCACACTCAGCAGATGTCTCTGTGCCTATGTTGAGTGGCAAGGCAGGGAAACAGCACCCATGGGCTCCTTTGTCCCCAGAGAGGCAATGCCACCTCTCTTCAATGTGCTCCAAGAAGAGAGGGACTGTCTATCCCAGTGTGTCTCAGGCTATCCACTGATCACACCGTCTGCCCCAGGGGTTACTTGTTTGCCTTCTCTACATGAGTACTACTGTGCCTTCAGGGCTCCACATCAGCCATGCCGAAGTCCTCTAAAACTCCAGTCTTCAAGCGCCACTAGTTGCAAAAACCCATGTAAGTCAGCTCCTCTTGTTTTCTTAGTCAATTGCTTTCCTTGTCTGATCCCCTGTGTGCTCCTCTCTCACCTCTGTGACCAAGGCTCCCTCTTCTCCAGGGCACTCATGATCCATTTCTCTCCCAAACCACATCTCTGCCCCTCCTACCTTTCATGGTGCGGCCTCTTCATTCCCTAGATCTAGTTGTGCAATTTGCTCTGTCAGTTCTTAGACTGAATTCTTGGGTATTCAGAGTGGTTTGGTATTTATCTAGCTGTATTTGAGGGAGAGACAAGACTAGGGTCCTCCTACTACTCTGTTGTCTTAGTTCCTCTCCCCTGTGTTATTGTTTTAACTCATTTTCCTTTTACATGTGTTACAAATACAACAGTACATTGCTATTATTTTTTGTGAAAATAATGTCTTTTAAAAGGCTTTTTTTTTTCTTTTTTTTTTTTAAGATTTTATTTATTTATTTAACAGACAGAGATCACAAGTAAGCAGAGAGCCAGGCAGAGAGAGAGAGAGGAAGGGAAGCAGGCTCCCCGCCGAGCAGAGAGCCCAATGTGGGGCTTGATCCCAGGACCCTGAGATCACGACCTGAGCTGAAGGCAGAGGCTTAACCCACTGAGCCACCCAGGCGCCCCATGTCTTTTAAAGAGATTTAAATTTTAAAAAATCATGTATATATGCCATATATGTCTATTCATATATTTACCACATATGGTGCTTATTATTTTGTGCAGACCAACATTTCAATCTAGTATCATTTTCCTTCTTCCTAATGGAATTCCTTTAATTTTCTTGTAATATAGGTCTTCTGGTGATTAATTCTTTTAGCTTTGCATCTCTGATATTTTCATTTTATTTTTGTTTTGAAGTTAGGCAGAGAATTTTGATTGACAGTTCGTTCTTTCAGTACTTCAAAAATGTTACTCTACTATCTTCTTGCTAAATTATTTCCAAGAAGAACTCAGTTACCATTATCTTTGTTCCTTTTTATGTAACAGGTCCTTTTTCCCTCTGCTTTTAAGATTCTCTCTTTGTCACTGGATTTGAGAAATTTGATTGGGTTATTCCTTGGTGTAGACTGCATGTTTCTTGTGCATGAGTTTTACTGAGTTTCTTGAATCTTTGTATTTATAGTTGTTATCAAATTTGGAAATTTTCAGCCATTATTTTTTCAAAAAGTTTTTCTTTTCCTTTTCTCTTCTATTTCTTCTCCTTCTTTTCTTCTTCTTCAGCGATTCTAATTAGACTTATATTAGGCCATGTGAATTTGTTCCAAAGCATACTGATCCTCTGTTTTATTATTCTCATTTTTTTCTGTTTTACTACTAAAAACAGTTTGTTTTTATGCTCTCAGTTCAGTAACCTTTGCTTTTGTAATGTCTAATCTGCTGTTAATCCTATTCAGTGTATTTTACAACCCACATATTGTGGGTTTCATCTAAGTTTCATTGGTTCTTTTATTATTTCTTCTGTGTCTATACTTATAGTTAAAATAGCTATTTTTTAGTTATAATATTGAGATGGGGCGCCTGGGTGGCTCAGTGGGTTAAAGCCTCTGCCTTCAGTTATAATATTGAGATAACTATAGAGTCACATGTACTTTAAAGAAATAGTAGAGATCCTATGTACACTTTATCCACTTTCCACCAAATGTTAGCATTTTGCAAAACTATGATACAATATCACAACCAGGACATTGAAACTGATACAATCCATCTATCTTATTCAGATATCCCCAGATTTGTACTCATTTGTATGTCTATTTAGTTCCATACAATTTTATCACATGTGTATTTTGTTCTATATAATGTAATTTCATGCAGGTTTGTGTATCCATCCCCAGAGTCTAAAGAACTAGTTCCATCAGCATAAAGATCTCTCACACGCCCATTTCCTCTTCCTGGCCCATCCTAACCCCTGGAAACCACTGATGATGTTCTCTCACTTTAAAAATTTTGCTTTGAAATATTATGTAAATGGAGTCATAAAGTATCTAACATTTTGGGACTGGCTTTTAAAATAATTTCTCATAATTCTCTAGAGATTCTTATGTTTCTTGTAATAGTAGTGTGCTTCTTTTTATTATGAGTGGTATTTCATGGTACTGATATACCACACTTGTTTAACCACAAATTTACAGAAGAACCTTTAGGCTGTTTATACCTTTTGGCTATTACAAATAAAATGGCTATGAACATTTCTGTACAGGTTTTTATAAAATTTAAGTTTAAGCCTTTAAAGCTTCCTTGATAAATACCTGAGAAATTTGGGTCATATGGTGGTTGCATGTTTAGTTTTACAAGAACTGCCAAACTGTTTTCGAAAGTGCCTGTAACATTCTACATTTCCATCAGCAGTTTTTGAGCAACTGAGTCTCTCTGCACTCTTATTAGTATTTGGTGTTCTATTTTTAAAATTTTTGCTATTCTATTAGGTGTAGTGATAATCTCATTATAATTTTGATGTACATTTCCCTGATGGCTAAAGATTTTAAAAATCTTTTCATGTGCATATTTGCTATATGGACATTCTGATGAAGTATTTGTTCCTTTCACCTATTTCTAATTAGATTGATGTCTGAGTTTTTAGAGTTCTTCATATAATATAGATATTAATCCTTTGTTGGGTATATGGTAAATATTTCCCCTGGCCTGTGTCTTTTCATTCACATCACATGAAATTTGCAGAGCAAGATCAGTTTTAAGTGATTAAAATTTTCTTTTATGGATCATTCTTTTGGAGTCAAGTTGAAGAACTACTTGCTTACACCTAAATTCTGAAGATTTTCTTCTGTTTTGTTCTAAATGTTCTATAGTTTTTTGTTTTACATTTAAGTCCATGGTCTGTTTTGAATTAAATTTTTTATAAGTTGTCAAGTTTAGATTGAGTTTCATTTTTTCCCTATAGGTTTCTGTTTCCTCCAGCATTTGTTGAAAGGCTATCTTTCCCCTATTGAATGCTGTTCCACCTTTTCTCTTTCTTTCTTTTTTTTTTTTAAGACTTTATTTTTTTTCGAGAGAGAGCAAGCATGGGAAGGGCAGAGGAAGAGGGTGAGGGAGGGAATCCCAAGCAGACTCCAGGGTCAGGGTGGAGCCTGATGCAGGGCTCAATCTCACAGCCTTGAGATCATGACCTGAACTTGAAATCAAAAGTCGGATGCTTAATTAACTGAGCCACCCAGGTGCCCCTGCTGTTGCATCTTTGTAAAAAATCAGTTGGATATTTACATGTGTGTCTATTTCTGTCTAGCACTCCACCAGTACTACATTGCCTTAATTACTGTAGCTATATAGCAAACCTTAACTTGGGTAAGGTTAGTCCAGCCACTTTATTCTTTGTCAAGATTGTATTAGCTGTTCTAGACCTGTGATTTTCCATATAAACTTTATAATAAGCTCACCTGTCTCCAAAAACCCTTAGGAAGATTTTGATAAACATCTCATTAAACCTGTATATATCAACTTAAGGAATATTGACCTAATTACTGTTATATCTTTAAATCCACAGGCTCAGTATGATTCTTCTTTTATTCAAGTTTTCTTTGATTTCTATCATCTACATTTTATAATTTTCATCATAAGGATGTCAATTCTGTATATGGTTTGGGAAGTATTCACTTTGGAGTGATTTTACCTTCAGTTTCTGCATATTCACTTCTAGAGATGAAATTAATTAGTTTTGTTTCTGCATTTCTTCCTTTCCAGTGTACATGCATTTTATCTTTTACACTGTTTTATTCTGGTGGTTAGAACTTTTGTACTATGTTAAATAAGATTTGTGAGAGCTTTATTTCTGATCTTAAAATAATAATAAAATAGAACCTGTAGTGACTCAGTAGTAAGCATGATGTTGTAGGATTTTTGTAGATACTATTTATCAAGATGAGGTCGTTCCCTTCTACCATGCTAAGAGGTTTTATCATGAGTTGGTAGTTTTCTTAGCCTATTGACATAGATTATATTGTTTGATTTTTGACTTGATGAGCCAGCTTTGCATACATGGAATAAATCCCACCTGGTCATAGTATATAACTTTTACTATGTTGTTGGATTTGATTTGCTAAAATTTTGTTAAGGATTTTTGCATCTAAGTTCATGAAAGATATTGGTCTATAGTTTTGTTTTCTTTTCCTTTCTCCCCTCCCCCCTTTTCTTTCAGTCTTTCTTTCTTTCTCATTTCATGTAAATGAGTTCTATTTGTTTCTTCAAATGTATATTAAGAAACTTTTTAGTTTTTCTTTCCCTGCAGATATTTTCAAGTTTGTTGATTATTTTTTAAACCCAGTAAGTATAGCTCTCTTAAAACACAACTCTGATAACTTCATACTAAAGTCTGGGCAGATCCTGTCCCTCTCTCCCTCTTGTATTGATTGATTGATTGTGTACTTTTTCCCTATGTCCATCATTGTCTTCAAAATTTACTTTTGGCACTTTTTAAGATATAAAATAAATGTCTTCCTTCACAGAAGCATTGGAATGGCTTCTGCCTGATTCATGGGGACATTACCAGTTGGGAACCATTTCAAATTATGTTTGATTTTAAAGTTACATGGCCCACTCAGATTTTGGTTCTCAAGATACAAAAGCACTTAAAGACTGGCTTGTGGTCACGACTTCTTAAGACTTCTTTTTGTCCTTTTATTTTCCTACAGTCCCTGAATTTGGGGTTGGCTTTACTTCTAGTTCTCCCTTATTGTGAAGATATAAGCTTCTGGAGTTCCATCTTAACCCACTGAGCCAGCCAGGTGCCCCTGGAGTTCCATCTTAATGTAGGGTTTCCTACAGGATTCTCCAACTTGGATGGGCACTTGGCCTAATCTTTTACCTCCTTTGCTCCATGAGCTATTATACCAAAGTGTAAGATATTGGATACTTTCAGATCAAAACTACCCTTTTTTCTCTCCAATATTCGCCAGTCCCTGGGTTGAGAATTTCTCCTAAGTTTTGGCCTTGCAATTCATCTTCTGATACCTTCTGTATTTTTATTTAAGTATTTTATTTATCATTTGACAGAGAGAGAGAGAAAGAGAGAGAGAGAGAGAGAAAACAAGCAGGGGGAGCAGCAGAGGGAGAGGGAGAAGCAGGCTCCCAGCTGAGCAGGGAGCCTGATATGGGGCTTGATCCTAGGAGCCTGGGATCATGACCTGAGCCAAAGGCAGACGCTTAACTGACTGAGCCACCCACGTGTCCCACCTTCTGTATTTTTAGATGTGTATTACAGATACACACACACAGACATGTGATCTTTAAAGATCCATCATCAATGAAGTGATAAAAGGTAGAGTATTTTTCAATTTATGAGGAAAAAGCCCTAAGCATTAAAAATTTTTCAACAGGAAGGTTAATTACAATAGTGTATTATTCCTAGGAACAGGAAATCTCTGCTGAATTCTTAATGTATTAATGCTAAATATACTTTTTCTTATTGAATTTATCCTTTTTTCATTCTCCAGGTGAAATAATTTAAAAAATCAGTGTGCTAATAGCACAATGTCAGACCTGGAACTAGTCTGACTGAGCTTTCATGCAAGTGACTTCATTCATGTTACAATTCAAATGTCTTTGCTTGTTAAGTGGAGGTAATACTAAATTATCCTCATAGCCATTTTAGCTCTAATTTCTCAATGTACAGATACTTCCACACTTCATTTTGAACACTTATAATAGACCTTATTAAACAATAATAGCCCTCTTCCCAATGGCACAATCTTTCCATAATAACAATCCAGAGCCACTCACTATCAACTGACTGGAGATGGCACAAACCCTATTTGTCATCCCTAACCTTGTATATATAAATGACATCTTTTGAAATATGGTTAAACAACTTTTCTACTGTGTTATATCCTTAGTTACTTTTCTAATAGTTGTAATAGGCTAAGAATTAGAAAAAATCATTCTCATTTTTCAGGATTGTAGAGATTTAAAGTGCAGAATTCAATTTTTTCCTTGAAAAAAATAGTGGAAATCATCAGATAAAACAAACAAAAGTATTCTCAGCTCATTGTAAAAGCATTCTATTAAGAATAGGGCAAATAAGTAAAAGACAATTGATAGTGTACTTCAGGTAGAGAATAAAAATTTAATAGTAATATAAAATAAACAAACATATAAAAATCAAGTATTTAGTTTTAGATGTTAGAAATAATTTACATAATAAAGTTAGAATAGTACTGATAGTGCGGCAAGATAAGATTTTACTGTTCAAATTATAGATTATGCCAATCACACTATGTACTCTGGGTTTCAAAAATTATGCTTTTATTACTAAAAGCATCTGGACTTTAGATATCACTAATGAAAGCATGTAATACCTGGCATATTGCAACTGAAGCTGTGTAACCATCATTTTAATGACCATAATGGAAATAAAAGAGGCAAACATCTCCTATCTTTGGAATGCTAGTTACCCAAACTGTCACAGTGTCAAAATAAAAACAATTCCTTTTTCTGTATTGCCTTGGAAGCATATACATGAGAGAAAATGGGGGAAAAAAAGGGGCAACTTTATGATATATGCAATGCCAATGTTAAAACTCATAAACTAATTTCTCAATATAATTTCCTGATTCTGGTCCTTAAGAAATAATTAAAGAACTTTTTAAATACCAGGAAATATGATTCTGCCATTTTTCCATAATCAAATTTTTCAATGATCTCTAAGACTGACTTTTACAGCCTGTTCCACTGAGCTAGTTCAAGGAGACACACTGGTTGAAGAAGGATGGAGAATATAAACTTTAAGGCTAAAAATTCCATCTTCAAAATGTAAAGATTTAAATAGAGCCCTTAATAAGGTTATGTAATACCAAATTGCTGGCTATGAAAACATGTAGACAGAAAAAAAGGTCATGCTTAATTAAACGAAAAACCATAGGCAAGCTTTTCATAACTTAAGTAATTCTCTCGACTTAAGGACATTTGCTTAAAGTTACCTTACTGCATTGGTAAATCTTTTTCAGAACCATTAAGTCCAGTTCTGGATCAATGTCTCTTATGCTTTGGCTGCATAATTTAATAAAGTATATATTCTGTAGGCGGTTACTATAGAACTCCATGAACAAAATAGATAAAATACTAGAATCTTAATTGAAAAATGGCATATTTCTCTTTTTCATGCAATCAGCATGCCAATCTTAAATCTGATATTTGTAGAAAATTGCTACATTTCCCACTGCAGCTTGCTTTTCTGATGAGCCAAATATAAATGCTTTCATACAGTTGAGAATTAAGAAATGTTCTGATGATTATTCATCATTATCTGTGAAAAAGAAAAAAAAATTAATTCACTTCATTGCAAATCAAACTGTATCTACTTAGTAAAAAACTAACTCTTTTTTATGCTAAAGGAAAAGAGCTTTAATGTAGTTTTAATGTAGTTTATATTGAATATCACTTAATATTATTTACTATCACATACTCAGTGTAAAATATTCAAACAGTACAATGAAGAATACAGTGGGAAACAAAAAGCCTATAACCAAAGACAGCCAATGTTAATAATTCTATGCAAATAACAAATTTCCAAAATCTAACTTTTTAAATTGTATATTTCCTCCTTAAAGCACATAATGGATATGGAAGAATAGATAAATACGTGATAAAGCAAGATTGTAAAATGTTAGTGGCAGAATCTAGGTGCTGAGTACATGGGTGATAAATGTGAAATTCTTTCAACTTTTACATATGATGAAAATTTTACAATATGATGAGAAAGAATAAATCATGGATATACTCCATGTCTGTTTCAGTGGCTGCATAGTATTTTTTTAATAGATAAGGCATAGTTAAATTAATTATTTCTACTTATAAACACATTGGTTGCTTCCAATTTTTCTTTATTTAAACAAAATAGTTGAATAAATTAAACAGACTGCTTGGTTTAATCCTATATAGCAATCACTATCTTCCACACTGGAGCAAAAGTGATCTTTCATTACAATTCAAGTGTCAACTCGAGTCACTGCACTACTGAAAACTCTCCACTACATCTCCCCAATAGCTCAGAATAGAACCCATGTTCCTTATGTGGACTGCAAATCCCTTCATGATTTGACCTAAATATTTCTAGTCTTAGCTACTTTCATTACCCATCTTCTCCAACTGTCCCTAGAATATATGCTTTAGTAACACTGACTTGGCTATGGATCCCCTAATACATTTTGCATGCTTCTATGTTTAAGTAAACATACTGATCTTAAGATAAACTCCCATTCATCTTTCAAAATCTAACTCCAAAATCCTCTCCTCTTGGAAGAATTACTTTAAATCTTTTATTTCTTCCAATATTGCTGGATCACTACTTGATGGAACACATATTTTATTGCTTCCAATGTTATATCCAATGTTATCACTCTGTACTACAATTTACTTATATTTTACAATTTCAAAATGTTTGAAATAGAAAGAACACTCATGTACCTAATATTTAGAATTAATAAAAGTTAATTTGGGGTCATATTGATTTGGGATATTAAGAAAACCACATTATGGATTGAAAGTACCCTTTTCCAATCTTATTGTCCTTTCTTCTTGCCCAAGGGCATTATCAATACCCTAAACTGATGTGTCTTTTCTTCTCAAGGTTTTTTACTTTTATTGCATATATGCACACCCAAATAATATTGCCTTTAAACATTATATAAATGGTACTCTGCCCTACTTATTCCAGCATCATATTTGTGGGGCTTATCCATACTGACAGATGAAAATTTAGTTCATTTAACTACTATAGAGAACTCCATTACGTAGAGAACTCCATTAAGTAGAGCACAACAGTTTATCTAAAATAAATGTGGAAGGAAGATCTACAGGTGTGGACTGCCAAGATTGATATTCTATATGAGGACTTGGTGGCCTCTGCCATTCTACTGCCGACCACAGTTATAATCCTTTCCCTTGTGGAAGAATTTTTTAAGACTAATGTGAAATAACTTACACATTTTGCTAATGTGTAAGACTAATGTGAAATAACTTACACATTTTGCTCATTCTACTTGACTTCTGACTCTGGATAACACTTAGCTAAATGGCATTAACTTTACTAATAGCTGTGGTTGTAGATGCTTACCAAACCCATAGTCTAACAGTATCAGGCAGCTAAAGAGAAGAGGCCATCTTTTGAGGACTCATTATTTTCAGTTAAATAATATGGAAATGTATTTTAGATAATCTTCTTTTTAACGGATTTCTTAATGACACTGACACCACTTTTGTGTGAACTGGATATAATTTGCCTATCCTCTCCCTTCATTAATCTCACCCCCCTCTAAAATAGAGTATCAAAGTGTGTAAGTACCATATGCAGATCACATGGTTTAATTATTATCTCTTAATGTGGCCTAAAAGAATGATCTGTAAGACAACC
This sequence comes from Lontra canadensis, assembly GCF_010015895.1. Lineage (NCBI taxonomy): Eukaryota > Metazoa > Chordata > Mammalia > Carnivora > Mustelidae > Lontra > Lontra canadensis. The sequence goes on from NW_022631004.1 coordinate 3,336,743, forward strand.
AGATCTAGGGTCTAAGTATTTTCAATAAGAATGACTTTGAAATAGTTATTCTAAACCTAATCACTGTCCAACATTTAACTGTTTTGAGATTAACGATACAAAACAGCAATTTATTCGTACAGTTCCACATACATTTTAAAACCAGTTTAGTGAGTTTATATATTAGTATCTATAATTTTTACATATGAGTAAGTTGCAATATTTTAGGGGCTTCAGTAAGATATTTAAAAAAAGGTTTCTAAGGTAGGCATTTGACTAACTGCTTTGTACTTTTTCTAGGCTAAAGGAAATACTGATAGGCTTTATGATACAGAACTTCAGGATCTTCATTCCCTTTTCATTTGTGTGATATGAATTTGTATGAAATTTTGATATTGCTTCTTTTTCTTTTTTCTTAGATTGAAGACTAACAGATACACAGTATTATATTAGTATCAAGTGTACAACATTCTGATTTGATATTTATATATACTACAAAATGGTCACCACAAGGTCTAGTTACCGTCTCTCACTGTATACAGCTGTTACAATATTATTAACTATATTCCCTATGCTGTATATTATATCCCTTGTCTTCTTTTATAACTGAAGACTGTACCTCTTAATCTCTTCACTTATTCCACCCATCCCCCGCATCTTCCCTCCTTGCTGGCAACCACGTTTGTTCTCTGTATCTATAAATTTGTTTCTGTTTCTGTTCTGTTTCATTTGTTTCTTTGGGTTCCACATGTAAGTAAAGTCATATGACATTTGAATTTCTCTGATTTATTTCATATAGCATAATACCCTCTAGGTCTATCCATGTTGTTGCAAATGGCAAGAACTCACTCTTTCTGTTGGCTAAGTAGTATTCCACTATGTATATTTGCCACATCTTTACTCATTTATCTATCTATGGACATTTAGGTTACTTCCATATTTTGGCTACTGTAAATATTACTGCAATGAAAATATGAGTACATATGTCTTTTTGAATTAGTGTTTTATTTTATTTTTAAGTAATCTCTACACCCAACATGGAGTTTGAATCCATAACCCAGAGATCAATAATCACATGCTCTACCAACTGAGCCAGCCAGCTCCCTGATTTAGTTATTTCCATTTTCTTTGGATAAATACCTAGACATGGAATTGCTGGATTGTATGGCAGTTCAATTTTTAATATTTTGAGGAACCTCCATACTGTTTTCCATAATGTCTGTACCAATTTACATTTCCACCAAAAGTTCCCTTTTCTCCACCTCCTTGTCACTTGCTACTTCCTGTCTCTTTCATAATAGCCATTCTGACAGGTTTAAGGTGGTATCTCTTCATGGTTTTAACTTTTCCTTGATGGTGAGTGATGTGGAGCATCTTTACTTGTGCCTGTTGGCTATCATATGTCTTCTTTGGAAAAGTGGTTATTCAGTTCCTCAGCTTTTTAAAATCAATTGTTTGGGTTTTTTTTAGTATGGAGTTTTATGAGTTCTTTATATATTTCTGATGTTAATCCCTTATTGAATATGTCTTTTTAAAAAATCTTCTCCCATTCAGAAGGTTGCCTTTTCATTTTGTTGATGGTTTCCTTTTCTGTGTAAAAGCTTTTTAGTTTGATGTGGTATCCCTTGTATATTTTTGCTTTTCTTGTCCTTGCTAGAGGAGATAGATCCAAAAAACTATTGCTAAGACCAGTGTCAAAGAACTTACTGCCTGTGTTTTATTCTCAAAGTTTTATGGCTTCAGATATGATTTTAAGTCTTTAATCCATTTTAAGTATATTTTTATGTATGGTGTAAGAAAATGGTCCAGTCTCATTCTTTTACATGTAGCTCTCCAGTTTTCCCAATATCACTTAGTAAAAAGACTGTCTTTCCCCTGCAATTTCTTTCTTCCTTTGTTGTAGTTAATTGAACATATAAGCATATAAGCATGGGTTCATTTCTGGGCTCTCTATTCTGTTGATAGATATTGATAACATATTGATAATATGTTTCTGTTTTTGTGCTAGTTTTGATTACTACAGCTCTGCAGGATAGTTTAAAATCAGGGAGTAAAAGAGATACCTCTTTTTCTTCTTTCCCAAGACTGCTTTGGCTGTTCAAGGTCTTTTGTGATTGTATATAAATTTTTTGATAGGGATTGCACTGAATCTGTAGTTTCCTTTGGTAATACTGATATTTTAACCTATTAATTCTTCCAACTGATTTTGAACAATGGATCTTTCCATTTATTTGTGTCATCTTCAATTTTTTTCATCAATGTCTTATTTTTTTCCAAGTATAGGTCTTTCACCTCCTTGGTTAAATTTATTCCTAGGTATTTTACTCATTTTGATGCAATTATAAATGGGATTGTTTTCTTAATTTCTCCTTCTGAAAGTTTGTTATTAATGCATAGAAACACAACATTTCGATTTCTTTCATAAGTGTTTTATATATAAGTTTTCAGAGTACAGATCTTTTACCTCTTTGGCTAGGTTTACTCCTATAGGTATCTTGTGTTTTTTTCATGGAATTGTAAATGGGACTGATTCCTTGATTTCTCTCTCTGCTGCTTCAATAGTGGTATACAGAAATGCAACAGATTTCTGTAATTTGATTTTGTATCCTGAGATTTTATTGAATTCATGTTCCAGTTCCAACAATTTTTTGGTGGGACCTTTTGGATTTTTCTATATAGAGTATCAGGTCATTTGCAAATAGTGGAAGTTTGACTTCTTGCCAGTTTGGATGCCTTTTGATATCTTTTTGTTGTCTGACTGCTGAGACTAGGACTTCCAGTAATATTACTTAGCCATTAAAAAAAAAACAAAACACTGAAATCTTGGCATTTGCAACAATGTGGATGGAGCTAGAGTATATTATGCTAAGTGAAATAAGTCAGAGAAAGACAAATACCCATATGATTTCACTCATCTGAGGAATTCAAGAAATGAAACAGATAAACAGCAGGAGAAGATGAGCCAAACCATAAAACAGACTCTTAACTATAGAGAACACACTGAGGGCTGCTGGAGGGGAGGTAGGTGGCTGCATGGATTAAATGGGTGGTAAGTATTAAGGAACACACTTGTGATGAGCACTCCATGTTATATGTAAGTGATGAATCACTAAATTCTACTCCTGAAACTAATATTACACTATTATGTTCTAACTAGAATTTAAATAAAAACTTGAAACTAAGAGAGAGAGAGAAACACAAGAGATTTCTGTATATTGATTTTGTATTGTGCAACTTTCCTGAATTCATTTATTATTTCTAATAGTTTTGAGGCAGAGGCTTTAAAGTTCTCCCTATATAGTATCCTTTCATCTGGGAAAAGTAACAGTTTTACTTCTTTCCAATTTGGATCCTTTTATTTCCTTTTCTTGTCCAACTGCTGTGGCTAGGACTTCCAATACTATCTTGAATAAAAAAGCTAAAAGTGGGCATCCTTGTTTTGTTCCTCATCTTAGAGGAAAAGCTTTTAACTTTTTACCACTAAGTATGATGATGCTTACTGTGGGTTTATCATTTACAGCCTTTATTATATTGGGGTACCTTCCCTCTATATCCATTTTCTTGTGAATTTATATTATAAATGGATACTGAACTTTATCAAATGTTTTTATTGCATCTACTGAGATGATAATGCCTTTTATACTGTGTTTTGTTAATGTGGTGTATCACACTGATTGACTTGTAAATACTGTACTATCCATCTGTCCCCAGAATAAATCCCACTTGATCATGGTGTATGATCCTTTTAATGTATTGTTGAATTATTTTGCTAATATTTTGTTGAGGATTCACATCTATGTTCACCAGGGATACTGGTCATAACTTTCTTTTGGTAGTGTCTTTTTCTGATTTTGGTCTCAGGGTAATTCTGGCCTCATAAAAAGAGCTTGGAAGCATTCTTTTCTCTTCAATAATCTGCAATAGCTTAAAGAATAAAAATACTAACTTTTAAAAAATGTTTGGCAGAATTACCTGTGAATCCTTCTGGTCCTGGACTTTTATTTATTGGGAGGTTTTTTTTTTTGTTTTGTTTTGTTTTGTTTTGTTTTGTTTTTACTCTTCAATTTCATTGCTTGTAACCAGTCTGTTCAAATTTTCTATTTCTTCCCAATTTAGTATTAGAAGACTACTTGTTCTAGGAACCTATCCATTTCTCCATTTCTTCTAGGTTTTCTGTTTGTTGATGTATAGCTGTTTGCAGTAGTCTTTTATGATCCTTTGTATTTCTATGTTATTAGTTATAATTTCTCTTTCATTTCTGATTTTATTTGGGCCCTTTCTCTTTTTTTCTTGATGAATTTTGCTAAAGATTTACCAATTTTATCTTTTCAAATAGCCAACTTTGAGTTTCATTAATCTTTTCCACTGTTTGTTTAGTCTCCATTTTATTTCCTCTGTGATCTTTATTATTTCTTTCCTCTACTAACTTTGGGCTTTGGTTCTTTTTCTAATTCCTTGAAGTGTAAGTTTAGACTGTTTGTTTAAGCTTTTTATTGTTTCTTAAAATGGGCATGTATTGCTATAACCTTCCTTCTTATAATTGCTTTTGCTGCATCCCATAGATTTTGGAGCATTGTGTTTTCATTTTCATTTGTCTCAAGGTATTTTCTGATTTCCTCTATTATTTGATCCATTGGTTGTTTAGTAGCATGCTGGAGTCTCCACATGTTTGCGTTTTTTTCCAGTTTCCTTCCTGTAGTTGATTTCTAGTTTCATACCATTGTGGTCAGAAAAGATGTTTGATATGAATTCAATCTTAAATGTATTGAGACTTTTTTTGTGGTTTAACATAGGATCTATTCTGGAGAATGATTCCTGTGCATTTGAGAAGAATGTTCTGTTTTTGGATGGAATGTTCTGTACATATCTATCAAGTACATCTGGTCTAGTATGTTGTTCAACCGCCAATATTTCCTTATTAATTTCTTGTCTGGATGATCTACCCATTGATTTAAGAGGGGTGTTAAAGTCCCTATATTATTGTATTACTGCCAATTTCTTCTTTTGCATGTTAATATTTGCTTCCTGTATTTATGTGCTACTATGCTAGGTGCATAAATATTTACAAGTGTTATATCTTCTTGTTGGACACCTTTAACATTATGTAGGGCCCTTCTTTGTCACTTCTTATAGTCTTTGTTTCAAAGTCTATTTAATTTCTTAAGTTCTGCTACCCCAAATTTCTCGTCATTTCTATTTGCATGTAATTTTTTCTATCCCTTCATTTTCAGTCTGTGTGCATCTTAAGATCTGACGTCAGTCTCTGGTAGACAGCATACAGATGGGACTTTTTTTTTTTTTTAATATACACTTAGTCACCCTCTATCTTTTGAGTGAAGCATTTAGTCTACTTACATTTAAAGCAATCATATACAGGTATGTATCTGTCATTTTGTTTTCTTGTTGTTTCTGTAGTTCTTCTCTGTTCCTTTCTCCTCTTGCTTTCTTATGATTTAATAATTTTCCCTAGAGTTAAATTTCATCTCCTTTCCCTTATTTTTTTTTTTGTGTATGTATTACAGATTTTTGGTTTGTGTTTACTGTGAAGTTCATATATAACAACTTACATATATGCCACTTTATTTTTAAACTGGTGGGTATTTATTTATTTATTTATTTAGATTTTGATTTATTTATTTGACAGAGAGATCACAAGTAGGCAGAGAGGCAGGCAGGCAGACACAAAGCAGGGAAGCAGGCTCCCTGCTGAGCAGAGAGCCCAATGTGGGGCTTGATCCCAGGACCCTGGGATCGTGACCTGAGCCAAAGGCAGAGGCTTTAACCCACTGAGCCACCCAGGTGCCCCCAAACTGGTGGGTATTTAATTTTGAATGCATTATAAAAGTACTACATTTTTACTCCCTCCCACGTTATGTTTTAAGTTTTTGATGTCATACTTTATTTTATATCTTTTTATTTAGTGTATCCCATAAGTAATTATTGTAAATTTAATTGATTTTATTACTTTTGTCTTTAAACCTCATGCTAGCTCTATAAATCATTGATTCACTACCTGTCCTATATGTTTGCCTCTACTGGTGTGATTTTTTTCTTTTATATAATTTCCTATTCCCAGTTAAGGCCTACCTTTTCTTTTCTGCTTAAAAAAGACCCTTTGATATTTCCTTGTAAAGCTGATTTAGTAGTGATGAATTCTTATAACTTTTGTTTGTCTGGGAAACCATGTATCTTCCCTTCAATTCTGAATATTAACCTTGTCTGGAAGAATATTCTTGGTTGTTAGTTTTTTTCCTTTTAGCACTTTGAATATGTCATGCAACTCTCTTCTGGCCTGCAGAATTTCTGATGAAAAATCAGCTGATAGTCTATGGGGATTCCCTTACATGTAACTTTTTCTCTTGCTACTTTAAAGATTTTCTCTTTATCTTTCATTTTTTACTTTTTTGTTATGTGTCTTAGTGTGGCTCTCTTTGGGATCATCTTGTTTGGGACTCTCTGTGCTTCCTGGATCTAGATGTGTTTCCTTTCCCCAGGCTAGGGATGTTTTCAGCTAGTCTTCCTTTCTTTCTTTTTTAAAAAGATTTTATTTTTTCATTTGTCAGAGAGAGAGTGTGAGTGCACAAGCAGGGGGAGTGGCAGAGAGAGGGAGAAGCAAACTCCCTGCTGAGCAAAGAGCCTGATACGGAACTTGAATCCAGGACCCCGAGATCATGACCTGAGCCAAAGGCAGATGTTAACCGACTGAGACACCCAGGCATCCCAGCTATTATTTCTTCAAATAAATTTTCCGACCCTTTCTCTATTCTCCTTCTAAGTTCCTGTAATGCAAATGTTAGTATGCTTGATGTTGTTGCACAGGTCTCTAAAACTATCCTAATTTTCTTTTCTTTCTGCTATTCAGTTTGGATGATTTCTAATATCCTGTCTTACAGTTCACTGATGTGTTCTGAGTATCATCTATTTATTCTCTCAAGTGTGTTTTTCATTTCTGTGAATGTGTTCTTCCTCTCTGATTGCTTTCTTTTATTTTCTCTTTTTTGAAATTCTTATTGTGTTTAACCATTCTTCCCTGAGTTCAGTCAGCATTTTTATGACTACCATGCTGTACTCTTTATCAGATAGACTGCTTATCTTCATTTTCTTCAGTTCTTTTTTTCTAAGATTTTTGTCTTACTCTTTAATTGGGACACATTCCTCCATCTCCTATTTTGCCTAACTCTTGTATCTGTTTCTATGTGTGAGGTTTCTATGTAAGAGAGACAGCCTCCTACATAGGCATGTATCCTTTCGAAGCCACTCAACTATCCAAAAAACATGTCAATTCTACCCTGTGCCTCAACCAACTATTCTTAGCTTAAGGAGGAATACCAAATAAAGGTTTTCCAAATATTTGTCAAGCAAAGTTGAACCCCAAGCACATTGCTGATTACTCACAGAAAGCACTATTGAAGCAATACTTATGGAGAACTGCCCGAAGGATAAACAGTCTGAATATGAATATAACTAGACTGGTATTCTTCTCAGATTAATTTAACTGGGTCATTCTCTGACTTCATGCCATTAAATTACACTATGTCATATTATGAGAAAGAGGCCCATGAAATCCAAATACTGTAAAAATTACTGAAGATAATTTTTAGTTCACTATATAGCGTTGATTTATAAAACAGGATCCAAGACCTCAATAAAATCAGAAATATTCAAGTTCCAGATAATGTTTACATTTTATGTATTAATTTTGAAAACAAAAATAGTATTTCAATATTTAAGGGAAAACCATCTGTTTTACAGTAGTAGTTCTTAACTGACAGATATTTTGAAAGACTAAGACTTGAGTTTTTCACTAAGATCTATGGACTTAGATTCTTGAAGTCTAAAAAATATCCTCTTTAAAGGAATCTACAAGTTATTAAAATTTGAGGAATACTATATGATTGTACCCTCTTTTTAAGAATCATGGGGAAATTATTCTGTTTCAATACTAAAAATAGCTAACTTCTGAGTGATATGTTTTGTCTCAAGAACAGTGACTTATGTAATTAATTAGGTTTCCTGCTTTGCTAGAAAGATAAGCACCAAATTTATGACCTATTCTCACAAAATGTAGAGACCCTTTGAACATTAACTTTGTATTCTCACCTCATTTTTGGCTTAATAATCATTGCTTATGCTCATCTGCCTGATATGCTGACTTTCCCAAGCCCTTGTACTCTATATATTTTTAAGTGCAACATTAAATTTTTTGACAAGATAGAATATAAATAAACTTTATAAAAATTTATATTGCTAAAATTAAGCAACATTTAAAAAATCTCAAATCCTCAAATCACTTTAGCATACTAATTGTATCTTTAAAGTAATTTTGACAGATATTCTAGAACAGAATTCTTGTTCAAAATATTCAATCAGTTTACAAATCACGTTAAAAAATTAAGATCATTACTTCACGGTGAGATACCTAAAAACTATAAGACCCCAAATATATCTTGATTCCCACTTCATTCACTAAGCTTGACTTCAAGAAACTTTAAAACTTTGTCCAAAAAAAATCCTAAATGTGCCCAGAATAAAGACTCATACAAAGAAAGACTATCAAAAGAACCTGGTATATAAGCTGTCAGTGAAATTCCAAAAGTTCTAAGATATTTTGTGTAATGGAGAATCTTAATTAAATTTATATGTCTACTTTAAAGAAACTATTATTTATTTGGATATTAAGTTCTGACATTTTCCCCCCAAAGTGATGTTATAGTTCTTCAACACTTCTTTAAAGGAAAACAGCTCCCTTAAGGATCAACAGATTAGTGGATATGGAAGAACATATCAGTAATCTAGAAGACAGGGAAATGAAAAGCATCCAAGCTGAATGTCAAAAAGAGAAAAAATTTTTTTAAAATGAGGATACGTTTAGGCATATCTTAGACAACACCAAACAAACAAACATTTACATTATAGGGGTCCCAGTAGAAGCAGAAGAGAAAGGGGATAGAAAACTTACTTGAGGAAATAATAGCTAAAAAGTTCCCTAACGTGGGAAAGGAAATAGACATTCAAGTCCAAGCACAGGGAGTTCCAAGGAGGTCCATACCAGGACACATAATAATTAAAATGTCAGAGGTTAAGGATGAAGAAAGACTTTTAATGGCAGCAAGAGAGAAACAAAAAAACCTATGAGGAAAACCAATAAAACTCTCAGCTAATTTATCAGTAGAAATTTTGCAAGCCAGAAGAAAGTAGAATATATTCAAGATGCTGAAAGGAAAAAAACCTAAAACAAAGAACACTCTACCTGGCAAATTATCCTTCACATTTGATGGAAAGATAGAGTTTCCTAGACAAAAAAAGATAAAGGAATTTATTACTACTAAATCAGCCTTATAAGAAATGTTAAAGGGAATTCTTTAAGTTGAAAAGAAATAGCTAAAATTAGACATAAGAAAATGATGAAAAGGATGTACAATGTGATAACACATACATTAAATGTGGAGGAGAGAGAAAAAAAGTTTTTTAAGAATGTGTTTGAACTTAAACTACCATCAAATTAATATAGACTGCTGTATACTTAGGATGTTATATTTGATCCTCATGGTAACCACAAACTCAAAACCTGTAATAGATACACAAATAAATAAAATAAAAAGTCAAACATAATACTATAGAAATTCATCAATCACAAAGAAAGATAGCAAGAGAAGAAGGGAACAGACAACTACAATAATTACCAGAAAACAAAAGAATGGCAATGAGTACATACATATCAATTACTTTAAATGTAAATGCCTTAAATGGTCCAATCAGAAGATATAGGGTGGTGGGATGGATTAAAAAAAAGAAACACACACACACACACACACACACACAATCCATCTATATGCTGCCTACAAAAGAGTCACCTCAGATCTAAAGACACATATAAACTAAAAGTGAAGGGATGGAAAAATATTTACTGAGCAAAGGGAAGCAAGAAAAAAAAAAAAAAAGCCATGGCAGCAATGTTTTATATTAGACAAAATAGACTTTAAAACAAAGACTGCAAGGGCTCCTGGGTCGCTCAGTCAGTTAAGTGTCTGCCTTTGGGTCAGGTCATGATCTCAGGGTCCTGGGATTGAGCCCTTTATCAGGCTCTCTGCTTATCAGGGAGCCTGCTTCTACTTCTCCTCCCCACTCATGCTCTCTCTTGTTATCTCTCTCTCTCTAATAAATAAAAAAAATCTTTAAAAAAATAAAAAATAAAATAAAACAAAGACTGCAACAAGAGACAAAAAGAGCATTACATAATGATAAAGGGGTCAATCCAACAAGAGGATATAACAATAGTAAACTTCTATGCACCCATCACTGGAGCACCATAAATACATAAAGCAAATATTAACGGACATAGAGAAACTGATGGTAATATAATAATAGTAGGGGACATTAACACTCCACTTATATCAATGGCTTGATCATCCAGGCAGGAAATCAAAAGGAAAGAGTATCTTTGAATAACACATTAAACCAGAAGGACATCATAGATAAACAGAACATCCCATACCTAAACAACAGAATACATATTCTTTTCAAGTGCACATGTGGAACATTCTCCAGAATAGATCATGTTTGGCCACAAAACAACCCTTAGTAAATTTAAGAAAAATGAAATCATACCACGGATTTTCTTCTGACCACAACAGTGTGAAACTAGAAATAAATCACAAGATAAAAATTGGAAAAAAAAAACAAACACATGGAGACTAAACACCATGATACTAAACAACCAATGGGTTAACGAAAGAAAAAAGAAACCAAAAAATACATGGAAACAAATGAAAATGAAAGCACAATGCTTCAAAATCTCTGGGACACAGCAAAAGCAGTTCTAAGACGGAAATAAAGTGACAGAGGCCTATGTCAAGAAACAAGAAAAAGCTTAAATAAACAATCTAACCTTACACCTAAAGCAATCAGAAAAAGAACAAAGCCCAAGCTGAGTTAAAGGAAGGAATATAATAAATTTAGAGCAGGAAAAAATGAGACAGAGACTGAAAAAACAATAGAAAAAAAAAATCAATGAAACCTAGAGCTGGTTCTTTCAAAAGATAAACAAAATTGATAAATCCTTAGCCAGACTCATCAAGAAAAAAGAGAAAGGACCCAAATTAATAAAATCAAATGAGAGAGAAGTAACAATTGACAACACAGAAATACAAAGGATTATAAGAGAATGCTATGAAAAATCACATGCTAACAAACTGGACAACTAGGAGAAATGGATATATTCCTAGAAACATACAATCTTCCAAAACTGAGTAAGGAAGAAATAGATAATCTGAACAGATTACTGGTAAACAAATTGAATTTATATTTAAAAAATAAAAGTCCAGGGCCACCTGGGTGGCTCAGTCCTTAAGCATCTGCCTTTGGCTCAGGTCGTGATCCCAGGGTTCTGGGATCGAGCCCCACATCTGGCTCCCTGCTCAGCGGTATGCCTGCTTCACCCTCTCCCACTCCCCCTGCTTGTGTTCCCTCTCTCACTGTGTCTCTCTCTGTGAAATAAATAAATAAAATCTTAAAAAAAAAAAAAAAAAGTCCAGAACCAGCTAGAGTCACAGGCAAATTCTACCAAACATTTAAAGAATTAAATACCTATCCTCTTCAATCTATTCCAAAAACAGAAGAAGGAAAGGTTCTAAATACATCCTGTGAGGCTAGCATTTCCCTCACACCAAAACTAGACAAAGATACCATAAAAAGAAAAAAAAAAAAAAAACTACAGGCCAATATCCCTAATGAACATGCAAAAATTCCCAGCCAACTGCATTCAACAATACATTCAAAGGATCATCCATCATGATATTCCAAGGATGCAAAGACAGTTCAATATTCACAAATCAATCCATGTGACATACTGCATTAACAAAACAAAGGATAAAAATCACATGATCATCAATAGATGCAGAAAAACCATTTTATAGAATTCAACATCTCTTCATGACAAAAACTCTCCACAAAATAGGTTTAGAAGGAACATACCTCAACATAATAAAGATCATATATGAAAGCTCCATAGCTAACATCATACTCAATGGTGAAAAACTGAGAGCTTTTCCTTTAACATTAGGAACAAGACAAGTTATGCCCACTCTTTCCACTATTACTCAACACAACAGCAAGTTCTAGCCACAACAATCAGATGATAAAAAGAAATAAGAGGCATCCAAATTGGTAAAAAAGTTAAACTGTCACTATTTGCAGATGACGTGATAGTATACAAAGAAAATCCTGAAGGCTCCACCAAAAAGTACTAGACAAAAGAAATAATTCAGTAGTCTCAGGATATAAAATTAATATCCAGAAATCGGTAGCATTTCTGTACACTAATAATGATGTAGAAGAAAGAGAATTGAAGAAAACTATCCCATTTACAACTGCACTAAAAAGAATAAAATACCCAGGAATAAACCAAAGTGGTAAGAGACCTGTTCTCTGAAAACTATAAAACACTGAAGAAAGAAATTGAAGATGACACAAACAAATGGAAAGACAGTCCATGTTCATGAAGTAGAAGAATTAATATTGCCAAAATGTATTACCCAAAGCAATCTACAGATTCAATGCAATCCCTGACACTATACCAAGAGTATTTTTCACAAAGCTAGATTACTCATATTTGTATTAACTACAAAAGAACCCAAATAGCCAAAGCAATCTTAAGAAAAACAAAGCTGAAGTTATCATTATTCCAGATTTGAAGATATACTACAAACCTGTAGTAATCAAAACTGTATGGTACTAGCATCAAAAGAGACATATAAATCAATGGAAGAAAATAAAGAGCCCAGAAATAAACCTTTAATTATATGGTCAATTAATCTATGACAATGGAGGCAAGAATATACAATGGGGAAAAGACAGTCTCTTCAATAAATGCTGGTGGAAAAATTAGACAGCTACATGTAGAAGAATGAAACTGGACAATGTCCTAACACCATACACAAAAATAAACTAAAGACCCTAATGCGAGATTGGAAACCATAAAAATCCTAGAAGAAAATAGGAATTTCTCTGACATCAGCCATAAAAACATTTTTCTAGATATGTCCCTTCAGGGAAGGGAAACAAAAGCAAAAGCAAACCATTGGGATTCCATCAAAATAGAAAGCTTCTGCACGGTAAAGGACAACATCAACAAAAGAAAAAGGCAACTTATTTAATGGGGGAGGATATTTGCTAATGATATATCTGGTAGGGGGTAAATACCCAAAATATACAAACAACTTATACAACCCTACACCAAAAAAACAAAAACCCAAATAATCTGATTTAAAAATTGGCAGAGAATATAAATAGACATTTTCCCAAAGAAGACATATAGATAGCTGACAAGCACATGATAAGATGTTCAATATCACTAATCATTGGAGAAATGCAAATCCATAATGAGATATTACCTTACATAAGTGAGAATGGCTAATATCAAAAAGACAAGAAATAACAACTACTGGTGAGGATATAGAGAAAAAGGAACCCTCACACACTGCTGGTAGAAAGTAAACTGGCACAGCCATTGTGGAAAACAGTAATGGGAGCTCTTCAAAAATTTACAAATAGAAATACCATTTGATAGAACAATTCCACTACTGGGTATTTACCCAAAAAAATGAAGACACAAATTTGAAAATATATATGTATCCCTATTGTTTACTGCAGCATTAACAATAGCCAAGATATGGAAGCAACCTAGGTATTCATCAATATATGAATGGATATGATGTTGTATGTGTGTGGAATATCACACAGCCATAAAAAAGGATGAGAGTGGGTCCTTTGTGACAACATAAATGGAACCAGAGGTATTTTGCTAAGTAAACTAAGTCAGACTGAGAAAGAGGGATATCATATTCCACTCATGTGTAGAATCTAAAAATAAATAAAGACAATAAGGAAACAAAAAGCAGAATCAGACTTACAAATACAGAAAACAAACTAATGGTTGCCAGAGACAAGGTTGAGAGGACAGGCAAAATGGGTGAAGAGGAGTTGGGGATACAGGCTACCAGTTATGGAATTACCAAATCATGGGAAGAAAAGGCATAGTATAAGGAATATAATTAATGATGTAATAGTATTGTATGGTGACAGATGGTAGCTATATTTGTGGTAAGCATACCATAAAGTATAAACTTGTCAAGTCAGTATGCTATACACCTGAAACTAATATAAAATTGTGTGCTAACTTAAGTCAAATAAAAAAATTAAAAAGAAAAGAAAGGAGCTCCTTTAAGTTTCTTTTGCTAGGTTTTATAGCACTACCATACATATGAAACATTATTCTGTTTTTGCCTATTTGTGATCATCTTAATTATTAAATGGGCTAAAGAAAATCATAATTAATAACATATGCAGTACTAATTACTGGCGTATATTAGATCCATTACTTGTTGCTAATGACCCCAACATTTTCTTGATAGTTATTTTGTTAAGGTAAGAATACTAATGAAGATGCAGTGGTTTTTGAATCTATAGGGTAAAAGTACTCACTGTACCTGATGATTTTCCGATTTTGACTTAATAACTATTAAAGTTTTTAGAAGATTTTTACTTACATTTAACCAACTCAAAAACTTTTTTTTTTTTTTTTTGGCTGAGCTTTATGGTCAATATAAATAAGTATATAACCTAACTAAGTAAAGATGCTCCTAAAATAAAAGACATTCTTGAATTTGATTTTAGGAAACCTGATTTTTCATGAGTCAATATATCAAATACTTTTATTGAAAGCCTGGCTCGAAATACCTGAACCGAGTATTAATGCTCCACTTGTATGAATGCTAAATCCAGGTATTCACCATCTTGTGCCCAAAGGCATCTACAGCTTCAAAACAGATCTTATTTGCAATTTTAGTATCCTCCAAGTTATCCAGAATACTACTATGAGACTGAACTTTATAAAATGTCTCCTTCATCCTGTCAGTTCTTTCACTTCACGAATCTTCAATGATTTCCTCTATGTATGTATTTTAAACACTTCACAGTATCTAATCACAAAGACTAATTTTCTAATTTAAATTCCAGTTAGTTAACATACAGTGTAATATTAGTTTCAGGTGCACAATGCAGTGATTCAACACTTCCATACAATGAAGACTATTTTCAATAAGCTTCCAATATTAACTCTAATATACATTAATTTTCACTGTTTTCTGACAAGTTATGGCTCTACATTTCTTTCCATTTTTTACAATCCAAGCTTCTCTTGTCTAATTCCTACTGCACTGAAAAGTATTTTAGAATATGCATTTTATACATAGTTCTACACTTTCATATACTTATGTCTCATCTTCCAAATTCAACATGTAAGCAAAGACTACGTCTTTTAATGTCTATGGTAATAAAGTACTAGGCTACAAAAGCACTTGATAAGTACTTTCAAAACAATTCATAGTATATTGAAATAGTGATCATCCTTTTACAGCAGTGGAAACTGAAACTTAAATCACTTAATGTCACATTACTAGCTTGTCACAGAGTCAGGACTATACCGCTGGTCTGGTACCATGTTTAGTGCTCTTGACTAAATTTAAGGGGAAACACCATTTTTAACTTTAATAATTTTCAGTAAAGTTCTAATATTTTTTAAGTGATTCTGTAGGTAAATATTTTCCAAATATAAAAATGGTTTACATCCAAATCACTATAAATGAATTCCATTTACTGTGAATGGAAGATATTATATTTGGTATTACTTAGGAGAAATTGTACATATTGCTGAAGCATGTATGTCTAAAGATTTACTTCTACATCATTGATAAGAAAGTATTCTAATTTCTAGAGCTGTCCAATAAGGAGTCGTTAAAAAAACTCATTCAAATGTTACTTATAAATTAAGTAAAATAAGAACTTAAAGGACTTAAGTCAATAAAAATGATAGAATCAGTTAATGTATATGACATGGTTAATTTTATAATTCTCATAAGTACCGGGATATGATTCCAATATAGATTTCACCAAAACGCATGTGATAAAAAGCTCAGCAATTTACATTTGTCATCCTGTTTTTTGCACATTTACTTAAGATATAAAGACAGGAAATCTTACCTTCTTGATAGGCTCCATCTGCCATGACTAAATGAAGAATCTTGGCATAAAGATGTTCATGTTCATTTCCTAAAATATCCTGAACTATTGTTGAACAAATCTCAATATTTTCATCTTCATCTTCATGAATAGCCTATACCAAATTTCCAAATATAAATATATGATTATTAACATTCTCTAGAGACTTTATTATTTATAAATCCAACGACCTATAAAAATCACTGACATTTCACTAATAATTCAAAAAAAGCATATCTCAAAATTAATTTTTTTTTAAAGTAGACTTCACATCCAAGGTGGGGCTTGGACTCATGACCCCCGAGATCACGAACTAGATGCCCCAAACTTTAAATGTTTTTTAATTGACATTTTACTTACTTTTATTTTTTCATAAACCTCAAAGAATTTTTCAAAGCCTATTTCCTGCTCCAGGTGAAGTCTCAGTTCCTCTAAATGGTTAAAGACACTATCATATTCACATTCACTAGTAATTTCACCATCACTGTTATCTAAAAAACAGAAATTAAAAGAAGATATTTTATGACTAAAAAGAATAAATAAAATCTTTAAAAAATAAAAAAAGAATGAGTAAAATAATTCTTACCCTAACAGACTAAAATTCTTTTTGATGAGTGACGTCACTGAAAGACTACTTGTACTTACAATATAAGGTTTTGTTATTACAATTATTGTCTTTTATGGAGGAAATCAATGTATATACAAATGTCTTAACAAGACTGTTACTTTGGGAATCTTTTCTTTTATAGACATAAACAGTAAACCAGATTAAAAACATTCTAACGGAGTAAAAAATGAAAAAAGCATACCCATATGTTCTGTGCTGCAGCAAACCAACCATAACTGTGTTTAAAAATTTGACATTAAACATGAGCTAAAACATGAAAAAGCATGCAGGAGGCAGATGACTTATGCTACATATTATAAAACTTCAGTAAAGCATTCAGAAAGTATTATAAATGCTATATATGTTTTATGTCATGTACATGTCCAAGCACTTTATGTTATCTTTAGTACTAGAAAAATAAGGCAAGAAAGATAAGAAAACAATAAAAATATTTCAAAAGCATTCCCAAAATTTAATGGGAAAGAAATGGAACAAATGTGTATGGGCATTTGTGTGAAAATAAAAAGAATGAATAAAAGAGACACAGAAGGATACTTCAGTTTTATTTAAATTAGAAAACTTCCTATCAGGTACCAGAAAAATATACTCTGATTGAAATATGTGTATACACTGAAAAAACAAAACAAAACATGTACCTGAGTGCCATTCTTCATTTAGGGCACTTTCACTGCTGGGATTGTCATCCTCATCTACCAGATCTGTCCCATTTGCAGTCTGCTCTATGTCACTGTTCTTTAAGACTGATTCTTCCTCCTCACTGTATTCTTCACCAGGTTGTTCCCTAAGTAACTGTTCCATAGAGGCCTGAAGCTCTTGTAAATCTGTGTCAGTTTCTTCAAAAACACTGAAATTTTAAAAAATTAAACTAAACATTACCAAAATGTCACCTTATTTTGAAATTTTACTTCAATATACATGCACTCCTTTCTGCTTAAAAGTACTAATAGTAGATAAAAAGAAATCTGAAAAAACCTACATAGTGGTTTTTAACAAAGTAACTGAAGATTAATACAATTATAAATATAGCACATGACACATATTCTGGAATACATAAGCTGGAAGATGAACTTGTTTAAAATGATCCTGATCTGCTAAAAGAGAATAAAATAACGTAACTATCAATATTATTCATTGCTTAAATTTTGAAAGACTGTTTCAGTATTTTAAGGGGCTAGACTAAAGAGATTTTTTTACATGCTTTCTAAAAAAAATACTGAGTATTCAAATATTTTTCTTCTATGTAATTTTGAACATTTAGTAAATTCTTTGTGTGGATGTATAATAGTAGTATACTATATGAAAGGCTTTCCATATAAACACTCATTAGACATTTGAACATTATATGTTCAGGTGAATAATATGACCTAGTAAATAAAATAGTCATCAGAAATCTTATCTTTAGATGCTTATTCTTGAAAACATTTCTAAAATACATAACAAATGGACTTTACTGAGTAATTAGAATATACTAACCATAATAATCTTCACTGGATTATCTTGTTTCCAAGGCATTGCTCAGGATATTAATTTTACTTTCAAGGGATTACAGATGCTGGAATTAATTAATTTATGTAAATAATACCCTTGATTTATATAGTACTTTAGTTTATTAAGCAGTTTTAGCCTATTACTAAAATTTTATCTACACATAACTCATAATTCATTTTAGAGATACGGACACAGAATTAAAGTGTTTAAATTATTTGCTCAAGGTTATACAATCAATAAATAGCAAATAAAGATTGAAATCTAAGTCTTCTCATCACTTCTACAATACCCCAAGAATGTACTCATCAACTTTATTTCTCTTAATTTGCCTCTTTCTACTAAAGTGGCATGCAAAGGGAAAAGTCTGTAGATTAAGAGTTAATTGAAATTTTAGGTAAGTGAAGTCTTCTGAAAGAGATTATGTACAATGTTGACGATTTCATCCACCAGAAAAGCAATGCTGAATAGAACATAAAAGCTGATTAAAGCCTTAAAGTTTAGATTCCAGTCAAACAAGTATTTACTGAAAACTAATATAGAAATGGTATTACACAAGATCTTAAATAAAACTTCCATTAATGGAAAAGAAAATACTCTTTTAAAGTAGAAATATCTTTATTTAGTATTTATGTGTACAAACTTCTACACTCCGACTTTGTAGCAGGTATAGAAAAGCAAAGCATCTAATTAGAATGAGAGAATATGTCTAATCTTATGGATCACCCTATTAGTAACATTTAACTTTATATTTAATTACAAGACTAACATAATATGCACATCTGCTATGTACCATTACAACAATGATTAAATAATCTGTTGACAAAATCTTACAATGGCCAACCCAGAGGAATTAGTGCCCAGCACAGATGGTATTAAAGTAAATGGGGCTGCCAAGTCTGCCATTATAAGAAAAGTATAAGATTAACATATTTTTTAAAAGATCTATTTTAAAATCTGGCCTTGAATTCACATTTTAGTAGATTTTATTGTATGACCTTGAGTGAAGTTTGGACAAAAAGAAAGGAAAGAAAAAGAAAAAGAAAAAAATCCCAAGGAAAATTTTGTGGTATGGACTAATTTACTTTAAAAAATAACTTGGTTTTCAAAATTTTAAGTTAATATTAAAAGCTTCTAAACTTAAATTCTAAAATAAAATTCTGTCATCAACCAGTAATTAAAAGAACACAAGCCACAAACAAGTTGCTGTGCAGTCAGATAAAAACTGATGACTTTATAAACACTTAGAGGAAAAACTGTACCTAGCACTCTGTCAACCACAAAGGTGCTGATACGTTGTCATGTTCCCCAAGAGGCTCAATAAAAACACATGAAGTGCTGATGACTACCCCTAAGCAGAAGAAAACAAGGATAAAAGGGTAACTTCCTGTAAAATCTGAGGACACTAGCAAAAATATAAAGAACAGTATGAGACATGAAAAAAAGGGGGACAAAACCTTTAACAGAAACAGTTTGGTTGAAAATTTAAGAAACAAGAGGCAAGACTTAAGAAAAACAAACAAACATAATACCAGAAAATAGTGCCAGATACAGTGGCTCTGGCTCAACTATTGCAGGGGGGGTAAAAATCATGAGACTGACACAGTTTTTTTCTATTAAAAGACATAAAATGTAGAAACTTAAGCTCAAAAATATCAGAAAATAAATCATAAAAATCCCAATATTTTATGCCATATTTTCCTGGTGATCTGAATATACTATACCTTCTTGAACACTTTATTTTCCCCCCATATTGGGTAACATTTGTCTGAGGGGGTGAGAGGGCTTACTTGTCCTGTTAAAGGGGCTATTACTTCCTACAGTTCTCAGAAGGGTTGGTTAAATTTGCCTCGTAGATTCTAAATTCCCCATGAATCATGAAGAAAGGAATTTTGTGAAAGCAATTAAATTACATGCAGAACACACATGTGCCCACACACATGCAAACAAAACAACTAGTCTACCTGCTAATTTCCCACTGTCATGGTTTCAAAATCATACATAGCAGGAGAGAGATGTAGAGGCTTTCTGGTCTTTTCCCTGGGGAACTGTAGAAGAGTTCATATCTCACAATTTTCCATTGCAATCCCTGTATCATGTGGTGTTAAACTGTTTTCTGCTAATATTCCTTCATTTAAGCAATATTTATTAAACATGTACCATGGACAAGTCAATGTGCTAGATGCTCAGTGCTGAATATGACAGAAAGCACACTCATATTCCTCAATTGAGGGTCAGTCATTACATTACTTAGAGGTTAATATACATATCAAAACTTATATGACTGTACTTTAAATATGTTGTAAAAAGGTAAAGGAGTGGTGAAATAACAGTTACAGATAATTTTTTAAAACTGTCTAGGTGAGTTACATCTCCAAAGTTCACATAAACTCAGAAATTCTGTTAGTGCTAGTATTTATTAATGACATCATGCTCACATGTCTTCAGAATCAGAAGGTCCTTCTTTAATATGCTCATCTTCAATTTCATCTATTTCAAGATTGTCTTGACATACATCTCCTACAGTGGGAACATCCATCAATGTTCTGAACAATTTTGAGAGATCTGGAAGTGAACATGTCCTCAACATCTAAAAAAGTCAACAGATTTCTTAGTAGGAGTAAGATCATCAGAAAACAAAAATGAAATAAAAAAGTTAGAAAGAGCTAATACTAATTTTTTATTTTATATCATATATTTAGAGTTAGAAGTTCCAGAAGTGACTCATCTAAGATTAGAACCTAATTTTCTTGAATTTTAGCTCTGTAATTTTTCAGTGAGGAAAACTAAACTGGTGAGTTATGCTTAGGTTTCAAAATTCAAGGTATAGGGATTCACTTTAGTCACCTTTTAAAGGCAAAGAGAGGTGTTTAGTCAGGGTATACCCAGGGAATGGAATTAGAAATCTGTCAGAAATCGGCAGTGCCAGAAACTGCCAATTTGCTCCTTCTCACTCAAGACCCACACTGTCCCTCTTTCCTTGTATCTCTTTCTCTCACACTTTCCTATGGCCAATCTTCCCCATATATTTTTCCCAAATCCTGAACTGAGTTTGTCTGAAGCTTGGCAAAGCACTATCACGTATAATTGTGGCCCTTTGTATCATTTATCCTAGGATCTCAGTTAAATAAAAAACTTCATATTAGTGGAAAAAAAAAAGTCTAATATCACTTCCATAAGCAATGGACTGTACTTGGAGCCTTTCCCAAAAGAAGGTAAGGGTGGAAAGACAGGTACTTTGATGTTTATACGGAGAATCATTTATAGCAGCAGGTAAGAAGGAACTGACTTGAGAAAAAAAACAATGTACAGTTGAGGTGTCTAAAATTTGAATTTGTTTGGGAAAGACCAGGAATAGAAGAAAGTGCCCCTGTCCACCAACCTATCAGCAATTAGAATGTGATGGATAGGCAGGATGATCAAACAAATGTCTATATACATAAGTCTCAGAATTTGGTTAATAAACCTAAAGGAACCTGTGAGATTTGAAACCTAACTCCTAAGGCCCTGGTAAGAATCCTACACCAGATTGGAGACTGTGAAGAAAACATAATGTTTAGCATATTAATGAAAATTTATATGCTTTGCCAATTTAATTGGTACAATCTGTTTTTCAGAATAAAAGAGGATAGATTTCCACTATTTGAACATAATTTACATATTATAGTGCAAGAAAAAGATGGTTATGAACTATAAGATGGGTAGATAGGTTGCTTGTTAAAACACTTAATGATGGTACTGAAAGTATATCTTTTACTGAATCTCCCATTGTCAGCAGAATTTATGCTTGACTTGTTTATTATTTGAATCATGTATATTATAAACTAATAGTGTGCAAAATATGTATACGGTAACAGTTTCTCCAGATAAATGCTAATCAATAAAAATATACAGCATATATGCATTATACACTTAAATTCAAGGGGACTCTATATAAAGATGCAACCTTTGTTAGGCTGAAATAAATTTTCATCCTGGCTAAAAAGAAATCTCAATTTTAGTTTATTCCTTTCACTAATTATAATAGCTTTCCTAACCTAATGTAAAATAATACAGTAGAAAGAAATTTCAAGAGTTATGTAATTTGGCAATTTTCCTCTTGGCATGGAAATGGGTATATTCACCCATCAGTCCAACAGCTAACTGTCCTATATTAAAAATGTTTCATGTACAGTCTTCTTTGATAAATATTTTAGGTGTTTTTGTTTTGGGTTAAGTTCTACTTTTTCTCAAAAATGAAGAGAACCACAGGTTGGTAGACAAGGGCTATTTCTGTTATTCCTGATAATGTTTAAAGCAAAAACAGTAACAATTTATTGTGGTGTGTGTAACATGTGGATATAAAATATAAGAGAACAATGCCAAAACAATAGACAAGAGGGTGGAAATGGAACTACACTGTGAAAAGGTTCTTATGTCATATGTGAAGTGATATAATATTATTTGAAGACTTTAAAAAGCTAAAATTGCATCTTGAGAGCTGAAAATTACAACTAAGTTTTTGAAAAGATCTATACTAGCAAATAATAGAGATAAAACAAAATGTTAAAAACACTCAATCCAAAAGAAGGGAGAATAAAAGTAAAATAAGAACAGAAAAAGTGATGAGACAAATAGAAAACAAATAACAAAATGGTAGGTTTAAATTTAATCATACCAATAATATATCGAAAATTACATGCCAAAAAAAAAAGTAAATGGCCTAATCACTTCAAATAAAAGAAGTTGTCAGACTGACTAAAAAGCAAGACCTGACAATGTGACAGCTACAAAAAAAAAAATCTACTTTACATGAAAGTCAGTGCGATTATAAGTTAATGTGTGTATGTGTGTGTGTAAAATAATGTAAAATAATGTGTGTGTATCCTTAACAAATAATAATCATCAGAAAGCTAGAATGGTTATTACAACCAGAAAAAATAGATTTTAGAACAGGTGATATGACCAATACAGACAGTCATTTCATAATGATAAAGAAAGCAATTATCAAGAAGATATAAAGATTATTAATTTGCATTCGATTGACTAGAAATTTCAATACTCCTTTCCCAGTAACTGATAAGTAGAAAGAAAATTAGTAAGACACAGAAGATGAACAACACTATCAAACAAAAAGTGACCTTTCATAATAATAAACCTATCAATTCATCCAGAAGATAGAGTAATACTAAATTTTTATTCACTCAGTAACAAAGTTTCAAAATACATGGAACAAAAATTGACACAAATGAAAAGATAGATAATTACATAGTTTTTTCTCAAAAAATGATATAACTAGATAGACAAAAAAATAGTAAAGATAAAGAAGACTTGAACAGCACTATCAACCAATTTGACTTAATCCTTGACATTTACAGGCTATTTTACATGATGACAGAAGAATACACATGCTTTTAAAGAGATCTGTTAGAGTAGTAGCCGCCAGTAAAGGAGACTAAAGGGTGACTCATGAGTGCAGAGGAAAACATGATACACAGAAAACCAAGAGATAAAAAGATTTTAAAAATAAAGTGTATATCAACTATGCTGGAAGAAGAAAAGTCAAGAAAGAAGAGAGAAAAAGGTAGTGGGAATTAGGCAATGTTCTAGTAATTGATTTGACAAAAGCAGTTTTAATGGAGGAGTGGGCTAAAAGTAACGTTGGAATGTATTTGGAAGTGAATGGAAGTGGAGACTATAAATGTACAACATATTCAAGATGTTTGGTTGTAAAAGGGAGCAGAGAAAGGGGTAGAATGGTAGCCAGAGAAGGATATGTTCTCAAAAGAAGTTTGCTAATTATGATGGGACTTATTAGAATATGTATGTTGAGGAAATGATCCATTATAGAGGAGAAAGTTGATGATACAAGCTAGCGTGACCAAAGAAAAATAAAAGGAGGGAATTCTTGAGAAGGTGAGAGAGGTTAGGATTCAAAGTACCAGGAGAATTTCCTTTAATAAAAAAAAAAAAGACAAATAGCGTAACAACATTTTAAAAGAGAATTTTAACAAAAATCTTCGTAAGAGCGTAAATTACTTCATTTAGTAAACAGATTATTTAAATGGTTATAAGTAATTTCTACCTTTTCTTCATATTTCAAGGTTACCATTTTGGCCCAGTGATGAACTCTCATGACCTCAAAGCTTTTTTGCTTTTTTTTTTTTTTTTTTAAGATTTTTATTTATTTATTTGACAGAGAGAAAGAACACAAACAGGGGAGCAGCAGGCAGAGGAAGAGGAAGAAGCAGACTCCCCACTGAGCAGGAAGCCCGCTGCAGGACTCTATCCCAGGATCCTGGGATCATAACCCAAGCAGAAGGCAGATGCTTAACCAACTGAGCCACCTAGGCTCCCCTCATGACCTCAAAGATTTAAAGGATAGACAGGTATGGCCTTCTGCCCTTGCCTTAAATAGCTATAAATTGCTTTGATTTTCTACGTTTTTTTTCCTTGCCCCTCTCCCTCAGAGGAGATCTTCTTTGTTGTGCTTACTTCTCAAGTAAGTACTTCCGTAGAACTATTAAGGCTGAACTAAGGTCATGAAAGAAAATAAAATAATAAAATGTATTATGCAAGGAATGTATACACAGATATGTTATTCAAAAGCTCTGGGCTAAAGACAGTTAACTATATATCTCCACTACAAAAGAAAGTACATGGATTATAGGATAATCCTTGTCTGTAACATAAATAGGCCTTATTCTCAAATTCTGAAGATCATAAATTTGTTTTCATAGTTCATTATCTTTGAAAACTTGACTGCTATTAGACAAGTGGGAGAATTTAGCAATCTCTACATTTAAAATAAGCGTAAGAAAACACTCCAAAAAATGAAACAAATCCAATTTGAAAATTAAATTGAAAATCAAAATGACATATTTAAAAAGGATAAAAGAATTCAGGTAATTCATTCCCATTTAGACTTACATACATGAAAAATGTTCAACCTCACTGGTAAACATAGAAACACAAATTTAAAAAAAAATATATCATTACTCACTCACTATATATAAAATTTTTAAGTGAATGATAACAGTTGGTGCTTTTTAGAGTACAGACTCTTACATACTATTGAGGCATTATAAGCTATTTCTTAAAAAGGCAAATCAGGCTATATCCAATATAACTTTTGAACTCCACTTACACAAATTTATTTTATGAAAATAATTGTGGCTATTGTCAAAGATACAGGTGTAGGTGGTTACTATAACATGATCCTGGAGTCCCAGGATCGAGTGCCACATAAGGCTCCCTGCTCGGCAGGGAGTCTGCTTCTCCTGCTGACTTTTCTCCTCTCTCTCTCTCTCTTTCAAATAAATAAATAAAATCTTTAAAAACAAAACAAAAAAAACCGGGTGGTTACTATAACAAAAACTGAAACCTAAAGACCCAACAATAAAAATAGATTAGTTAAAAAAATTATAAATAGCATAGCAGCTTAATGGAATTTGTGATTCTAGATAACATGAGATTATTTGATGATATGACAAAATGCTATTTTTGTAATAATTTATAATATTAACATTTGTAATAATTTTATAGTACATATTAAGAGAAAAGCAGGTTATAAAAATATGCATAATATTCTATTTTAACAAAAAGTTTTATATATGTAATACTTACATATATAAAATCTAACAAAATAAGTGATTTCTTTATATCTTTAAATTTTCTATAGAGATAATATTGTAATTTCTTAATAAAAAATTGGTTACATATTTTCAAAAATACCAAGTGAAAAAAGATGCTTGAAAATTTTTTGCCAGAAAGTGCATATGAATATCTATTACCCTTTCTGTATCAAATTAGGCAAACACATTTCTGTCTCCTTAAAATATATTGCTTAAGTTTAGTCTTATACGAAAAATGGAAGTTGGATTGAGTAGTGAGGAAGGGAAATGGTGTAAGAGGGATTTTATTTAAATAAAAGTAGACCCTATAAAAAGAATCCTGAACAAGGAGCCAATGAAATAGTTTTTGTCCTAATGGTACTCTCAGTGTACTCAATTTTACTCTCAATGGCAATTTCTTTTCAGAATCCCAGAAAAGATGATGGAAGTTTTTTGTTCTTTTTGTTTATGTGTGTGTGTAAGAGTTTAAAACTCAGTATTATGGCTTATTAAAGAAAAACAATAAATAAGAAATGTTACTAAAACAGGTATTTTCCATTGGAGGTGCATACTTGCCTTTGGGTTGTTTGCATCAAATAGACCAGTTGAAAGTCCTATCAGCAAGGAACTCTGGTTTTCACTTTTTGGTGGTGAATCAGAGCGAGATCGAAGCGGAAAGGATTCTTCTGGTGAACACAGAACTGACTGAATTTGAGAGACTACGTTCAAGTGTTTTGAAAGAACCACTCTATGGAAAAATGGCTCTGGTTGCACAGGTTTATCTACATCACATTTAGGGTGCTGAGGATCACCTATTTCAGGTCCTGTGGTATAAAGGGAAGATTTTGTGGTAAGTCTATACAGTACTTAAGCTCTATGTGATACTGAGAAAAGCACAGTATTTAATATGAGGCTTACTTATATCGACTTCACTAAGGTGGTCCACATTCCTTGGGATTTCATCTTCAGAAACTTCATTTTGCTGAGCAGTGATCCTATCTTCCATTCTGCACAGAAGGATACATCAGTAGAAATACAATTTACTAGAAATGAAAGCACTCTTAAATTAAAAAAAAAAAAAAAAGGAGCACAAGTTCACTAGCATGCTGTGGTTCCTCTTCCAAATATTTTCCTCATTTATATGTGTGGATATATATATATATTTTTTTTCTCTCTCATAAGTACATTATATTTTTTACCCTGTTAAAACCTTTAATCATAATCACTAATCAGTCACAAAAACCAGACTCACCGCTTCTTATAACTATGGTTCCCAAAATGTGTTCCCAAGACATTAGGAACACACAGAAGCTTGTTCAAAATGCAAACTGCTCAGGGCCTACCCCAGACCTATCAATCGGAAGCTTTGGAGGATAAAGCCCAGCAATTTATTTTAATAAATATCAAAGTAATTCTAATCTTTGCTAATATTTGAGAACCACTACTTTAAGCAATCAAAATGCCCCTTAATAGCAGAGAATATAAAACTGCAGTATACTAATACTATAAAATATTATGCAGCTATTAAAAAAATGAAACAGAAATCTATGTGAAATACTGTGGAATGACAGTCTATAAATAAATTAAATGTAAATAAATATATCTAATATATATTATATAAATAAATATACTTAAGTAAACAAAGTATAAACATATTTATATATTTATTTAATATATATTGCAACTTATTTATAATATAAATAAAATAATACATTTTATAAGTAAAATAAATAAAATAAATAAATGAAATAAATTGATAAATAAAATATTTTATTAAGTAAGCAAAGTAATCTACAGATCAATTTGCATTAAATGATGTTAGTTTCAAAAAATGGTATGTAGTACAGTATAAAATATAGAATGATATGCACCAAAAAGTTTTAACACTAAAAGAGAGTGAATTAATTGAGGAAAAAAGGTAAAGAACAACTGACAGTTTTTATCTCAATAAAGCTGGAATTAAATTCATGTATTATATATATATTTTTAACAAAAATTTAAAGACTGGAAGAATATAGTCCAAAGGTTTCAAACAAACACAGAAAAAGATGCTCACCATCACTAATCATCAGAGAAATGCAAATCAAAACCAAGTAAGATATCATCTCATATCTGTTAGAATGGCTATCACCAAAAAGACAAGAGGTAAGTGTTGATGAGACTGTGGACAAAAAGGGAATCCTTGGGAGGCCTGGGTGGTTCAGTTGGCCGAGCGTCTGTCTGCATTTCACTCAGGTCATGATACCAGGGTCCTGGAATGGAGCCTGGGCTCCTTGCTCAGCAGGGAGTCTGCTTCTCCTTCTCCCTGACACTCTCCCTGCTTGTACTCTCTCTCTCTCCCAAATAAATAAATAAATCTTAAAAAGAAAAAAAAAAAAGAATCCTTATGCATTGCTGGTGAGGATGTAAATGGTGTGGCCACTATAAAAAACAGTATAGTTTCCTCTAGAAATTAAAAATAGAAATACCATACAATCCAGTAATTCTATTACTGGGTATTTATCCAGAGAAAACAGAAACATTAATTTGAAAAGATCTGTATCCCTATGTTTATTACAGCATTATTAACAACAGCCAAGATTTGAAAGCAACCCAAGTGTCCACTGACAGATGAATACACACACACACACACAAATGGAATATTATATAGTCATAACAAGGAATGAGATCTGGCCATCTGCAACAACAGAGGTGGACATAGAGGGTATCATGCTCAGTGAAATAAGTCAAACAGAGAAATAAAAGAACCATGTGATTTCACATATTATACATGGGATCTAAAAACCAAGTGAACAAACAAATGAAGCAAACAAAAGCAGAAACAGAGCCATTAATACAGAGAAATAACTGGTAGTTACCAGAAGGAAGGGGGGGAGGTTAGAAGATGGGCACAGGGGTAGGGGTTAGTTAGTAAGAGGTCCGTGGTTCCAGTTATGGAATGAGTAAGTCATGGGGATAAAGGGAACACAGACATAGGGAATATAGTCAAGGGTATTGTAACAGTGTTATATGGTGATAAATGATAGCTTCACTGGTGATAACACAGTATAAAGTACAGAGCTGTCAGAAACTAATGTAACATTTTGTGTCAACTATACTGCAATAAAAACAACAACAAAAAACAAAAACAACAGTACCAGTAACTTTTCTCTGCAAGTTTGGCTTATAAGCAGTTTTTGTTTTCTTAATTCTTTTTAATGCTTCTCAAATTTAAATAACTTTTTTTACTTTTTCAGTTTTAAATTTTGAAAATTTTTCTATTTTTGATTTTCAAAGTTTTTACTTCTAATCATGCAAGTAACACTTTTTTTCACTGAAAATGTAATGTTCCTTGCTTCCTCAGAAAGTTAAACACAGAATTACCAGATGCTGCAGCAATTCTACTCTCAGCTATACACTCAGAAGAATATGGGTCTGCAAATAAAAGCTTGTACACAAATATTCATACAAGCATTTTCAACAGCCAAAAGGTAGAAACAATCCTGGAAATGACCCACTGTCATATGCTGAATGCCCATCAACTCTTAGTTGCCCGTACTGCCATCAGCTTGGTATATATCTTCCCATATTTTTCCTTGAATTTTAGAGAAATAGTGTTATTTTAATATATAAAAATGCCTTTTTATTCAGTACTATTTTATTCAGTACTATTGTATTAATCATTTGATAACTGGGGCATATTTCCATACTGATACATGAAGCTACATTTTATTCTTTAAAGTGCTATCTACTGTCCACAGTGCAGTATACAGAAACTTTATTTTTAGCAGCTTCCTTATTAATGATTATACTCTTTCAAATTATTTGTTACGATTCTCCTACAATAAACATTCTTGCATATGCCTCTTTGTGCCCATTGTAAGTAATCTTAGAGTTGATACCAAAAAATAAAAGATGTATTATTACAGGATATATACATTATTATTTTTAAAAAGATTTTATTTATTTATTTGACACAGAGGGACCACAAGCAGGAGGAGTCTGAGAGGGAGAATCAGGACAGGGAGAAGCTCCTCAGCAGGGAGCTCCATGTGGAGCTCATCCCAGGAGGACCTGGGGATCATGACCTGAGCCAAAGGCAGACACTTAACCACTTAACCTTCTGAGCACCCAGGAGCCCTAGATATGCATATTTTAAAGTAACAAAATCGGCAAATGGATTTCAAAACTGGCTCTCCCAATTCTTATGTGTGCTTGCAATGTATCAACGGCCCTAGGGCCCAACCTCACACCAGTATTTGATGCTATTATTTGCCTTCCTCCTGGCTTCCTGTTATTTTTGTGAAGAAACTTTCACTAGCAAAACATTTGGACTCTTGGCCCACCTCTTATTTACTCCTCTTCTTTGAGGAAGAACAAGTATCTGACATTTATGCATTCATAGTTCTCCCCTGAGTAAAGTTAGTCAAAGAACTTAGGAATTTGATGTCTTTTTCTCACTGTATTATATTTACAAGCCATATATGTGTTTTCCTCCCTTGTAAACAGCTATATTCATATTCTTTCCCCATTTTTCTCTTGGGCTTTGATCTTTTATTTCTTAATTTGCCAAGTTCTTTATGAATTGTGGATATTAATTACTAGGGTGCATCCTTTCTATTTGTTGACCTTACGTCTTTAATAAATCAGATATTGTTTTGTTGAATGGCTTTAGAAATGGAACTTTTATTTTCAAATTGTGTTGAAGTGCTAGATATGCTATGTAGTATAGAGAAACAATATTTTTAACTATTTCCTTATTAGTGATTACTTAGACTATTTCAAATTATTTGCCATAAGCATTTTTTATAACAAGCATTTTGGCATTTTTTTTGTCTGTTCATGTCCAAGTCCAGCCCTCTTCCTGTTTTTATAGATGAAGTTGTATCAAAACAGTCACAGTTATTTGTCTATGTAACACCAATGTCTGCTTCTGCACTACTCTGGCAGAGTTGAGTAGCTATATCATAAACCAAATACTCTACCCAATACTGAAATTTTTACTACTTGGCTCTTACAGAAAAAGATTGATGGTCCTTGTTACAGACAATGGCAATGGGAGAAACTTCCAATTATTTTTTATAAAGGAACCGTAATGACAAAATCCAACAATAATTTCCCACAACCAAAAGGAACTGCAAATGACTCTTGCAAATATTAATACAAAAATTCTAAAATATGTATTTACCTTAAAATAGTATGTCATGAACAAAAAGAATCTACTTAAGGTATGCAGGATGGTTTATGTTAAGTAATCCATTAATATAATTAATTATACAGTTGACCCTTGAACAGTGTGGAGGGATGGGGTGCTGGCTGAATCCCCTATGCAGTCAAAAATGTGTGTGTAAATTTTGACTCCCCCAAAACTTAACTACTAATAGTCTACTGTTGACCACAGCCTTCATGATAACACAGTTGATAAACATATATTTTGCATGTTATATGTATTATATGCTGTATTTTTTTTTTTTTTAGAGATTTTATTCATTTATTTGGCAGAGAGAGAAAGGGGGAAGCAGACTCTCTGCTTAGCAGAGAGCCTGACACGGGGCCCGATCCCAGGACCCTGAGATCATGACCTGAGCCAAAGGCAGCGGCTTTAACCCACTGAGCCACCCAGGTGCCCCCATCTGCTATAGTCTTAAAATCCCTAACTTTTATTTTTGTCACTATTCCAAGATACACAGTTCCCCTGCCAGTTTTTTTTTTTTTTCAAATTGCCACAAACCTCCAAAAAATTTTCCAATATATTTATTGGAAAAAAAAAACCCATGTGTAGGACGAGCTGTCATGCAGCTCAAAACTGTGTCATCCAAAAGTTAACTATACTAATAAAGAAAGGAAAACATATATATAAGCAGTTCCATAGAGAATGAAAACTATTTGTTAAAATTCATTCCTAACTTTAAAAAAAATCAAAGTATCAATAGAAACTATCTTAGTTAAAAGGTACAGTCATGCCTAATGATGGTTAACAAGAGAAGCATCTTCACTAAAGTCAAGAACACCACAGAAGTACTCCCTATTTCCAATATTTGACATTGTATAAAAGATACTAACGAAGGCAATTACAGAGAAAAAAATCAGTGTTTAAAAAATTGGAAAGACATAAAATCATCATTGTTTTCATATGATATAATTGTATATCTGAAAAAAGCAAAGGATTCAACTGAAAATCTATCCTGAACAATAGTAGGTATCAATAAGATAGTGTGGTACAAAATCTATATAAAGAAATCTAAGCTTTCATACACACAACCTTCTAGTTATAAGATCTCACAGAAGAGGGACCATTTATAACACCAAATAAAAGAATATTTCTATGAATAAGCTTACCAATAAAAGTGTAAAGCCTAGATGAAGGAAACTATAAAAATACTCAAAACTTACTCAAAAGAAAGGCCTATCAGGTTCTTCATGGATAGGAAGAACACATCATGTTGATTTTCCCTATGTTAATCTATGAATTTAATATCTCAATAAAATACCAATGAATTTTTTTCCTGGGGAAGGTAGGCAAAATTTAGTAAATTCGAAATTCAAAGGAAATATTACACAAGCAAAAGTAGCCAAGAAAACCGAAAAAGAACAAAATTAAGAAAATTTAGTATGTATTAAAAGTGGCATTTTTTAATGTATGCAGGAAAGATGAACTTTTTAATAAACACAACTGGGAAACAGGGTAGCAATCTGAAGGAAAACTAAACCCCTACCCCAGAATAAATTCCAAATAGATTAAAGATTTAAATGTAAAAAGTACCCACATTGAAAGTACTAGAAAAAAGACTGAAAAATTCTTTGAGAATCTTAGAAAGAACCAAGTATCTCTGAATGATTATTAAAATCCAGGTAAACATGACAATTAAAAAAAAAACTTCTGCATGTCAAGTATCTCTAATATTTAAAAAGTTCATACTAATTTTTAAAATGGATCAAATACATATATACAGAGAACTCACATAAAAAGAAATACACATGAAACTTGAACATTTTGAAAAAATGTGCTCACTTTACCAATAATAAGAGATGGATAAAGTAAGAACCCAAACCAAGATACTATTTTTTAACCAATCAGAGTGGCAAAAATAAAAAACTTTGACATAAGTTTGGCAGGGCTGGGGGAAATGAGATGTTTCTTTTTTTTTTTTTTTTAATATTTTATTTATTTATTTGACAGAGATAGATCACAAGTAGGCAGAGAGGCAGGCAGAGAGAGAGAGGGAGAAGCAGGCTCCCTGCTGAGCAGAGAGCCTGATGCGGGGCTCGATCCCAGGACCCTGAGATCATGACCTGAGCCGAAGGCAGAGGCTTAACCCTCTGAGCCACCCAGGTGACCCGAAATGAGATGTTTCATACATTCTTTCTGAGAATGTAAATTAGTACAAACCCCAGGAAGAACAGTAACAGAATTACAAATGCAATTTATAAGAATGCAATTGACACAGGAAGTCAACTTCTATGCATTTATCCTACAGATATACGTATATACATGCAAAATGACCTTATGTAAAAGGTTGTTATTCATTGAAACATCATTTGAAATATTAATTAATGTAAGATATCAATTAATTAATGTAAAAGACTTGCTGAGTTGTGGTGTATCCATACAGTGGAATACTAAGTAGCCATAAAATAAGAAAAAAAATATAAAAAATTTCTGGGTTACTGACTAAAAACAAAAAGGTGAAAATACCATACGTGTTATACTAATAACTTCATTTAAAAGGGAAGGAGACATTTTTGCTTTGTATACATTAAAAATATCTGGAAGGAGAAGAAAATGGGAATCTGCTGAATGGGGACAGAGTTGGGAAAGACATGTTTTACTCTGTATCTTTACATACTTGATTTCTGAACCACATGAATGTAGTATCTTTCCAAAAATTAAATTATTTTATAAGGCATTATAATAATAGGATATAGTACAGTATTAGGTTATTACAGTATTTTTTAAAAAAGAATTACAAAAAGGGAGCCAGGTTTTGAAATGAAAGGAAAAAGAGGTAACATACTCAGTTTCCTTTGTTTCTTTTATCTCACTAATCCACACATCAATAATCGTGCATGGCAAGCTACCATCTTTATTTGCTCCACCTGGCTCTTGTAGAACTTCTGTTTCTAAGCCATCAGCTTCTGAAAATCAAAAACATAACAATAAACATGTCAGCAAAATCCATCCATAGATATTTGAATAAATATTCTATAAATTATCATTACCTAGTTTTAGGCTAACATACTATTTATAACAAAAAATTAAATATTTTATCTGTAGATCTTTAATCTTGTTAATTCTTCAGTAATTTTCTGAAAGTAAATACTAATGAGAAAGGTTCTGTCTTCATTTGCTGACTTCTCTTCTTCCTCTTCAATTCAGATTACCAGTGCTTTGTTTTTTTTAACATTTATTTATTTATGTATTTGAAAGAACGTGTGTGCATGTGTTAAGCATGGGCAGGGAGGGGCAGAAGGAGAGTCTTAAGCAGACTCCCCACGGAGCAATGCCTGATCTTAAGTCCCCCAGATCAGGATCTGAGCCACAACCAAGAGTCAGACACCTACCCCACTACACTATCCAGGCGCCCCACAATGCTCTAGTTTAAGCCACCATCACCCCCTCTTTTTTCCTGGAATCCATACAATCTTTCATTCTCTATTTTTAAAATTTCCAATTAGCTTGTCCTATTTAGAAAGGGAATTGATATTGTACCAGTCCTTAAAGTTTTTATGTTACTTAAATGATTTCTTTTATTCACCTGTATAAAGGAAGCACTTGGAAAGAAAAAAGTCTTTAGTTATTATTTTTTTAAAGACTTTATTTATTTGACAGAGAGAGAGATCATAAGTAGGCAGAGAGGCAGACAGAGAGAGAGGAGGAAGCAGGCTCCCTGCTGAGCAGACAGCCCGAAGCAGGGCTCGATCCCAGAACCCTGAGATCATGACCTGAGCCAAAGGCAAAGGCTTATTAACCCACTGAGTCACTCAGGTGCCCTCTTTCAGTTATTTTTTAGTGAATAATTGTTCATTAGCACCTTAAGCCATACCAATATGACTTACTCTACAAACTAGATTTTTTACTGTATTGCCCTCAAAATCTAAAATATTTACTATCTGGCTCTTTGTTAGGAGATATTTGCTGACTTGTACTAGATTGTATAGTCTCTACTATATGCCTAACAGGGTTCTGTTTTGTTTTTCTTTAAAGAAAAGGCATAAGGTACCTATTAACTATAATTCTAATAAGTAAGACTATTTAAGGGCGCCTGGGTGGCTCAGTGGGTTAAGCCGCTGCCTTCAGCTCAGGTCATGATCTCAGGGTCCTGGGATCGAGTCCCGCATCAGGCTCTCTGCTCATCAGGGAGCCTGCTTCCCTCTCTCTCTCTGCCTGCCTCTCTGTCTACTTGTGATCTCTGTCTGTCAAATAAATAAATAAAATCTTTAAAAAAAAAAAAAAAAAAAAAAAAAAAAAAAAAGTAAGACTATTTAAGTTATCATGGTGTATTAAAGATGGTCACACATACAGCAAGGTCTCTGACATTTCTCTCATGTAGAGGGGGCCTCTACATCCCCTCTCCTCGAATTTGGGCTGGCATTGTGATTGTCTTAACTGAGTACAGTTCAAGATTATGCCAGTTCCAGCTCTAGTCTTCAAGAAAACTGGCAGCTTCTACATGGAATCTGGAAGCCTAAACCACCATGAAAGTTTATTCTGGAACAACCACATGGCAAGTTTATGAGACTAAATAAGGAGTGGGAACCAGCTAAACAGGCTCTGTTGAGACACCATGCATGGAATGACATCATCTTGCCCCTTCCAGAATAAACCCAGTTGATGTGAATACCAGTGAGTGGTACTGATGTCTCATGGAGGAGAACCTTCCCAATTCCTAACTCACTAAAATGTGAGATAAAACAAGTTATTTTAAGCCACTAAATTTTGGGAATCTTGTTTTGCAGCAATAGATACTGAAACAGAATTTCCTATATGAAAATAGGTGCTGACATAACAAAAGCGTAAAACATGTGCACTGGTTTTGGGACACGGCAGTGGGAAGAAGTTAAAAGTGCTTCAAGGAGACTGCTGATGAGAAATTAGCAGTGAAAAAAGTTTCTGGAGGCTAGAAAAAAGGAGATTCTTGTTCTACAGTGCCAGAAAATATGGTGCCTGGAATAACAATGATGATAGAAAACATACCTAAAAGACTCAATGATCTAGCTAAGATGCTATCTAAACAGAATGTTAAAAGTTCCAGCTGGCTTCTTTAGTAGACTTTGATAAAGTTGGAGAGAGATTAATTGAAGAAAGAACTATATAGTTTATGAGGACAATTTAGAAGAGAAAGTCCAAGTTAATTCCTTCCAGGAAGTTTTCTTAAGGGAAAACATGGCCTTAAAACAAACACTGAACTGAGGGCAGATTTTACTGGTCAAAGATGAAGTCAAGGAAGGGAAGGAATGAAGAAATAAAGAAAAAAAGAAGAGTGGTTAAATGTAGTGAATGTCAAAAACATTCATACAAAGCCCACAAAATTAGAAAATTCAACTTGCAGAAACTCCATTAGCTTGGATTGCAGAGGAAAGAAAGACGCAGTTTAGAAAGGCCCCAAGGGCACTATCTTTGGTGCAAAGGAAGCAAGCTGACATTGCAACACCTCACTGGCGTTGCAGAATTTCTGTGGACCAGTGATTGATATGTGTTCCCCATTTTCCTTGTTTTTGTGAAGAAGTCTCTATTCCTGTTTCACTACTGTATGTTAGATATATAGAAGGCAAGGGACTTACCTTTTTCACTTATAGGTCTTGTGATTAAGAGTAATTTTACTCAAAGAACTGTACCCAAGAAAATTCACCTCTACATAGGCCTGACTTGGATAACAGCTTTAGGCATTCAGCCCTTTTAATAAGAAGAGGCTTTGCGGTGCTTGGGTGGCTCATCAGTTAAGCGCCCAACTCTTGATTTTGACTCAAGTCATGTGCCCAGCTCCGTGCTGTGTGTGAAGCCTGCTTGGGATTCTCTTTCTCTCTTCCTCTGCCTGGCCCCATGCTCATGCATGGCTCTCTCTCTTTCTCAAGATGAGGCTTTAAGAAGGGGTAAGTGCATTTTACACATGGAAGAAAATGTAAATATTTTTTTATTCAGTGGCAGACTATGGCAGATTACCAATGGCTACAAATTCTTTAACACTCTTAACTTGGATAGGTGGGCTCTGTTTCACCTCCTTTGAATTTAGGCTGGTTTTGACTGCTCTGACCAAGAAAATATGGCAGAAGTGATACTGTGCAAGTTGAGACTAGCTTTAAAAGTATAAGTAGCTTTTGCCTAGGATCTGTGAGCCCTGGCAACCATATAAGAAGTCAGTCTACCTTGCTGGAAAGAGTTATGGAAAGGTATAGAGACTACATGAATAGGGAGAGGGGACCAGTTGAACACAGCCTTCAACCTGCATCTGAAAAGACACCAGTGAAACCATCTTGAACCCATCAGACCAGGTTGCTAGCTGAATATTTCCAGTGATCCCAGAGACAAAAGCACATGAATTATAAAAGTTACATTAGTCAAGCCTTGACTTAATTCCTGAAACACAAAATCAGGAGATATAATGAAAGTGTTGTTTTAACACTAAATTTTGGGGTGATTTATTATGCAGCATTAAAAAATCCAGACCAGTTCTTAAACATAGAAAAACAATGAACCTAATTTGAGATGAATCACCCAAACATTTACACATATTTTGATGATCTGTTTATAAAGGCCTGTTTATATAGAAGAAATTAAAGTATTATCAAGTTAAATAGAGCTCATTTTGAGTTATTAAAATACCATCCACATTTCCTTCTGGCTTCAATGATGTCTGTGAAGATGCTTCATTAAACTCTGGACTGTTCGTTTCAACAGAAGAATTAACAGTAGCTGATGGATTCATTTCAAGTGAAGTATATTTTACTTTTTCTTCTCCAGTAATTAAAGGTTTATAATTCTCCCTTTCAGGAGAAGTCTCTGAAACAACAACAACAAAAAGAACGATCATGCTACATTCTCAAAAATAACTTGAATTTTACCTATAATGGTGTTGACAGCAAAATTAGAAATTACATTCTTAAAACAGGCAATTACTGAATAAGCTCTGTTATAATTATAAGTTGATAAATGGTTAAGGTATATGACAGCTAAACTTCATTTTATTATTTTTTAAAAAATATTTTATTTACTTATTTGTCAGAGAGAGAGAGAACAAAAGCAGAGGGAACAGCAGGCAGAGGGAGAGGCAGGCTCCCCACTGAGCAAGGAACCCAATGCAAGACTTGATCCCAGGACTCTGGGATCATGACCCAAGACAAAGGCAGAGACTGAACCGACTGAGCCATCCAGGCATCCCCTAAATTTCATCTTAACTATACATAATGATATTTAGGATGATTAACATATGATTTACTTTCTTCTCCCTTTTATTGAAACTACCACACATGTGTCATAATGTATTTTAAATCATTAACTAACTGTTTTGTTTCTGGAATTGCTAGTTATTTCTAATTGCTCAGAAACTTCCCATACTTTTTTTAAAAAAGGATTTATTTATTTTAGAAGGGAGGGAGGGGCAGAGGGAAAGGGAGACAGAGAGAATCTCCAGCAGATTCCCTGCTGAACACAGAGCCCAATCTTATGACCCTGAGATCATGACCCGAGTTGAAATCAAGAGCTGGATGCTCAACCAACTGAGCTACCCAGTTCCCCTAAACTCCCTATACTTTTAACTGATGCCACGAGAGAATGGATTTACCTCAGAACAATTCATTGCAGTTATCTGTAAGATACACAGGCCACTCCCATTCATTCCTTGAAGATGTTACTTTCTAACTTCCAGTCAGGAGATCTGCCCAGCACTAATTCTGTCTTAACTAATTTAGTTGATTGCCAGATCTCCATTAATAATTCTTCCAGTCTCTGGGCCTCTCAATTCCTCTCCAACGATTTTTATCTTCACCCTACCTCAATCACTGATCATATATCTTAAAGAGCTTGTCACTAACTAGAGCTCCTCGAAATTTTCAAAGCTAAATATTCCACCTTCTAATTTCTAACATCTTTTTTTTCCACTTCTCTCCCTCTACTATCCCAACTTTAAGAAATGTGACCCTACCAGAACTTATAATGCCCTGATCCTACTATGTT
Organism: Lontra canadensis; assembly: GCF_010015895.1. Lineage (NCBI taxonomy): Eukaryota > Metazoa > Chordata > Mammalia > Carnivora > Mustelidae > Lontra > Lontra canadensis. The sequence continues at coordinate 3,375,633 of NW_022631004.1, forward strand.
TTCTCTCCACCATCATCCTCATTAAAATCCATCTAAAGTCCATCATTAAAAATCAGTTTTTTGGGGATGCCTGGGTGGCTCAGTCAGTTAAGCATCTGCCTTCAGCTCAGGTCATGATCTCAGGGTACTGGGACTGAGCCCGGCATTGGGCTCCTTGCTCAGAGGGGAGTCTGCTTCTCCCTCTCCCTGCTGATTCCCCTGCTTGCGTGCTTGCTCTCTTTCTCTGACAAATAAATAAGTAAAATCTTAAAAAAAAATCACTTTCTCAGATACATCTTTAACTCACTCTACCCACATGGAGAAATCCCAACACCTTTTAATTCAATTTTCTGTGTATTATATCTGCACACAGGTGGCTGAAATGGTTGGGGAAAGACAGAGTCTTCCTTACTGATCTCAATTTCAAATCATTATCATTGAAGCTAAGTGGGTGCTTTGTGCTGCTTGCAATCCTATCATAACAATAGGATACCAGGAACCGTACCTAGTTCAGTAAATTTCCTTAGGAAAACAAGCTGTGTACAGGTATTTTTGAGCTATATTACCTCTTACTTCTTCCTAATTAATCAAGAACAAAACTATAGTGTTGCTCATGTTTTGAATATCTTCCCTACACCATGCTTCATCAACAAATTGTGACAGAGGTCCCATCTGTGTTTTTGCTCATTCAGCCTAAGTGTTCATCTATAAAATCATGTGTATTAAAATCAGGAACAAGGATGCCAGTTAGCACCATTATTAAAGATTGCTTTAGAGTGTGTTATGAATGCAGTAAGAAGAAAAAGAACTAATCAGAATAAATACTGGACCAAAAAAACACTAGTCCTTATCACTGATGATATAATCCTCACATTTGGAAGATCTAAGATCTCAGGGAGAAAAACTATATATTAAAAAAAATACTTCAGTGAGGTATCTGCATATAAAATTTTACATAGACACATAGAAAGAAAGAATAGCTTTATTTTAAATGGAAATAATAATTTAGAAGGGAAACAGGAAAAATATGTCATCCATTATAAAGACAAAAATACACGCATTGTGTAAGAATCAATTTACCAGTTTTCCATGATGGCAGAGGACTAGGAGACCTTAGTTTTGTCTGGTCCCAGGAATTCACCTAGATAGCTATCAAAGCATTCTGAACACCTGTGAACTCAACCAGAGATGTAAGGAAAGAATTGCTGCAATTCTACAAATAGAAAAGCAGCCCCTTTCTGCAAGGTGGGAGGTGCGAAGAAGTGAATCTTAGGCAATATATGGGAAGTTAAAGCATGGGGGTAGACAGCATCCGTAAACTGGCTACTAGGAAGTGATTTACTTTAATTTTGTTATTTAATTTCATTTTTTAAAATTTTATTTACTTATTTGACAGAGAGATAGAAAGCACAAGTAGGCAGAGCAGCAGGCAGAGGGAGAGGGAAAAGAAGCCTCCCCATCGAGCAGGAAGCACACTGTGGGGCTCCATCTCAGGACTCTGAGATCATGACCTGAACTGAAGGCAGCCACTTAACTGACTGAGCCACCCAGTGCCCCCAGAAAGTGATTTAGCAGCAGAGCTCAAAATAGGAATTTTTAGAAATCTGCTCTGGTGAGGGACATCCTGACTGAAAAATGCTCAGGTGGTGAAGTGGACAGAATCTTAGGTGGGACAGTGTGACTTCAGCACCTCCAGGGTCACAGAAAGAATGGGGGTGCTTGAGTGCGGAAGAGTTCCCAGGCATCTGAATGGGAAAGCCGGCTGCAAAAAGTGAGCCCTAGAATGAGCTTTCAGCTTGGGGCTGCCATAAACTATGAACTGCAGGGGCCCAGGAAGCTGCAGAACTATGGCGAGACACCCCCCCCCCACACCCCCGCTTCCACCAGGAGGAGAAGCATGGCTGTGCACTACAGGAGTCTGCAGGGATTAGAGACTCAAAGTAGGGTCCCATGCCTGAGATAGAAATGCTTGGTCTTGGGGCGCCTGGGTAGCCAGTCTATTAAGCATCTGCCTCAGGCTCAGGTTGGGATCAAATCCTACATGTAGCTCCTTGCTCAGCAGGGAGTCTGCCTCTCCCTCTGCCTGCCATCCCCCTTCTTGTGCTCTCTCTGACAAATAAATAAAATCTTTTAAAAAAATTTTTTTAAAAAGAAAGAAATGCACAGTCACAAGCTGGATGAGCATGCAATATGGATGGAAACCAGGGAGATAAGAGTAATGGACTGCTTTCCCCAAGGGCACACTGAGGAGTTGTTGGCGATAGCTTTGGGCCCTGGGGCTGGAGACTAGGAGGCTGCCATTTTCATTCTCATCTTCTAAAGTTGGGGGGTGGAGAGCTCTCAGGGAACAAAAGCCACATAGAGCAATCCAGCGCAGCTTACTTGGCCTGGCCCCCTAGCATGGGTGGTGCAACTCTGCCCAGGACAAAGAAACCTGGAAATCAGTACAACAGGCCCCTCCCCCAGAAGATCAGCAAGAACATCCAGCCAAGATCAAATTTACTGATCACACTGAACTGCAAAATTCCAGTGCAGGGTGAAATAATACATAGAAATCATGGTGTTTTTCTCACGATTCCTTCTTATAAGTCTTCCAATTTTAATTTTTTTTCTCTTTCATTTTTAACCAATTTTCTTATTTTATCAACTCATTTTTAAAGTCTTAAAAAATTTCATGTTTACAGTTATATTCTATCCTTTTATTGTATTTAATTTTATTTTTGTATATATACATATGTTTTTCTTTCTTTACAATTTTGAGAAGCAGTCTCTTCTGACAAACAGATCAAAGCACACCCAAGATATAGTGTATTGCTCTGTTCTGGTTATCTGTTTATATTTGTTCCTTTTTTTTGTCTTTTAGTTTTGATTTTTATGTTACATTCTATCCTTTCAGTGTATTTTATTTTTGTACCTATATAAGTTTCTCTTTCTTTATAATTTTGGGATTTAGTTTTCTAACAAACAGACCAAAATATAAACAGCAGTGTATTACTTTGTTCTGTTCACCTGTCTGATTATATTCTTTCTCTCTTTTTGGTTATAGGTCTCTTCTGATTTGTTTGGTGTATATTTCTCTGGGGTTGTTGCTGCCATTTTAGTATTTGGTCCTCTCATTCATCTATGCACAGAAGGACAAGACAGAAAAACTCACCTCAAAAAGGTAAACAAGAGGCAGTACTGATTGCTGGTGACCTAAATCAGTATGGATGTAAGTAAGATGTCAGAACTAAGGTTCAGAATAATGACTATAAAGATATTAGCTGGGCTTGAAAAAAGCAGAGAAGACACTACAGAATCCCTTTCTGGAGATACAAAAGAACTAAGATCTAATCAGATCGAAATAAAAAAGGCTATTAATGAGATACAATCAAGAATGGAGTCTCTGTTAAGACAAATGAGGCAGAAGAGAGAATTAGTGATATAGAAGACCAAATGACTGAAAATAAAAAAGTTGAGAAAAAGAGAGATAAACAACCACTGGATCATGATGGGGAGAATTTGAGAGATAAGTGATACCATAAAGCAAAACAATATTAGAATAACTAGAATCCCAGGAGAAGAGGAAAAAGAGAGAAGGGAGCAGAAGGTATATTAGAGCAAATTATAGCAGAAAACTCCCCTAATCTGGGGAAGGAAACAAGCATTCAAGTCCACAAGGCACAGAGAACTCCCCTCAGAATCAATAAAAATAGGTCAATAGTGAAGCTTGAAAAGCTCAGAAACAAAGAGAAAATGCTGAAAGCAGCTTGGAACCAGAGGCCCATAACCTACAAGGGTAGAAACATAAGATTGGTGGCAGACCTATCTGACTTGGAAAGTCAGAGAGGACTGGCATGATATATTCAGGGTGCTACATGAGAAAAATATGCAGTCAAGAACACTACCCAGCAAGGATGTCTTTCAAAATAGATGAAGATAAAAAGCTTCCAGGACAAACAAAAACTAAAAAAATTTGTAGTCACTAAACCAGCTCTGCAAGAAATATGAAAAGGGACCCTTTAAGCAAAGAGAGAGCCCAAAAGTAACAGAGACCAGAAAGGAACAGAGACGATATACAGAAACAGTGACTTTATAGGTATTACAATTCATAGGTACTAAATTATTATCTTTCAATAGTTATTCTGAATGTAAATGGGTTAAATGCCCCAGTCAAAAGACACAGGGTATCATATCAGATAAAAAAAAGCAAGACCATCAATATACTATCTTCAAAAGACTCATTTTAGACCCAAAGACACATCCAGATAGAGAGTGAGTGGGTAGAAAACTATTTATCATGCTAATCGGCAGCAAAAGAAATCTTTATATCAGACAAATTAGATTTTAAAGCAAAGACTATAATAAGAGATAAGGAAGGACACTGTATCATAATTAAAGGAAATCCAACAAGAAGTTCTAGCAGTTATAAACATTTATGCCCTAACACTGAAGCAGCCAATTACATAACCAAATTAATAGCTAAATTAAAGAAACACATTAAAAATGATACAATAATAGTAAGGGACTTTAACACCCCACTTACTGCAATAGAGAGATCATCTAAGAGGAAAATCAACAAAGAACCAAGGACTTTGAATGACACACTGGACCAGATGGACTTCACAGATATTCCAGACTTCACAGAGAGCATTCCATCCCAAAGCAACAGAATACACATTCTTCTCGAGTGTATATGGTACATTCTCCAGAATAGATCAGATACTGGGCCACATAACAGGTCTCAACTGGTACCAAAAGACTGGGATCATTCCCTGCATATTTTCAGACCACAATGATTTGAAACTTGAACTCAATCTCAAGAGGAAATTTGGAAAGAACTCAAATTTATGGATGTTAAAGGCCATCCTAGGAATGAATCTGTCTGCCAGGAAATTAAAGAAATTTGAAAAATTCATGGAAATAAATGAAAATGAAAACACAGCTGGTCAAAACCTTTGGGATGCCGCAAAGGCCATCTGAAGAGGAAAGTATATAGCAATACAAGCCTTTCTCAGGAAACAAGAAAGGTCTGAAATACACAACCTAACCACACCTAAAGGACCTGGAGAAAGAATACCAAATGAAGCCTAAACACAGCAAGAGAAGAGAATTAATACAGATGAGAGCAGAAATCAACAAACTAGAAACCAAAAGAACAGTAGACATATCAACGAAACTAGGACCTAGTTATCTGAAAGAATAAGATTGATAAACCCCTGGCCAGATTAGTAAAAAAGAAAAGAGAAAGGGCCCCAATAAATAAACTCATGAATGAAAAAGGAGACATCACAACCAACACTGAAAAAATACAATTTATAAGAACATATATTTTTTAAAATTTTTAAAAGGTTTTATTTATTTATTTAACAGAGTGAGAGAGATCACAAGTAGGCAGAGAGGCAGGCAGAGAGAGAGGGGGAAGCAGACTCCCCACTGAGCAGAGAGCCTGATGTGGGGCTTGATCTCAGGACCCTGGGATCATGAACTGAGCTAAAGGCAGAGGCTTAACCCACTCAGCCACCAGGTGCCCCAAGAACATATTTTTTTTTGAAGATTTTATTTATTTATGTATTTGAGAGAGAGAGAGAGAGAGTGCACAAGCAGGCAGAGTGGCAGGCAGAGGCAGAGAGAGAAGCAGGCTCCCTGATGAGCAAGGAGCCCGATGTTGGACTTGATCCCAGGATGCTGGGATCATGACCTGAGCCGAAGGCAGTGGCTTAACCAACTGAGCCACCCAGGCGTCCCGACTATAAGAACACATTATGAGCCAACTACATGCCAACAAATTAGGCAATCTGGAAGAAATGGATGCATTCCTAGAAATGTATAAACTACCAAGACAGAAACAGAAAGAAATAGAAAACTTGAACAGACCGATCAATAACAAGCAAGGAAATTGAAGCAGTAATAAAAAAAATCTCCCAACAGACAAGAGTCCAGGGCTGGATGGCTTCCCAGGGGAATTCTACCAAACATTTAAAAAAATTAATACATATTCTTCTGAAGCTGTTACAAAAATCAGAAATGGAAGGAAAACTTCCAAACTCTTTCTATGAGGCCAGCCTCACCTTGATCCCAAAACCAAAGACCCCATCAAAAAGGAGAATTACAGACCAGTATCTCTGATGAACATGGATGAAAAACTTGTTACCAAAATACTAGAGAATAGTACCCAACAGCATATTAAAAGGATTGTTCACCATGACCAACTGACATTTATTCCTGGGATACCCCATTCACAAATCAATCAACATGATCGATCACATTTATAAAAGACAAGAACCATAGGATCCTCTCAATTGATGCAGAAAAAGCATTTGATAAAATACAGCATCCTTTCTTGATTAAAACTCTTCAAAGTGTATCGATAGAGGGAACATACCTCACTATCATAAAAGCCATATATAAAAAGCCCAATGATTTATAATTTATCATTCTCAGTGGGGAAAAACTGAGATCTTTTCCCTTAAAGTCAGGAACATGACAGGGATGCCCACTCTCACCACTATTGTTCAAGATAGTACTGGAAGTCCTACCCTGAGCAATCAGATAATAAAAAGAAATAAAAGGCATCTGAATCAGCAAAGTAAGAAGTCAAACTCTCACTCTTTGCAGACAACATGATACTCTACATGGAAAACCCAAAAGACTCCAGCCCAAAATTTCTAGAACTCATATGGTAATTCAGCAAAGTGGCAGGATATAAAAATCAATGCACAGAAATCAGCTGCATTTCTATTAAATAACAATGAGAGAGAAGAAAGAGAGATTAAGGAATTGATCCCATTTATAATTGCACCAAAAACCTTAGCATACTTTGGAATAAACCTAGCCAAAGAGGTAAAAGATCTCTACTCTGAAAACTATAGAACACTCATGAAAGAAATTGAGGAAGACACAAAGAAATGGAAAAATGTTCTATGCTCATTGATTAGAAGAACAAATACTGTTAAACTACCTAGAGCAATCTATACATTTAATGCAATTCTTATCAATATACCATCAACTTTTTTCACAGAGCTGGAACAAACAATCCTAAAATTTGTATGGAACCAGAAAAGATTTCAAATAGTGAAAGGAATGTTGAAAAAGAAAACTAAAGCTGGGGGCATCACAATGCCAAAGCTGGGGGCATCACAATGCCAGACTTCAAGCTCTACTACAAAGACAATATGGGACTGGCACAAAAAAAGATACACATTCAATGAAACAGAACAGAGAGGCTAAAAATGGACCCCCAATCTTCGGCCAACTAATCTTTGACAATGCAGGAAAGGATATCTAATGAAAAAACGATAGTCTCTTCAACAATGCTGCTGGGAAAATTGGACACCCACATACAGAAGAATGAAACTGGATCACTTTCTTACACCATATACAAAAATGGACTCAAAATGGATGAAAGACCTCAATGTGAGACAGGAATCCATCAAAATCCTTGAGGAGAACCAGGCAGCAACCTCTTCGACCTCAGTCAGAGCAACTTCTTCCTAGAAACACTGCCAAAGGCAAGGGAAGCAAGGGGAAAAATGAACTATTGGGACTTCAAGATAAAAAGCTTTTGCACAGTCAAGGAAACAGTCAACAAAACCAAAAGACAACGAAAGAATAGGAGAAGATATTTGCAAATTTCTTATCAGATAAAGGGCCAGTATCTAAAAATCTACAAAGAAGTTATCAAACTCAACACCCAAAGAACGAATAATCCAATCAAGAAGTGGACAGAAGAGATGAACAGACATTTCTCTAAAGGCAGCATGCAAATGGTCAACAGATACATGAAAAATGCTCAACATCACTCAGCATTAGGAAAATACAAATCAAAACCACAATGAGATACCACCTCACACCAATCAGAATGGCTAAAATTAGTAAGTTAGGAAATGAGATGTTGGCAATGATGAGAAAGAGGAACCCTCCTACACTGTTGGTGGGAATGTAAGATGGTGCAGCCACTCTGGAAAACAGTATTGAAATTCCTCAGAAAGTTAAAAATAGAGTTACCCTACAACCAGCAATCACACTACTAGGTATTTACCACAAAGATACAAATGTAGTGATCCAAAAGGGCACCTGCACACCAATGTTTATAGCAGCAATGTCCACAATAGTCAAACTATGGAAAGAGTTCAGATGTCTGTTGACAAATGAATGTTTAAAGAAGATGTGGTATATATACACAATGGAATATTACTCAGTCATCAAAAAATGAAATCTTGCCCCTTGCAACGATATGGATGGAACTGGAGAGTATTATGCTAAGTGAAATAAGTCAATCAGAGAAAGACAATTATTATGAGATCTCACTCACAGGTGGAATTTAAGAAACAATACAGAGGATCATAAGGGAAGGAAGGAAAAATAGAACAAGACGAAATCAGAGAAGGATACAAACCCTAAAAGACATTAATCACAGAAAACAAACTGAGGGGTGCTGGAGGGGAGAAGGTGGGGAAACAGGGTAACTGGGTGGTAGACATTAAGAAGGGCATCTGATGTAAAGAGCACTGGGTATTAGATAAGACTGATGAATCACTGAGCTCAAACTAATGATAGACAATATGTTAATTTATTGAATTCAAATCAAGATAAATAAATAAATAAATGGATGGTTAAAAAAAGGCAACATTTTACAAAAAAGAGCCTTTAAGAACTTAAATGAATAAAACAAAATGTTACTGATAAGCACAATATAAGATTGGTGCAAAGATAAAGATAAACAAACTCCTGAATTTAGTAGCATAAAAAATATTCTAAAAATCAATATATAAATTTAATACAATTCTAATCAAAATACCCAGTTATATAAAATGAGCTTAAAATTCGTTTGAAATAATTATCAAAAAATAATCCAGAAAATTGTTAGATTTCCAATTAGATTAAATGTCTTACGCATGTGTGCATGCCCATTCACAATCACATACATGCATATGTTGTCTATCAACCTGATTTAAAAATTTGGGAAAACTTTTACCCACTAAAGAAAATTGAAAAGCTATAAAGAAAAAGATATACCTACATGGAAATTTTTTTCAAAATCTGCATGACCTAAAAAAGCATCATAAGTGAATTAGGAGCATGTGGAAAAAGCCTATGATGGTATGCTAGATAAAAGTAATCTACAACAGATAAAAATTCACATAAAACGGCAAAGAATATAAATACAATTTATAAAGAAGGAAATCTAAATGGCCAAAAGAATATGACAATGAATTCACTTACAAACAGAAAATCACAAATGAAATCCTTAACTTACAAGGCTTGTAACAATAAAAAAAGTGAAAATACTGAAAAACTTGTTTAATATTTGGTATTTGCAACATTAGTATAATGAAGAAAAATCATACAATCATCTTAATTGGTTAAGAAAAAGAGTTTGATACATTTCATGACTCTTCATAAAATAAGACTAGACAAGAATACCTTATTCTGATAATAGATATTTTCAAAAAAGACTTGAGTTAAGAACATGGCACTTCTATAATCAAGATTCTATTGGAAGACTTAGCATAAGAATTAGAAAACATAAAACAAAACTGTTTTAACACAGTTATCATGTGTTTACAAAAGTATCAACAGAAACTACAGATACATTACTAGAATTAATGAATGAACTTAGCATAGTTGCTGAATATAAAGTCAACATACAAAAGTGAATTATATTTCTACTTTTATACATGAGCCACAATTATAAAGTAAAATTTCAAGAGATGAATAAAACAGTGGCATCAAAACGTATACAATTTTTAGAATTACCTAACAAGTTTTTAAAATACTTCTATAGAGAAAACTATAACCTGCTGTTGAGAAGAAATAAAAGATCTAGACAAATGTGAGGATATAAATATTCATGGACTAGAAGAGTGAATATTGTAAAGATACCAATTTCTTCCAATCTAAATATTCAATATAATCCTAAAGAAGTCAACAACATATTTTGAGAAGCCTACTCTAACATTTATATGGAAATGAAAAGGGGTAAAAACTAGCCAGATTTCTCTTGAATTTGCAAGATGGGAAAACTTGATCTACTGGGAATCAAGACTTAAAAACTTACAATTAAGAAGTACCATAATAGTAAAACCATAGAAATCAATGGAATAATTTAAGTGTTCTGAAATACATATATAGATACTCAATTTGCAATAGAAATAGCATGACAGAGCTGTGGGAAAAGGAGGGTTTTTTAAATAAATGAAGAAGGGTCAACTAGGTACAAAATCAGAAAACATAAAATGACCCCTCTTTATGCCATACAGAAACATCTTTATGAGATAAACTGTAGGTTTAAATTTGAAAGTTAAACAATAAAGCTTTTAGAAATTAACAAAAGAAGAAAATCATCATGACCTTAGGATTTTTTTTTAAACAGGATACAAAAAACACTATAAATTAAACTATAAAGAAAAGGACTAAATAAATTGGACTGTAATAAAACTAACAACTTCCATTCTTCCCAAAAAATGCCATTTAGTGAAAGGACAAGCCAGTGAAAGATAATAAGAGATAAAATACAGATAAATTTACAGATAAAAGAGATAAATTTACAACACACATTACTAACAAAGGGCTTGTATCTAGAATATACAAAGAACTTCTAGAAACCAAAACAGTAACAATGGAGGAAAGGGCAAAACACCTGAATGACCTCCTCAAAAAAAAGCATATACATCACGACAAGGAATTTTTGAATATGACACCAAAAGCATAAGAGACAAAATCAAAACTAAATGAGTGGAACTACATCAAACCAAACTACTTCTGTACAGCAAAGGAAACAATAAACAACATGAAATGGAAGTTTATGGAATGAGAGAAAATACTTGCAAACCATATACCTGGTAAGGGTTTAATATTCAAAATATATAAAGAATTCCTAAAACTTTATTGCAAAAAAGGGCAAATTAATTTTCTATTATTAATTAATAATACCAATTAAAAACGAGGAAAGGGACTGAAAAGACATTTCTTAAAATAACACATACAAATGGTCAGCAGGTATGTGAAAAGGTGCTCAATATCACTAATCATCAGGGAAATGCAAGTCAAAACCACAATGAGATACCATCTACTCCTGTTAATACAACTATTATAAAAAAAAGTTAAGACATAACACATTCTGGTAAAAGCATGTGGAAAAAGGGAACCCTTGTATACTATAAGTAGGACTGGAAATTCGTCCTGCCATTATGGAAAACAGTACGGAGGTTCCTAAAAAGTTAAAAATAGAACTACCATATGATCCAGCAACTCCTCTTCTGGGTTTACATCCAAATGAAATGAAATGAGTATCTTGAAGAGATACCTGTACTCCCATGTTCACTACAGCATTATTCATGGTAGCCAAGACATGAAAACAAAGTGTCCATCAATAGATGAATAAAAAAAATGTGGCATATATATTGGAATATTATCCACCTTAAGAAATAGGGAAATCCTACCATTTGCGACAGTGTGGTGAACCTGGAGGACATTATTCTCTGCCTCAGTAAAATAAGCCAGACAGGGAAAGTCAAACACTGTATGCATCATGTACATGTGGAATCTAAAAAGGCTGAACTCCAAGAAACAGACAGTAGAATGGAGGTTGCCAGGGGCTGGTGTGGGGGGTAAATGTGAAGATACTGGTAAAAAGTACAAACCTTCAGTTATAACATGAATAAGTTCTACAGATCTACAGCATGGTTAATTATAGTTAATAATCTATAGTATACTTGAAATTTGCTAGGAAATTAAATGTTCTCATATACACAAACACACTGTTAAGTATGTGAGCTGATGGATATGTTAATTGGCTTGTGATAATCATTACACAAGGTAAACATATCAAATCACCATGTTGTATACCTTAAATATATACAATTTTTTTGTCAATCAGAATTCAATTAAGCGAGAAAAAAGTAAAAACCACATGAATGTTTATTTTACTTTGGATACAACTTGTTCAATTCGCATGGCCACCTCCAGCTGCAAAACAGAAGCTGGGAAATGTAGTTTCCCAGTAGACTGCCATGTGCCAACCCAAACCAATGGTGGGCATGCAGAGTGTCTATTACTAAAAAAGAGGAAGGAAAAATTGGATGCTGAAGGACAGTAGCAATTTCTACCACATATGGTCTCTCTCCCACTCTCTTACACACCCCCCCTCCACACACACACACCTCACAGATGCCAGTAAAATGTGGGAATATATCAAGAAAAACAAAGCAGTAAGAGATCTAACATTAGGTAGGACAAGTTAAGGGAGAGGCCAGGATGACATCTTTACAGGAGTCCAAAGGAAAAATTTGTCTAATTTGGAGGTCAGAGGGATTCCAAAGAAATGCTTCCAAGATTATACCAATATAATACCTAATGTATTTGGATGATCCAAGAAGAGATAAACATATCTAGGGAATAATATGGAAGCAAACTAGAAACAACTATGTGAAAAACAAAGCAAAAAGTAATTACTCACTAAAGGGAAAATGAAATACTAAGCAAAAAAGAAAAGTAGTCATGGTAAAATATATCTTAGTCATAACAATACCAATACTGTATGTTGATTTAACCAAAAATCTAACTGTATTTGAGGATGTTAAGAATGGTATGTGTAAGGCACCTGGGTGGCTCAGTGGGTTAAAGACTCTGCCTTCAGCTCAGGTCATGATCCCAGCGTCCTAGAATCAAGCCCCACATCAGGCTCTCTGCCTGTGGGGAGCCTGCTTCCCCCTCTCTCTCTGCTTGCCTCTGTCTACTTGTGATCTCTGTCTGTCAAATAAATTAAAAAAAAAAAAAAAGAATGGTATGTGTAGATGTATATGATGAGATCAAGAGGGAAAAGAACAGATGAGAGGCAGCTAAATTCTCATCTTCCAAAATAAGTCCATATGTAATACCTAAAACTGGGGGAATTTTTTTTTTAAATCAAGAAGTAATAGTAGAGGTATTTGCTTTATACTTATGTGGAGAAATAAAAAACAAAAGAGCTGAAAGTGGGTGACTCTGGGAAGCAGAATATAAGGCAAGGAGTGAGGTCTAGGGACTGCTATTTTGGTAAAAACAACAACAACAACAACAACAACAACAAAACTTTCAGAGCTACTTGGCATTTTAAATTATGTGCACAGGTAAGTTTTATAACAACTAAAATTTAAAATTAAAAAAATTTATGTGATTAATGAAAACATAATCTCTAGGTAGTAGTGTTATGGGTAATTTTAATTTCCTAAAGTATGTTTTTTGGTATTTTCAACATGTTTCACAACACTGAAAATATAATATTATAGTCAAGAAAAAAAAAACAGTTGAAGAAAATAACTGATGCAGGCAAGGACTAATGGACTTGAACTGAGAGAAGGTAAACACATGAGATGAGCTCGACTTCATCCCAGCTTTTCTCTGAGGGCATTTTCTAAATATTAGCACAGGCAAATAGATTATAAGTAGAAAGCAACAGTCTTACCATGTTAGAAGTGACTCAGACTTGAATGACAAAATCATGGAAAAGAATAAGTCACCAATAAGTAACTCTTAAATCTATGCAAAAGTCCTCTAACAAGGATAAAACAACAAAAAATCCCCTTTTTTTTTTAATTTCTTTTCAGTGTAACAGTATTCATTGTTTTTGCACCACACCCAGTGCTCCATGCAATCCGTGCCCTCCCTAATACCCACCACCTGGTTCCCCCAACCTCCCACCCTCTGCCCCTTCAAAACTCTCAGATTGTTTTTAAGAGTCCATAGTCTCTCATGGTGCATCTCACCCTCCAATTTCCCTCAACTCCCTTCTCCTCTCCATCTCCCCTTGTCCTCCACGCTATTTGTTATGCTCCACAAATAAGTGAACATATGATAATTGACTCTCTCTGCTTGACTTATTTCACTCAGCATAATCTCTTCCAGTCCCGTCCATGTTGCTACAAAAGTTGGGTATTCATCCTTTCTGATGGAGGCATAATACTCCATAGTGTATATGGACCACATCTTCCTTATCCATTCGTCCGTTGATCTTGGTTCTTTCCACAGTTTGGTGACCGTGGCCATTGCTGCTATAGACATTGGGGTACAGATGGCCCTTCTTTTCACTACATCTGTATCTTTGGGGTAAATACCCCGTAGTGCAACTGCAGGGTCATAGGGAAGCTCTATTTTTAATTTCTTGAGGAATCTCCACACTGTTTTCCAAAGTGGCTTGCACCAACTTGCATTCCCACCAACAGTGTAAGAGGGTTCCCCTTTCTCCACATCCTCTCCAACACATGTTGTTTCCTGTCTTGCTAATTTTGGCCATTCTAACTGGTGTAAGGTGGTATCTCAATGTGGTTTAAATTTGAATCTCCCTGATGGCTAGTGATGATGAACATTTTTTCATGTGTCTGATAGCCATTTGTATGTCTTCATTAGAGAAGTGTCTGTTCGTATCTTCTGCCCATTTTTTAATATGATTGTCTGTTTTGTGTGTGTTGAGTTTGAGGAGTTCTTTATAGATACTGGGAATAAACCTAACCAAAGAGGTAAAGGAACTTTACTTGAGGAACTACAGAACACTCATGAAAAAAATTGAAGAAGACACAAAAAGATGGAAGACCATTCCATGCTCTTGGATTGGAAGAATAAACATTGTTAAAATGTCTACACTGCCTAGAGCAATCTATACTTTTAATGCCATTCCGATCAAAATTCCACTGGTATTTTTCAAAGAGCTGGAGCAAATAATCCAAAAATTTGTATGGAATCAGAAGAGACCCCGAATCGCTAAGGAAATGTTGAAAAACAAAAATAAAACTGGGGGCACCATGTTACCTGATTTCAAGCTTTACTACAAAGCTGTGATCACCAAGACAGAATGGTACAGGCATAAAAACAGACACATAGACCAGTGGAACAGAGTAGAGAGCCCAAATATGGACCCTCAACTCTATGGGCAAATAATCTTCAACAAAACAGGAAAAAGTATACAGTGGAAAAAAGACAGTCTCTTCAATAAATGGTGCTGGGAAAACTGGACAGCTATATGTAGAAGAATGAAACTCGACCATTCTCTTACACCACACACAAAGATAAACTCAAAATGGATAAAAGACCTCAACGTGAGACAGGAATCCATCAGAATCCTAGAGGAGAACATAGGCAGTTACCTCTTCAATATCAGCCACAGCAACTTCTTTCAAGATATGTCTCCAAAGGCAAAGGAAACAAAAGCAAAAATGAACTTTTGGGACTTCCTCAAGATCAAAAGCTTCTGCACAGCAAAGGAAACAGTCAACAAAACAAAGAGGCAACTCACGGAATGGGAGAAGATATTTGCAAATGACAGTACAGACAAAAGATTGATATCCAGGATCTATAAAGAACTCCTCAAACTCCCCTCTGACTCTTAATCTCAAAAACAAACTGAGGGTTGCTGGGGGGAGGGGGGGTGATGGGGTTATGGACATTGGGGAGGGTATGCGCTATGGTGAGTGCTGTTTAAGTGTGTAAACCTGGCGATTCACAGACCTGTATCCCTGGGGCTAATAATACATTAAATGTTTATAAAAAAATAAAAAAAAATTATAAAAAAAATCCCCTCTGTTTTTGGCTAACTCCTAAACTATGCATGCATAAAGCAGTACTCCAAGAAAATCAGCAGGTGTAATAGCAGTTAGGAGAATAAAATACCGAGGAAAGAGTTGACTAGTTGGGTGGTATTTGGGAGAGAGATTGGAGATCAAGCCCCACAGATGTATGTTTGGTAAACATAAACTTTTTGTTGAGATCTCAGAAAGATCAAGGCATCAGAGTAAGGGCTAAATGTTGAAATAAGTTAAAAACTACAAAAACAAGCAAACAGAGCACAACAGAAGTCTAATACAAACCTCAATAGTTTCAAGGTAATCTGCTGGTATTATTTAGTTTTAAGATAACACTATCCAGAGGCTATTAAACTTTTCAACCACAACATCTGGCATACAATCAAATATTGTAAAACACAAGTACAACAATTATAACCTATGTCCTGGTTTTGTATAGTCTATGAGTTAAAAACAGTTTTTGCATTTTTTAAGTGCTGTAGAAAACACATTTTTTTTTTAAAGATTTTATTTACTTATCTTAGAGAGAGAGAGCATGCTCCCGTGAGCACAGGGAGGAGCAGAGGGGAGGATGAGAATCTGAAGCAAACTCAGCACTGAGCACAGAGAGCAAAGCAGGGCTTGAGTGCCTGACCACAAGATCATGACCTGAGCTAAAACCAAGAGTCAGACACTTAACTGACTGAGCCACCCAGGTATACCTGTAGAAAAATTTTAAAAGAAGAGGAATATGGATCATATGGACTCATAAATCCTAGAATGCCTATAATCTCACAATTTATTGACTTCTGTCATAAATCATGGTTTAAAAAAAAATAGAAAATGACTAAAAAACAAGAAAAACAGAAACAACAGAAACAGATAATAATAGAAACATAAATAGATACCTCAGATATTAAATTTATGACATAGTTACTTTAAAATAATTTTGAACAGTATGTTCAAGAAAAAAGAGCGAGAGATGGGCCAAAGGGATAAATCTATGGGCATTTTCAAGAGAGAAGTGAAATCTATAAAAGAATATTAAATGGACATTCTAGCACTACACAATATCTGATATTATGAACTCATTGGACTCATTTGGAGACCTCAGAAGGTTAGAGACCACAGAAGATAGAGTTAGTGCAATGACAGATCGATACAAATGCAGGCATACCTTGTTTTAGCGCGTTTTATAGATAATTGTGTTTTTTTTTTTTTTACAAATGGAAGGTCGATGGCAACCCTGCATTAAGCAAGTCTATTGGTGCCACTTTTCTAACAGCATTTGCTCACTTTGTGTCTCTGTTGCATTTTGGTAATGGCGGTATTTCACCTTTTCATTATTAAATTTAATTTAATAACAAATTTGTTTTTTAATAACAAATTTGATATGGCCACCTGTGATTAGTGATGACTTGCTGAAAGCTCAGATGATGGTATTTTTTTAGCGATAAGTACTTTTAAATGAAATGTGTACATTGCCTTCTTAGAGTGCAATTATACACCTAACAGACTATAGTGTAGTAAATAAAACTTCTCTATGCACAGGGAAACCAAAAAATTCATTTGCTTGCTTTATTGTGATATTTGCTTTACTGCGGTGGTCTGAAACTGAACCCACCATATCTCAGAGGTATGCCTGTATTCATACTGAAGCAAAAATGAAGAAAATATTTAAAAAGCATTAAAGACCAAAACAAACATGATAAATTCAAAAGGTCTAATATATGTGTAAATAGAGTCCAAAAAGAAAAAGAGAAATAACTGGGCAGAATATAGAAAGATCTAATGAATGCAATCTTCCTCAAATTGTAAGAAAATATATCAACCTTTAGGTTTAAGAAGCTGAAAAAATCTACAGCAGGTTAAAGACAAAGGAAACTACATCTACTCGTATCATGGTAAAACTGCTGAAAAACAAAGAAATACTGCTTAAAAAGCTCAGAAAAAAACATATTGCTTTCAAAGGAACAAAAATAAGACACATAAATGACATATAATTATGGATGCTGGAAGAAAATGTAACGATACCTTTAAAGTACAAAGAACAAAATGAAATAAAGCAAAAAACAACCCCCTCCTTAAGAAACCCTAACTACTTAGCATTTAGTACACTGAAAATATTACTTAAAGCTGGAAGTGAAATAAAAATCTTTTCAGACAAACAAAAGCTGAGAGGATTTATACAGGGCAGATCTGCACTGCAGGAAATACTAAAGGCAATTTAAAGGAAAAAAATATCAAATGGAAGTATGAATCTCAGGAAGGAATAAAGAACATTGTAAAGAATAAACTGTGGGTAAATGTAAATGAATACTGATTGCTTAGCATAATAGTGCCTTATGAGCTACATAAGATATATGTTAGTAAAGTATGTACTAAGCAAAAGGATTAGAAGGGATAGTGTAATATTGTTAAAAGGCTCATACGTGGTTTGAGAAGCAATATAAATACTAAATTAAGGTAGATCTGAATGAGCATTATGGTAGAATTAAGGATACAATTTGTAATCTCTATGATCAAAACAAAAGAGTAAATGAAAAATGTATAATTAAAACAAATAGAAGAGAAAAATGAAATGCTTGATCAGTTCAAAGAGAGGGAAAAAATGGTACAAGAATAAAGAAACAAAGTACAGATGGAACACATAAAAACACATAGCAAGACTGTGCACAGAGTAAAGAGCAAACCATATCAGTAATTATATTAATGCATGAACAAATTAAACACTCAGATGAAAAGACAAAGATGGTCAGGTTGGATCTGAGATAAGAGAAACATAAATCTAAGAAATCAGAGAAATTAAAGATACAGAAAAAGTATAACAAGCAAACATTAACAAAAAAATGCTATACCTACATAAGATAGACTTTAAAGAAATAATGTTACTAGAGATAAATTTATTATGTCATAATAATAAAAATGGTCAGTACAACAGGAAGATGTATAAAAAGGTTAATGCAACCACTTAAACAATATAATGCAACAATCTAAACAATCACAATTTAAATTGTCATACACTAAATAACTTAGCTCAAGTAGCAAAAAACTATAGAATTAAAAGGAGAAAATGAGGGGCACCTGGATGGTTTAGTGGGTCAATGCCTCTGCCTTTAGCTCAGGTCCTGATCCCAGGGTCCTGGGATCTAGCCCCACATCAGGCTCTCTGCTCTGCAGGGAGCCTGTTTCCTCCTCTCTTTCTTTTTCTGATTACCTCTCTGCCTCCTTGTGATCTCTGTCTGTCAAATAAATTAAAAAAAAAAAAAAAGGAGAAAATCCACTTGGGAGATTTTAACACTCTTCTCTCAATAACTGATAAAACAACTAGATGAAAATAGTAAAAATACAGATTTGAATATAATGATTAAACAACTTGACACAGAACATGCATACACTACCCAATAACTTTCCAAGTACATACGAAATATTTACCAATATAGACTGTAAGTTGGGCAATAAAGCAATTTTCCAAATTTCAAGGTGAAAATCATACACAGTATGATGTTCTGTGACCACAATTCAATGAATCTAGAAAGCAATAACAAAAAGACAACTAGGAAGACTAAAAAATGTTAACAAATTAATTGCCACATACTTGTAAATAATCTAAATATCCATAAGAAATTATAACATAAAGCGAATCCATAACTAAAATCTTCTTACAGAGATAACTCCAAGTTCCTGTGGCTTCATAGTTGAATTCTTCCAAATACTCAAGGAAAAAATATTAATTTTTTACAAAGTTTTCCAGAAAATAGGAAAAAAGGGAATATTCCCCAGCTTGTTTTATAATGTCAGCAAAACCTTGATACCCAAACACCACTAGCACATTACAAAAAAGGAAAATCATAAGTGAACATCTTCCATGAGTTATTTTCTCTGATGGTGGTTGGGAGTGTTACATATTTAGAAGGAAAGAACAGTCAAATGTGAGAAAAAGTTTTACAGCAACATACATCAATCAAATATTTAAAGAGAAAGAAATTCTGAGAAGTTAGCAAAGAACGCTATTTTTTTTAAAGATTTTATTTATTTGACAGAGATAACAAGAAGGCAGAGAGGCAGGCAGAGAGAGAGAGAGAGAGGTGGAAGCAGGCTCCCTGCTAAGCAGAGAGCCCGATGTGGGGCTCGATCCCAGGTCCCTGGGATCATGACCTGAGTCGAAGGCAGGAGCCTTAACCCACTGAGCCACCCAAGTGCCCCAAGAATGCTATTTTTAAAAAATTTCCCTGAATCCCTGCACAAAACAGAAAAAAAAAAAAAAAAGAAAGAAAAAGAAAAACCCCAACAGGATAGCAGAACCATATAGCCATGAATAATATCTAAACCAAATCTAGGTGACAAGGTATCCTCACAAACTCCCAATTATTTGTGAATGGGGATAAATCACTGACAGCCTTCAAGCTCATGTAGTAAAAGCATCTGTACAAAAGAGGGAAATAGAAGGGCATCTGACAGACCCTAAATCAAAAGAAACTCCAAAATAGCCAGCGGGTATTCACAAGCAAGCATAATGGGTCAGTTTAAGAAAAGCAGCTGAAATGGGAATAGTTTTTATACATTTTAATTTGCAAGTAAATGAAAGGGGAAAATGGAGAAGTCAGAAAGTGTTGGGGAAGTGTGGGTCTGAGATTCTCAAAACTAACCAGTTGAAACTCCCTTCTAGAACCAAGCCTCACACTCAGGAGAGATTGCTGGTAGGAGAATCCAAATTGATCTATGCAGGGATAATAGAAAACAAAGGAAAGAGAAAGTAGGGGAGAGGAGCAGAGACAGAAGAGCTCAGAAACTAAAAGGCTATAATTTTAAAATACTTAATGAAAATAAAAGAAAAGGAAGCCCTAAGTGATGAAGTGAGAAAAGTCTCTACTCTCCTAAAAGTTTAGTAAAACTAATTTCACGTGAAAATAAGTAACCGAGGATTATTGTTGACTTCTGTCCAAGTTGTAAGAACGAAACAGAGTAAGAAGTAATGTCCCCAAAGACTGGTGTTCCCTAACTTTGGCACTACTAAATTACATAATTATTTGTTTTGGAGAACACTTGTTATAGTACACATTGTAGAAGATTTACCAGCTTCCTTGGCCTCTACCTACTAGATACCTATAGTATCGCTCCCAGTTGATAACCAAAAATGTTTCCCAAAAATGCCAATTGTCCTCTGTGAGTAGAATCACCCTCAGTTGAGAAGCACTGCCACATATAACTGAAACCCACAAAAAACCTAAAACTATAACCTATTTAAATATTTGTTAGTAAAATTAAGAATATGATACAAGACATTAGAGAATATAAATTACAATGAGAAAATAATCAGAAATGAGGGAGTTGATAGTTAAAAACCAGAAAAAAATCTTATAAATATCCTATAATAAACACAAGATCATCTACACAAAACATAAAATGTCTTAAGAGCTATAAAAGGTGAACAGGAGAAAAAAATTTAATTAAAAAGTGAGAGGGAGGGGCGCCTGGGTGGCTCAGTGGGTTAAGCCGCTGCCTTCGGCTCAGGTCATGATCTCAGAATCCTGGGATCGAGCCTCGCATCGGGCTCTCTGCTCAGCAGGGAGTCTGCTTCCTCCTCTCTCTCTGCCTGCCTCTCTGCCTGCTTGTGATCTCTCTGCCAAATAAATAAATAAAATCTTAAAAAAAAAAAAAAAAGTGAGAGGGACTCCGGGGTAGTTTAGTCAGTTAAGTGTCTGCCTTTGGCTCAGGTCATGATCCCAGGGTCCTGGGACTGAGTGAGCGGGGAGCCTGCTCCTCCTTCTGCCTGCCTGTCTCTCTCTCTGTGACAAATAAACTCTTTTTAAAAAAGTGAGAAAAAGGATTTAAGAGAAAGTGAGAGATATTAGAGAAAGATGAAAAATATCAAAAATACAAATAGTAGAAGTTCCTGAAAAAGACTTAAAGAACAGAAAACTAGGAAAACTACAATTCAATAACACTTCCCTAAGATTGTGGGGGAAGACTGGAGACCGCATATTAAAAAGACACACTATGATGAGAAAAACGTAAACTCTAAAAAAAAAAATTAAGGAAGAATTAAGTAAAGAGATATTCCATGTTTATGGATAGGAAGACGCAATACTGTCAAGATGTCAGTCCTTTCCACTCTGATCTAAGGATTCAGTGCAATCTCATCAAAATCCCAGCAAGTTATTTTGTAGATATCGACAAACTGATTCTAAAAGTTTATATGAAGAGACAAAAGACCCAGAGAAGCCAACACAATATTGAAGGAGAACACAGTTAAAGGAATGACACTACCCAACTCCAAGACTTACTATAAAGCTACAGAAATCAAGACAGCATGGTAATGGTTAAAGAACAAATAGATCAATGAAACAGAACATAGGTCAGAAACAGACCTATATAAATATGGTCAACTGATCTTTAACAAAAAAGCAAAGGCAATTCAATGGTCCTGGAACATCTGGACATCCCAGCCCCCTTTCCCCAAACACATTATCTAGACACAGACCTTACACCATTCTCAAAAATGAACTCAAAATCGAACAAAGACGTAGATGTAAAACACAAAATTATAACATTAGAGAAGAAAATCCAGATGACCTTGAGTTTGGCAATGACTTTTAGATATACTACCAAAGGCATGATCCACCAAAGACAGAATTAATAAGCTGGACTTTACTAAAATTTAAAATTTCTGCTCTATGAAAGACACTATCAAGAAAATGAGAAGACAAGTCACAGACTAGAAGAAAATATCTGCAAAAGGCAAAGACTTAAAGCACTGTTAACCAATACATACAAAACACTCTTACAACTCCACAATTAAAAAAACCTGAACAATCCAATTTAAAAATGAACTAAAGGGGCACCTGGGTGGCTCAGTGGGTTAAAGCCTCTGCCTTCGGCTCAGGTCATGATCCCAGGGTTTTGGGATCAAGCCCCACATCAGGCTCTCTGCTAAGCGGCGAGCCTGCTTCCTCCTTTCTCTCTCTGCCTGTCTCTCTGCCTACTTGTTGTGATCTCTGTCAAATAAATAAGTAAAATCTTTAAAAAAAAACCCAAAAAACATATTGTGGTATATCTCTACAATGTAATATTATTTGGCATTAAAAAGAAATGAGGTATCATATGATGAAAAGACATGGAGGAAAGGTAAAATGCATATTACTAACCAAAGAAGCCAGTCTGAAAAGACTACATATTGTATGATTCCAACCACGACATTCTAGAAAAGGCAAAACTAATGAGATAGTATAAAGATTGGTGGTTGCTAGGAGTTCTAGAGGAGGGAGGAATAAATAGGTAGAACACAGGGATTTTCAAGGGCAGTAAACTGTTTTGTATGATATTATAATAGTGGATATGTATCACTACATATTTGTCAAAATCCATGAAAAATAGAACACCAAGAGTATACTTTAATGTCTACCATGGATTTGGGATGATCATAATGTGTCAATGTTGGTTCACCAATTGTAACCACTTTAGAGAAGGGAGACTGGGAGGCTGGGAGGGGGAGCATACATCAGAGGAAGGAATGTACTGAAACTCTACTGTCTATTAATCAATATTGCTATGAATCCCAAATTACTCTAAAACAAAAGTAACTATTAGGGGGAAAAAACCACAGCACCTACTAGAAAAATGTATTTTTAAAAACTACTAGAAAAAAATATTTTTAAAAAATTTTAAGGAAAAAGATATTCTTTCGAGTATCCAACCAAAAAGAAAATAAGATTGTCATCAGATTTCTGACAGAATAAAATGGAGTTTTATATAATAAGACATTCAAGGGATGGAAATGTAGGCCAAGGATTTATATTCCAACTGACCTTCAAAAATAAAGTCTTAAGGGGCACCTGGGTGTCTCAGTTAGGCATCCAACTCTTGATTTGGGCTCTGGTCATGATCTCAGGGTCATGAGACTGAGCCCTGCATTTGGGGTGGTTAGTGCTCAGTGGAAAGGCTGCTTGAGATTCTCTCCCTCCCCATCGCACACTATCTTTCAAATAATAAATATATAAATCTTAAAAAAAAAAAAAAGGAAGAAAGTCTCAAGACAAACTGCTATAAACACGCAAAATCTCTGGTCGTATTGTTCACAGGAGCCCTTCTATTACAAAAAGAACTTAAGATAATCAAATTGTTGAGAAACTGGCATAAAGATTGGAAGACTAGAGAACACTGCAGGTCCTTTATGTTCCTCATTAAATCCACAAAACAACCCTTAATAACAGTGTTTCCATTCTACACATGGAGAAACTGAATGTCAAAGTCAGTGGAACTTGTCCATGGGCAAATGTCACTGGGCAAGTGACTGAACCAGAATTGGACCAGAGCCCATTCTCCTTCCACAGCATGAAGTTGCTCCCACATACATATTAAATAAACCCTTTTTGTCTTTGCATATACTGGGATTGTGTATTCCCTGGAACTTCATTCTCTCCCTTATTTACCCATTGAGCTCTTTTTTTATTTTTGGCCTACCTCAAATCACTTGCTCTCTCTGTGGCTTTCTCTGATCCAAAGGGCCTTATCATCCTTAACAAAATTATACAGTACTGACAACGTAAATCCTCCTAATCTGTGGCTCCATACCAGTATACATACAACATTTCCAACATAGACTTTGTCACGTGTGATTTCCAGGTGATAAGAAACTGTGATTTGTGTTAAAATCCCAGCACAGAGCATATTCTAAGTAATTATAGTTAGGGAAAGATTAAAGAGGGCAGATGACAACTCTAAGAAGTCATATATCCAAGATAAAGTTAAACATCTCTACACTACCTCTTAACTATGTGCATACTTTTATCCTTGACTTTTTCATGCAATATTACCACTTACTTGTTTTCATTTGTATCTGTCCTCTGAGAGCAAGGATGATCATTTTACTCTTTGTACCTTTACTGCTTAATACATGGAAGCAAGAATAGCTAATTAGTATTCCATAAATATTTGGTAAATTGAAGTTAAAAAAAAGTAAGACATATCATAAATTAATTCTCAGTTCCAATTCTCTGAAGATGGATTATTTAAAAATGAAGAAGACCTGCCTTCACACTGCCTAGGTATTATTATATATCAAATTATATACATTAAGCAATAATGATTTTACATAAAAGAAATCAGAATCTAATGTTTTTAAAGTAATAGTTCTAATGAGGATAAACATATAAAGAACTTTCAGATTACAAAATAATCTCCATTTTTTATCATTATTTTTTAAAATGTTTTAGCCCAGAGGCATTCTTTGTCCTGAATAAAGCCTCAGGCATTTTGACAATAGGATCAGACTAAGATATAAGAATATTGTTACTAGTATTTTTGTTTTTGATCAGTGTCTAGCATACAACTGCGCAATTTCCAAACACAAGACTGTGAACAATTACAAATACACATATTTTGTGTTCTTACCCTTTCTTCAAACAAGTAATTATACATACAATCTCTTTTCAAATTGCGTTTTTCTAAAGAAAGTGCTAGAATGATCAAAATAGTAAAGAAAAAAATAAGTAAAAAAATAAGTCTACTTTTTACACTTTAATAACACATGTTCAGGTTTATCTCACTGGCATATTGGTATCTGGCCAATTTCTTTAAATACACTGTGAATAACCTTACCTCCTATGTTATTTTTTTTTGTCAGTTCCAATGTGAGCATCACTCTAATTCAAAGAACTCTCTATATTCAATATTCTCCATATTTAAATAATCCATCTTCAGAGAACTGGAACTGAGAAGTAATTTATGACTTGTCTTTTTTTAACTTCAATTTACCAACTATTTATGGAACACTAATTAGCTGTTCCTACTACTATGTGTTAAGCAGTAAAGCTATAAAGAGTAAAAAGATCATCCTTGCTCTCAGAGGACAGGTACAAATGAAAACAAATAAGTGGTAATATTGCATGAAAAAGGCAAGGATAAAAGTATGCACAAAGTTGACAGAGACAGTTAAGGGGAAAAAAAGAGATAGATTGAGAGAGAACACAGGAGTGACACACTTTCGTGTCTAGACGCAAACTCTGAAAAAAGAAAAACCATATTTAGCCCCTCATTTGAATAAGTCCTAAAGTCTGAAAACACCTGTTTTATACATGGACAATCTTCATATGCATAGCTGTAATACCAAGACCCTTAATACTTATGGAATATAAATGTTTTCCTCCCGCTTCACAATTCAACCTCCCCAGTCCTCAGTTGTCAGTCATAGCTACTACAGATATCTTTATTCAACCTAATCCAGAATCCACATGCATTGTTCCTGTATCTTTCTTCATGTAAAATGATGTTTTGACTGTTCTGCTTTTCTGTCTCACCCTAAATACATTTCCATTTCCTTTTAAGATCCCATCCAGGTTATGTCAGGTCAAAATTCAAGACTACAATTTTGAGACAACTCTTCAGAAATACAACTATTTTCCACCTAACTAGAAAATTATTTGACAAAAATATCATCACTTAAAGTAAACATATCTTAAAAATACAATTTGAAATTTTTAAAAAAGATTTTATTTAATTATTTGACAGAGAGAGAGAAAGCACAAGCAGGGAGAATAGCAGAGGGAGAAGCAGGTTCTCTGCATAGCAGGGAGCCTGATGTGGGGCTCCATCCCAGGACCCTGGGATCATGACCTGAGCCAAAGGCAGATGCTTAACTGACTGAGCTACTCAGGTGCCCCTATAATTTAAAGAGCTACTCAGGTGCCCCTATAATTTAAATTTTAATAACATTACTTCTATTATAGAAAAACAACTTGTTTCTGCTTACCACTTCTAACGGTTGTGTTTTCCAATAGTTCTGTCTGAAGTTGTAATTCAGCTTCTCCAAGTATCTTTAGAACTGAATCTGTAGGGCTTCTCCCCCACACTTTTCTTGGAGATCCACCAGGATCTAATTTGATAACTTCTCCCACTGTATGTTCTATAAAAAAAGACACAAAAACAAATTTTGCTGATAGAACATAATACTATTACTGTATTATAAAGCAAATTTAAACATATGCTGCTGATTTTTTTTTTTTTTTGAGATTTTATTTATTTGAGAGAGAGAGACAGAGAGAGCATGAGAGGGGAGAAGGTCAGAGGAAGAAGCAGACTCCCCGAGGAGCTCGGAACCCAACGCGGGACTTGATCCTGGGACACCGGGATCATGACCTGAGCCGAAGGCATTTGCTTAACCAACTGAGCCAACCAGGTGCCCCTATGCTGATGATGTTTTAAAATACTTTCAGGGGCATGTGGTGGCTCAGTTGGTTAAGCATCTCTCTCTCTCTCTTTTTTTTTTTTGGTTGTATGAAAGAATTTTTTTTTCCCTATTAACATATAATGTATATTTGTTTCAGGGGTACTGATCTGTGAATCATTCATCAGTCTTACACAATTCACAGCACTCACCACAGCACACACCCTCGCCAATGTCAATCACCCAGCCATCCCAACCTGCCCACCCCCCTTCCCTCCAGCAACCCTCAGTTTGTTTCCCATGATTAAGAGTCTCTTATATTACATGGAGCCCTGGGTGTGGTGCATAAACAATGATTCTTGGAACACTGAAAAAATAAAAAATTTTTTTAAAGAATCTCTTGTAGTTTGTCTCCCTCTCTGGTTTTGTTTCATTTTTCCCTTCCTTCCCTTATGATCCTCAGTCTTGTTTCTCAAATTCCTCATACCAGTGAGAACTTATGATAATTGTCTTTCTCTAATTGACTTATTTTGCTTAGCATCATAGCCCAATTAGGCTGCATAATATTCCATTGTCTATATATATACACACCACATCTTCTTTAAGTGCTGAGCACTTTTTCATGTGTCTGTTGGCCATTTGGGTGTCTTCTTTGCAGAAATATCTGTTCACATACACTTGTGCCCATTTCTTGATTGGATTATTTGTTCTTTGGGTGTTGAGTTTGGTAAGTTCTTTATAGATTTTGGATACTAGCCCTTTATTTGATATGTCATTTGCAAATATCTTCTCCCATTCTGTTGGCTGCTTTTTGGTTTTGTTGAGTGTTTCCTTTGCTGTGTAAAAGCTTTTTATCTTGATAGAAATCCCAGTGGTTCGTTTTTGCCATTACTTCCCTTGCCTTAGGAGATGTTTCTAGGAAGAAGTAAGCATCTGACTCTTGATTTTGGCTCAGGTCATGATCTTAAGGTCATGAAATGGAGCCCAGGTCAGGCTTTGCGCTCAGTGGGGAGTTTGCGTCTCTCCCTCTGGCCCTCCCCCTGCTTGCTCTCTCTTTCTCACTCAAATAATTTTTTAAAAAATTTTTTTAAAATAAAAGACTTTCAGAAAATGATAGAATGAATGACGAATGATATTACTAATATTAGTAGTAAAAATATGGACAAATGCCTTTTAAAATACTTATGGGGGGCTCAGTTGGTTAAGCATCTGACTCTGGATTTCAGCTCAGGGTCGTGAGATCAAGCCCTTTGTTGGCTCTGGGCTCAGAGACGAGTCTGTTTGGGTTTATCTCCTTCTCCCTCTGTACCCCCCCCCCAAGTAAATGAACAAAATCTTTAAAAAATATTGGGGGGGGCAGAATCAATATGGCAGAGTAGGAAGATCAAGAACCCAACTCCTCTTAAAAAAAAAAAAAAGATTTTATTTATTTATTTTAGAGAGACAGAGATAGCATGAGGAGGGAGGAGAAGAGACAAGCAGGCTCCCCTCTGAGCAGGGAGCCCAATGCTGGGCTTGATGCCAGGACCATGACTTCTGAAGGCAGATGCCTAGCTGACTGAGTCACCCAGGCACCCCAAAAACCCAACTCCTGTTGTGGATACACCAGAATATACAACTATATATAAACAACTACCTCTGAGAATGAAATAAAGACTAGCAGAACAGATCATGTAGAACGAAAAATATGAAGAAAAAGCCACATTGAGATTATTAGAGAATGGAGACACAATTTAGTCACAGCCCACATCCCTGGCACAGTGACCCACAAGTGAGTGATATCACAACTACAGAGGCCCTTCCTGAGGACTGAGGGGTCTGAGCCCCACATGAGGTTCCACAGCCCAGGGGACCTGCATCAGAAAGACAAGAACCTGTAACATTTGCTTTGAAGACCAAGGATGCTTGCTTATGTTTGGGAGAGCCAGAGAGCAGAAGGAAACAGCAACTCTATTTTTAAAGAGCATATGCACAATGTCACTGACTCCAATATAGTGTAGCAGTTTGAAAACTATCTGGGCTACAAGTGAAGGAAATCCACTGACTTAACTGCCAGAGGGGCAGGGATTTGTTGGAAAAGTTCACCATGGATGTAAGTGCTAATGTGTACAGTTTTTCATATCTTCCTTTTACCTAGCTGACCCAGCATTGGTAGGTGCCATTTATTTATTTATTTATTTTCTATCTTCTTTCCTTCCTTCCTTTTCTTTCCTTCTTTCTTTAAGATAGTTATTATTTAATTCATTCATTCATTTAGAGAGTGCAAGCAGAGGAGGTGCAGAGGGAGAAAGAGTATCCCAAGCAGACTCAGCAGACTCACCCCTGAGTGCACAGCCCAATGCAGAGCTTGACTCTACTACCCAAGATCATAACCTGAGCCAAAAACAAGAGTTGGACACTCAGTCTACTGAGTCACTAAGGTTCCTGTGGTAGGTGCCATTTCTGACACTCTCCACTTATAGTGCTAGCACCACTAGCTCTATCCTGGCATTCCCCTGTGGATTTGCCCCACACAACCTATCCACCCAGGCCCAGAGTCCCTTCCCTAACATGCCTTTAAGTTGGTCAGGAGCCCCTCCCAAGCAATTCCTTCTCCCATCACTCCTGAAGAGCACCATCAGGCAGCACCTCAAGTTCACCTCCTAAGTGAGCCCAATCTGGGGGGTCGGTCCTTAATATTAGAACACTTAGAAAGTTGCAGCCAGATCTCACAACAAGTCATACTGAGGGCCAGCCCCACTTACCAGTATACATGCAGCAGTGAAAGTCAGACCTCACAGACAGCTGCATAAACCAGTGAGTCTGCAATAATCTTGACCAAGCTACAATAGGAGGGTACAGGCAGCCCCCACCCACCATAGGGAACACTCATGGGAACCTCGCTCAGGTGACCATGGGGGTTTGTGCTACTAGGCCTCTTCTGCATAAAGCCATTCCTTCAAAATCTGGAGGTATAACTAATCTACCTAATACACAGAAACACAGAGAGGCAAAATAAGGAGACAGAGAAGTATGTTCCAAACCGAAAGAACAAAACAAAACCTTAGGAAAAAAACTAAACGAAATGGAGACAAGCAATCTACCAGATAAAGAATTCAAAGTAATGGTCATAAAGATGTTTACTGAACTCAGAAGACAACAGGGTGAGAACTTCAACAAAGAGATTAAAAATATAAAAAGAACCAATCAGAGCTAAAGAATACAATAACTGAAATAAAAAATAAACTAGAGGGAATCCATAGCAGATTAGATGATAGAGAAGAAAGGATCAATAATCTGGAAAGCAGTGTAGTGGCAATTACCCAATCAGAACAGCAATAAGAAAAAAGAATTTTTAAAAATGAGAAGTTTGGGGCGTCTGGGTGGCTCAGTGGGTTAAAGCCTCTGACTTCGGCTCACATCATGATCTCAGGGTCCTGCAATCGAGCCCCACATAAGGCTCTCTGCTTGGTGGGGAGCCTGCTTCCCCCTCTCTCTCTCTGCCTGCCTCTCTGCCTATTTGTGATCTCTGTCTGTCAAATAAATAAATAAAATCTTTAAAAATTTTTTTTTTAAAAAATGAGAATAGTTTAAGGGACCCTTGGGACAGCATCAAGTACATTATAGCGTCCCAGAAGGAAAAGAAAGGAACAGAACACCTATTTGAAGAAATAATTGCTAAAAACTTCCCTAACCTGGCCAACGTAAAATACATCAAAGTCCAGTAAGGAGAGTTCCAAACAAAACAAACCCAAAAAGACCTCACCAAAACATATTACAAGGCACTGACAATTAAAAATAAAGAGAGAATCTTTTAAGCAGCAAGAGAAAAACAACTAATTTTTCAGCAGAAACTTTACAGGCCAGAAGAAAGTGGCATGATATACTCAAAGTCCTGAAAGGAAAAACACTTATAAACAAGAATACTCTCCCTGACAAAGTTATCATTCAGAGCTGAAGGAAGATACAGTTTCCCAGACAAGCAAAAGCTAAAAGGAGTTCATCAATGCCAAACTGGCTCTCCAAAATATGTTGAAAGGATTTCATTAAACAAAAAAGAAAAGACTATAACTAGAAATGAGAAAATTATGAAAGAACAAATCTTACTGGTAAAAGGTAAACGTAAAACAAAGGTCATGGATCAACCACCCTCATATCTAATGTGAAGTTTAAAAGATAAGAATATTACAATCATGTTGTTGGGGAAGGGGATAAAAATGCAGTGCTTTGACAATGTGCTTGAACCTTCAACTTAAAATATACTTCTAGATATATAGGATGTTATAACATGAACCTCATGGTACCCATAAACCAAATACCTATACTGAAAAAATAAAGAGAAAGGAATACAAACATAATACTAAGGGAAGTCACCAAAGCACAAGGGAAAAGAGCAAAAGAAGAAAACAGTACACAGAAGAACTACAAACTACAGAAAACAATAAAGTAAATGGCAATAAGTACATACCTATCAGTAACTATTTTTAATGTAAATAACCTAAACATTTCAAAGAAAAGACACAGGGTGGATGAATGGATAAAAAACAAGGTCCAGGGGCACCTGGGTGGCTCAGTGGGTTAAGCCTCTGCCTTCGGCTCAGGTCATGATCTCAGGGTCCTGGGATCGAGCCCCGCATAGGGCTCTCTGCTCAGCAGGGAGCCTGCTTCCCCCTCTCTCTGCCTCTCTGCCTACTTGTGATCTCGGTCTGTCAAATAAATAAATAAAATCTTCAAAAAAAAAAAAAAAAACCAAGGTCATTTACATGCTGCCTACAAGAAATTCACTTAAGACCTAAAGACACACACAGACAAGTGAAGTGAAGGGATGGAAAAAGATATTCCATGCAAATGGAAAACATAAAGAAAGCCTAGGTGGCAATATTTACAGTAGGAAAAAAAAAAAAAAACAGATTTAAAGAAAGACTGGGGGCACCTGGGTAGCTCAGTGGGTTAAAGCTCAGTGGGTTAAAGATCAGGTCATGATCTCAGGGTCCTGGGATCGAGTCCCGCATTGGGCTCTCTACTCAGCAGGGAGCCTGCTTCCCTGTCTCTCTCTGTCTGCCTCTCTGCCTACTTGTGATCTCTCTATCAAACAAATAAATAAAATCTTAAAAAAAAAAAAAGAAAGACTGTAACAAGTAACAATGAAGGTATTACATAATGATTACATACATCAAAGAAGAGGATAAACATTAATGAATCCAACCTAGGAGCACATAAATACATAAAGCAAATATTAACAAACATAAAGAGAGAAAGTGATGGTAATACAGTAACAGTAGGGGACTTTAATATTCTACTTTCATCAATGAATAGATCATCTAGATTGAAAATCAATAGGAAAACATTGGCCTTAAAAAACACATTAGACCAGGTGGACATTAATATATATATACAAAACATTCCATCCCAAACCAGCAGAATACATATTCTTCCCAAGTGCGCATGAAACATTCTCCAGGATGGATTATACGAAAGCCACAAAATGAATCTCAATTTAAGAAAACTGAAATTGTGGGGTGCCTGGGTCGCTCAGGTCATGATCCCAGGTCCTGAAACTGAGCCCTGCATCAGGCTTCCTGCTCAGCAGGAAGCTTGCTTCTTCCTCTCCCTCCGCTTGCATTCCCTCTCTCGCTGTCAAATAAATAAGTAAATAAATAATCTTAAAAAAAAAAAAGGAAAGAAAACCGAAATCATATCAAGCACCTTTTCCAAACACAACAGTATGAAACTAAAAATCAAGCAAAAGAAAATTGTTTTGTTTCGTTTTGTTGAAGCATAAGAGAACTAAAAAACACAAATATGTGAAGGCTAAACAAAAGTATTATATTATTTCATGTTAACTATGCTTCAATAAAAAATAATAAAATATTTATGAATTAGTTTCAAGGAATATAAAAATAGAAAAAATTATACTTCTGTAAAATTTTGATTTGAGCAAATTTTTGAAAACTAAGACAAACAATAATTTGGAGTGTACAAAGAGAAGAAATATAAATTAATATTTGTTTCTATAAATTTACTTAAAGAAAATAGAAAAAAAGTTGTAAAATAAATGTCCATATGGTTTAAAGGTAGAGAAGAATATTTCTTAAAAAATTTGTTTTAGTTTAGCTTACATATCATAAGTAGGCAACTGACACTGCCCTTTTTTGGCAATAATAATTCTGGGGGAACTATTAAAATAAAATTTAGCAGAGCAAAAAACGGGAAATTACCTATTGTAATTCGAGTCTTTAGAAACTTTTGGAATAATACAAAAAACATCTACGTACTTAGCAGTATAGACAAGGTGCAATCTCACATATTACAGCACAAATAAGTCAAATAAAAATTCTTGTGTGTGAGGAAAGCGACAGAAGTTTATTAAGTGAAGATACAGAGAAAGCTCTCAAGAGTGAGAGGGAGGGGTGCCTGGGTGGTTCAGTGGGTTAAAGTCTCTGCCTCCAGCTAGGATCATGGTCCCAGGGTCCTGGGATCAAGCCCCACATCGGGCTCTCTGCTCAGCCGGGAGCCTGCTTCCTCCTCTCCCTCTCTCGGCCTGCCTCTCTGCCTACTTGTGATCTCTATCTGTCAAATAAATAAATAAAAAAGATCTTAAAAAAAAAAAAAGAGTGAGAGGGGCCCCAATCGGGTTGCCCTATGTCATATAAAATTTTAATGGTAACTAAATACAAAATGTTGATTCAAATCTACATATACTAGTTCTTTGAAAGTAAGTATCTGAAATTAGCAGGTGATATTCAGTTTCATAAAGGAAAAATGATTCCCATTAGGGAATCAACTTTTAAAAGGATAGTTAAAAAGTAGAAAACCCAGAAATAGACCCATAACTTACAGACACGTGATATTTGACAGAGGTGTCAAAACAATATAGTGGGGAATGGGAAGTCTCTTTAACAAATACAACTGGAGAAACTGGAGAATATGAAATGATATTAACTTAGTTCCCTTTGATGCAGGGAGGGAAAACCAGGTAGAGCCGATGGTCTCTCTGAGCTGAGGTGACAGAAATTGGAAGTCTAGGAGGCAAAAGTGGCTAATGTTGGCAGAACAGAATATGGAAGAGTAGAAAGCTACACAAATAGAACTCAGAGTCTTCTTGAAGTCTTAAGCTAAATACTGATCATCACACACATGGGAAATTACTATAGTCTAGCGAAGAGACCCAAAGGGAGTAGAGGGAGTAATACATGGAGTTCAAACAAGGTAGGTCAAAAATAGTCCCTCTTCCCACCAGCCAGAAAAAAAAATGTCCTCTGATTCACCAGTTATTAGGTAGATTACTTAGAGAGGTTTTAGATTCAGTGAAAGGGGACAGATTAGCCAGGGGTCTCACCTAATAAAGCTTACGTTTTTTTTTTTTTTTTTTTAAGATTTTTTAAGATTTTAAGAGAGACAGACAAGAGCATGAGCAGGAGGGGCAGAAAGAAAAAGAGAATCTCAAGCAGACTACCCACTAAGGACGGAGCCCAACATGAGGCTCGATGCCAGGACCTGAGATCATGACCTGAGCTGAAACCTAGAGTTGGATGCTTAACAGACTGCACCACCTAACCTAAAAAGCTTAAAAGCAAGACTTAAAAGTGTGAAGCTTTTTAAAAGTAACTGAACTGTATCTCAGAACAAAAATCAAGAACATTTATAGGAATACAAAAACATATAGCCACCCACCCATTTACGTAAAATTCATGGTATGGCTTCCAAAGAATGATCAAGCATGCACAGAAGCAAAAGAATTCAACCTTTAATAAAGAGGGGAAAAGTCAATTAATATTAACCTAAAAATGAGAGACTGATTTAATTAGTAGACAGGGCATTTATAACGGTCATTATAAGTGAATTCTATATGTTCAATAAGCTAGAGAAAGAACTGATGATAATTAGAGAAAAAGAAAACATTAACAAGATACATATAAACTTCTAGAAAAGACAAAAAAAGCTGGAAAAAATGGCAAAAATTTATCCAAATTTTATGAAAACTACCCAGAATTTCAAGAAGCCCAACAAAACCCAAGCAAAAGAAACATGAAGAAAATGTCACCAAGGCACATCATAATGAAATTTACTAGCTTAGGAGAAAAGTCGCAAAATTATCCAGAAGAAATAAGACACATTACATACAGAAGAATAATAAGGATGACAAAAGATTCTTGTCACAATAAATGCAAACTAAAAGACAATGGTACAATATCAATAAAGTTATAAAAGAAAAAAATATCCAGAAAAAATACCTGTGCAAAAGTAAGGCAAAATAAACATTTTTACAGACATACAAAAGCTTAAAGATCTCCTAGCCAGCAGGACTATATTACAAGAAATGTTCAATAAAGTCCTTCAGGCCCAAGAAAACTGGTACCACATGGAAATGTGATTCACACAAATATCATGAAGACCACTGGAAACAGTACCTACACGGGTAGATACAAAAGGATTTTTCTCTTACTATTTAAAGCTCCTTCAAGGATAAATGATCATGATGTATTGTGGGGTTTATAGCATAAGTTAGGAAAAAAACCCAAAAGCAAC
Organism: Lontra canadensis; assembly: GCF_010015895.1. Lineage (NCBI taxonomy): Eukaryota > Metazoa > Chordata > Mammalia > Carnivora > Mustelidae > Lontra > Lontra canadensis. Next base: position 3,410,799 of record NW_022631004.1, read on the forward strand.
GGCACAATGACTGGAAGGGAACAAATCTAAGTATACCATTTTAAGGGTCTTATACTACATGTGAAATGTAATCAATTGCTGGAAGATAGACTGTGTGATAAGTTAAAGATGTGTGCTATGATCTCTAAAGCAAACAAAAAAATAACAGAACAGGGGGAGGAGTCAAGATGGCGGAGAAGTAGCAGGCTGAGACTACTTCAGGTTGCGGGAGATCAGCTAGATAGCTTATCTAAAGATTGCAAACACCTACAAATCCAACGGGAGATCGAAGAGAAGAAGAACAGCAATTCTACAAACAGAAAATCAACCACTTTCTGAAAGGTAGGACTGGCGGAGAAGTGAATCCAAAGGGACGGGAAGATAGACCCTGGGGGGAGGGGCCAGCTCCCGGCAAGCGGCGGAGCAACGGAGCACAAAATCAGGACTTTTAAAAGTCTGTTCCGCTGAGGGACATCGCTCCAGAGGCTTAACTGGGGTGAAGCCCATGCGGGGCCAGTGTGGCCTCAGGTCCCGCAGGGTCCCAGAAGGATCGGGGTGTCTGAGTGTCGAAGAGCTTGCAGGTATTAGAACGGGGAGGCCGGCTACAGAGACGGAGCTGAGGAGTGAGCTCACAGCTCGGGTTTACCTTGAACTGGTCGCAGGCTCGGTGAGCTCAGAGCGCGGCCGGAGGCCAGGCAGACGGGAGTAATTGGGCGCTGTTCTCTGGGGGCGCACTGAGGAGTGGGGCCCCAAGCTCTCGGCTCCTCTGGGCCGGAGACTGGGAGGCCGCCATCTTCATTCCCGTCCTCCGGAACTCTACGGAAAGCGCTCAGGGAACAAAAGCTCCCAAAAGCAAACCCGAGCGGATTACTCAGCCTGGCCCCTGGTAAGGGCGGTGCAACTCCGCCTGGGGCAAAGACACTTGAGAATCACTACAACAGGCCCCTCCCCCAGAAGATCTACAAGAAACCCAGCCAGGACCAAGTTCACTTACGAGGAGTGCAGTTTCAATACCAAGGAGAGCCGCGGAATTCCAGAGGAGGAGAAAGCAAAGCACGGAACTCATGGCTTTCTCCCCATGATTCTTTAGCCTTGCAGTTAATTTAATTTTTTTTTTTTCAATTTTTTTTCTCTTCTTCTGCTAAATTTTTTTAACTTTTACCCTTTTCTTTTTTAACGTTTTTTAACTAGTTTATCTAATATATATATATATTTTTCCTTTTTATATTATTTTCATTATTGGTTTTCTTTTTTTATTTGTTCCTTTTTTCTTTTTTTTTTTTCTTTCTGAACCTCTTTTTATCCCCTTCCCCCCCCATCACAATTTGGGATCTCTTCTGATTTGGCTAAAGCATATTTTCCTGGGGTTGTTGCCACCCTTTTAGTATTTTACTTGCTCCTTCATATACTCTTATCTGGACAAAATGACAAGGCGGAAAAATTCACCACAAAAAAAAGAACAAGAGGCAGTACCAAAGGCTAGGGACCTAATCAATACAGACATTGGTAATATGTCAGATCTAGAGTTCAGAATGATGATTCTCAAGGTTCTAGCTGGGCTCGAAAACGGCATGAAAGATATTAGAGAAACCCTCTCGGGAGATATAAAAGCCCTTTCTGGAGAAATAAAAGAACTAAAATCTAATCAAGTTGAAATCAAAAAAGCTATTAATGAGGTGCAATCAAAAATGGAGGCTCTCACTGCTAGGATAAATGAGGCAGAAGAAAGAATTAGCGATATAGAAGACCAAATGACAGAGAATAAAGAAGCTGAGCAAAAGAGGGACAAACAGCTACTGGACCACGAGGGCAGAATTCGAGAGATAAGTGACACCATAAGACGAAACAACATTAGAATCATTGGGATTCCAGAAGAAGAAGAAAGAGAGAGGGGAGCAGAAGGTATATTGGAGAGAATTATTGGGGAGAATTTCCCCAGTATGGCAAAGGGAACAAGCATCAAAATCCAGGAGGTTCAGAGAACCCCCCTCAAAATCAATAAGAATAGGTCCACACCCCGTCACCTAATAGTCAAATTTACAAGTCTTAGTGACAAAGAGAAAATCCTGAAAGCAGACCGGGAAAAGAAGTCTGTAACATACAATGGTAAAAATATTAGATTGGCAGCAGACTTATCCACAGAGACCTGGCAGGCCAGAAAGAGCTGGCATGATATATTCAGAGTACTAAACGAGAAAAACATGCAGCCAAGAATACTATATCCAGCTAGACTATCACTGAAAATAGAAGGAGAGATTAAAAGCTTCCAGGACAAACAAAAACTGAAAGAATTTGCAAACACCAAGCCAGCTCTACAGGAAATATTGAAAGGGGTCCTCTAAGCAAAGAGAGAGCCTAAAAGTAGTAGATCAGAAAGGAACGGAAACAATATACTATAACAGTCACCTTACAGGCAATACAATGGCACTAAATTCATATCTCTCAATAGTTACCCTGAATGTTAATGGGCTAAATGCCCCAATCAAAAGACACAGGGTATCAGAATGGATACAAAAACAAAACCCATCTATATGTTGCCTACAAGAAACTCATTTTAAACCCGAAGACACCTCCAGATTTAAAGTGAGGGGGTGGAAAAGAATTTACCATGCTAATGGACATCAGAAGAAAGCAGGAGTGGCAATCCTTATATCAGATCAATTAGATTTTAAACCAAACACTATAATAAGAGATGAAGAAGGACACTATATCATACTCAAAGGATCTGTCCAACAAGAAGATCTAACAATTGTAAATATCTATGCCCCTAACGTGGGAGCAGCCAACTATATAAACCAATTAATAACAAAATCAAAGAAACACATCGACAATCATACAATAATAGTAGGGGACTTTAACACTCCCCTCACTGAAATGGACAGATCATCCAAGCAAAAGATCAACAAGGAAATAAAGGCCTTAAATGACACACTAGACCAGATGGACATCACAGATATATTCAGAACATTTCATCCCAAAGCAACAGAATACACATTCTTCTCTAGTGCACATGGAACATTCTCCAGAATAGATCACATCCTTGGTTCTAAATCAGGTCTTAACTGTTATCAAAAAATTGGGATCATTCCCTGCATATTTTCAGACCACAATGCTCTGAAGCTAGAACTCAATCGCAAGAGGAAATTTGGAAAGAACCCAAATATATGGCGACTAAACAGCATCCTTCTAAAGAATGAATGGGTCAACCAGGAAATTAGAGAAGAATTGAAAAAATTCATGGAAACAAATGATAATGAAAATACAACAGTTCAAAATCTGTGAGACACAACAAAGGCAGTCCTGAGAGGAAAATATATAGCGGTACAAGCCTTTCTCAAGAAACAAGAAAGGTCTCAGGTACACAACCTAACCCTACACCTAAAGATGCTGGAGAAAGAACAAGAAAGAAACCCTAAACCCAGCAGGAGAAGAGAAATCATAAAGATCAGAGCAGAAATCAATGAAATAGAAACCAAAAAAACAATAGAACAAATCAACGAAACTAGGAGCTGGTTCTTTGAAAGAATTAATAAGATTGATAAACCCCTGGCCAGACTTATCAAAAAGAAAAGAGAAAGGACCCAAATAAATAAAATCATGAATGAAAGAGGAGAGATCACAACTAACACCAAAGAAATACAGACAATTATAAGAACATATGATGAGCAACTCTACGCCAACAAATTTGACAATCTGGAAGAAATGGATGCATTCCTAGAGACATATAACCTACCACAACTGAACCAGGAAGAAATAGAAAGCCTGAACAGACCCATAACCAGTAAGGAGATTGAAACAGTCATCAAAAATCTCCAAACAAACAAAAGCCCAGGGCCAGATGGCTTCCCGGGGGAATTCTACCAAACATTTAAAGAAGAACTAATTCCTATTCTCCTGAGACTGTTCCAAAAAATAGAAATGGAAGGAAAATTTCCAAACTCATTTTATGAGGCCAGCATCACCTTGATCCCCAAACCAGACAAGGATCCCATCAAAAAAGAGAACTACAGACCAATATCCTTGATGAACACAGATGCGAAAATTCTCACCAAAATACTAGCCAATAGGATTCAACAGTACATTAAAAGGATTATTCACCACGACCAAGTGGGATTTATTCCAGGGCTGCAAGGTTGGTTCAACATCCGCAAATCAATCAATGTGATAAAACACATTAATAAAAGAAAGAACAGGAACCATATGATACTCTCAATAGATGCTGAAAAAGCATTTGACAAAGTACAGCATCCCTTCCTGATCAAAACTCTTCAAAGTGTAGGGATAGAGGGCACATACCTCAATATCATCAAAGCCATCTATGAAAAACCCATCGCAAATATCATTCTCAATGGAGAAAAACTGAAAGCTTTTCCACTAAGGTCAGGAACACGGCAGGGATGTCCGTTATCACCACTGCTATTCAACATAGTACTAGAAGTCCTAGCCTCAGCAATCAGACAACAAAAAGAAATTAAAGGCATCCAAATCGGCAAAGAAGAAGTCAAACTATCACTCTTCGCAGATGATATGATACTATATGTGGAAAACCCAAAAGACTACACTCCAAAACTGCTAGAACTGGTACAGGAATTCAGTAAAGTGTCAGGATATAAAATCAATGCACAGAAATCAGCCGCATTTCTCTACACCAACAACAAGACAGAAGAAAGAGAAATTAAGGAGTCCATCCCATTTACAATTGCACCCAAAACTATAAGATACCTAGGAATAAACCTAACCAAAGAGACTACGAATCTATACACAGAAAACTATAAAGTACTCATGAAAGAAACTGAGGAAGACACAAAGAAATGGAAAAATGTTCCATGCTCCTGGATTGGAAGAATAAATATTGTGAAAATGTCTATACTACCTAAAGCAATCTACACATTTAATGCAATTCCTATCAAAGTACCATCCATTTTTTTCAAAGAAATGGAACAAATAATCCTAAAATTTATATGGAACCAGAAAAGACCGCGAATAGCCAAAGGAATATTGAAAAAGAAAGCCAAAGTTGGTGGCATCACAATTCCGGACTTCAAGCTCTATTACAAAGCTGTCATCATCAAGACAGCATGGTACTGGCACAAAAACAGACACCTAGATCAATGGAACAGAATAGAGAGCCCAGAAATAGACCCTCCACTCTATGGTCAACTAATCTTCAAAAAAACAGGAAAGAATGTCCAATGGAAAAAAGACAGCCTCTTCAATAAATGGTGTTGGGAAAATTGGATAGCCACATGCAGAAAAATGAAATTGGATCATCTCCTTACACCACACACGAAAATAGACTCAAAATGGATGAAGGACCTCAATGTGAGAAAGGAATCCATCAAAATCCTTGAGGAGAACACAGGCAGCAACCTCTTCAACCTCAGCCGCAGCAACATCTTCCTAGGAACATTTAAAAGGCAAGGGAAGCAAGGGCAAAAATGGACTATTGGGATTTTATCAAGATCAAAATCTTTTGCACAGCAAAGGAAACAGTTAACAAAACCAAAAGACTACTGACAGAATGGGAGAAGATATTTGCAAATGACATATCAGATAAAGGGCTAGTGTCCAGAATCTATAAAGAACTTAGCAAACTCAACACCCAAAGAACAAATAATCCAATCAAGAAATGGGCAGAAGACATGAACAGACGTTTCTGCAAAGAAGACATCCAGATGGCCAACAGACACATGAAAAAGTGCTCCATATCACTCGGCATCAGGGAAATACAAATCAAAACCACAATGAGATACCACCTCACGCCAGTCAGAATGGCTAAAATTAACAAGTCCGGAAATGACAGATGCTGGCGAGGATGCGGAGAAAGGGGAACCCTCCTACACTGTTGGTGGGAATGCAAGCTGGTGCAACCACTCTGGAAAACAGCATGGAGATTCCTCAAAATGTTGAAAATAGAACTACCCTATGACCCAGCAATTGCACTGCTGGGTATTTACCCTAAAGATACAAACGTAGTGATCCGAAGGGGCACGTGCACCCGAATGTTTATAGCGGCAATGTCTACAATAGCCAAACTATGGAAAGAACCTAGATGTCCATCAACAGACGAATGGATAAAGAAGATGTGGTATATATATACAATGGAATACTATGCAGCCATCAAAAGAAACGAAATCTTGCCATTTGCAACAACGTGGATGGAACTAGAGGGTATCATGCTTAGCGAAATAAGTCAATCAGAGAAAGACAACTATCATATGATCTCCCTGATATGAGGGAGAGGAGATGCAACATGGGGGGTTAATGGGGTAGGAGAAGAGTAAATGAAACAAGTTGGGACTGGGAGGGAGACAAACCATAAGTGACTCTTAATCTCACAAAACAAACTGAGGGTTGCTGGGGGGAGGGGGGTTGGAAGAGGGTGGGTGGGGTTATGGACATTGGGTAGGGTATATGCTATGGTGAGTGCTGTGAAGTGTGTAAACCTGGAGATTCACAGACCTGTACCTCTGGGGAAAAAAAAAATATATATGTTTATAAAAAATAAAATTAAAAAAAAAAATAAAAAACAACAGAACAATAAACTGCAGTTAATAAGCCAATAACAGACAAAATAGAATCATAAAAATAATCCCAAAGAAAGTAAAACAAAAGGGAAAAGGAAACAAAGAATGGATAAGACAAACAAAAAATAAACAGCAAAATGACATTTTTAGATCTGACCATATTAACAATCACATTTAATACAAATGGTCAACAACCAATTTAAAGAGCGGATTAAGAAAAGCAAACCCAACATATGTTGCCTATAAGAAACCTATTTTAAATATATAGACACAAACAGACTAAAAGGGAGGGGGGAGTGGATAAAGATATATCAACTAACACTGAGCAAAAATAAATAAATAAATAAAATAGAAGTGACTTTATCGGTAACAAATTTTAAATAATGTTTTAAAAGGAAGAAACTTGATAATCACAACGCAGATGAATCTCAAAAATCATTATGATAAATTATTAAACAAGCTAAACACACAAAAACGTAAAAATTGTTAGTCTGTTTAAATGAAATTCTAAAACAGAGAAAGTTAATCTAAGATAGAAAAAATTTGGAGAAAAGTCCCCTCTGGGAGACTAGAAGCAGAAACTGACCGGGAAGAGGCATGAAACTTTTTGTTTGGGAAGATGGTGATGTTCTATATCTTGATAGGAGTGTGGGTTATGTAGGTGTAGGCATTTGTTAAAACTTAACAAATGGGGGCACCTAGGTGGTTCAGTTGGCTAAGCGTCTGACTCTTGATTTCGGCTTAGGTCCTCATGTCAGGATCATGAGATCAAGCCCTGTGTCAGGCTCTGTGCTGTCAAGCAGCCTGCTTAAGTTTCTCTCTCTCTCCCTCTCTCTCTGCTCTTCCTCACTGCTCATGTGTGAATAAACTCTCTAAAAAAATAAATAAATAACTCAGCAAATGTACTTTTAAAATATCTGCATTTCATTATATGGAAATTTAATATTAAAAAAACAAACTTCTAAACAAATATTGAACTCTATTTAATGATATGTGTACTATGAAGTACTTAGGACAAAGTATATCAATATCTGCAATGAACTTTAAACTGCATGAAAAAATAAGATACACTAATTGTTGGATATTAGGGTGGACAGATACGTGATATCAAGCACAGTAAAATATTAATCACATACTCTCAATGGAGAGTACATGGTGTGCACTGTGAAATTATTTCAGGTTTGCTATGTTTGAAATTTTTCATAATAAAATGTTGAAAAACAGCCATGAGAAAGGATGAATATCCACCATTTGCACTGACATGGATGGAACTGGAGGGTATTATGCTAAGTGAAATAAGTTAAGCAGAGAAAGACAATTATCATATGGTTTCACTCATAGGTGGAACATAAGGAATAGGGCAGAGGACCATAGGGGAAGGGAAGGAAAATTGAATGGGAAGAAATCAGAGAGGGAGACAAACCATGAGAGACTCTGGACTCCAGGAGACAAACTGAGGGTTGCGGAAGGGAGGGGGGTGAAGGGATTGGGTAACAGGGTGATTGGTATTAAGGAGGGCATGTGTTGGGATGAGCACTGGGTGTTATACACAACTAATGAATCTAATGAATTGAACACCACTTCAAAAACTAATGATGTACTATATGTGGGCTAACCGAATGTAATAAAAAGAAATAAAATGTTGAGAACAGTAAATCATGTAGATCATACAATGGACTATTAAATAGCCATAGAAGATAAAGGAAATTTTTTAATGTAGAGATATGAAAAGATTTATAAAACATATTTACATGTAAAATAAATACAATAAATGATACATAACATAAATGCAACATAAAGGTATACGATATGTGTCTTTATTCAGATACACACACACACAAACAAAAGGGAGCTCAGAGGAATAAACAATAAACTACCTCAGTGGTTACCTGATAACAAGGATGGAAATGGAATATATGTTGAGGTGGAGAGAAATTTTATACATTGTTTATACTATGTAAAAACATCACATAAATATATTGCATACTTAGGTTAAACACGATTTTTGAACTCATGAGAGGAAGTATTGTTCATATAACAGTATTAGTCTCATGCTAACTTTCCACATAAAAGTGCTTTTAATAAGGTAATGAGGTGTCTCAAATGTCCTCATCGTATTTGTCTGAGATAGGCCTATCTAATCATTCAAAATTACCAATCCTTGTGTTTCTGGTCTGCATATGACCTTTCTTCCTAGTTTTTAAGAAAATATGGCAGGAAAAAAATATGGCAGGAATTTTTTCATCTTATATAAAACTTACTTGTATTTCTCTACCTTTGCCTTTATCCCAACCTGTCACACTGGTTTGAGTTTATTGTCTCAGAGGTGCTCTAAATAATTTATAGCCCCATCACCTGAGAGATCTCACAACATCAGTTGTGTTTATCATCATGTTTATGTAATTAATAACCACTTTTATGCATAAAATATGTGCTACATGACAGGGAACACAAAACATGCAGCACAACTCCCATGAGAGAAGACAGATGATTATCTCATGGGAGATGGCTACTGATTAATAATCAACACAAATATAACACAGATAATGGAATTATCTAACAAAGATTTTTAAAGTTATTATAAAAATTTTCCAGGAAACAATCATGAATGCTCTTTATAGCAATGAAAAACAGTCTGAAAAAAGAAATAGAAGACATTAAAGAAAATTTTAAGAAATTCAAATTTCTTTTTTTTTTTTTTTTTTTAAAGATTTTATTTATTTATTTGACAGAGAGAGATCACAGTAGGCAGAGAGGCAGGCAGAGAGAGAGGAAGGGAAGCAGGCTTCCTGCTGAGCAGAGAGCCCGATGCGGGGCTCGATCCCAGGACCCTGGGATCATGACCTGAGCCGAAGGCAGAGGCTTTAACCCACTGAGCCACCCAGGCGCCCCAGAAATTCAAATTTCAATACCCCTAAATAAAATTTTACTGGAAACACAGCAATGCTAATACATTTGCATATTGTCTATTGTTACTTTCACACTATATTAGAGAAGTTCCAACAAGAGTCCTTATGGCCTGCGAAACCTAAAATAATTACTATCTGGTATTCACAGATAACATTTGCTAAACCCTTGTTTCAAAGACTGCACTCTGCACTCAGAGTAAATTCATACTGTTTCAGAGAGCCAATGTATAGTACCCTTCATGATCTGGTCCTGCTTACCTCCTTGAAGGCTTCTTACTTGCCATTCTTTGTCTTAACTTCTGAATTTTAGCCATCCATTCTGAATTATACCAAGTTCCCTGAATTTTACACACTCTCTCACCTTGGTCCTGGTTATTCTATGCCTAAAACACTTGGCTTGGATTTTGGTTTAGTTAACTACTTATTCCTCGGCTAATCCCTTTTTCCAGAAAGCATTTCCTTGGCTTCCCTAAGACTGATACATGGCCTAATACATATTCTTACAGTAGCCTATGATAATTTCTAGTATATTCCTTATCAGTTACAATTACCTCTATCTTGTCTCTCATTCCACCAGACCCTAAGCTCCTTAAGGGGAGGGATTATGTCTTAACCATTATTGTATCTTCATTGCTGAGGAATGTGTGGCATTTAATGGGACTAAAAAGAACTGCTGAATAAGTAAATAAAATAAAAGACACCACAGGTTAGAGTCTTTGAGCTTTTCTCCAATGCAAGAAAGAATTCTATGAAAACAGTCCATTAAAAATTACTTAAAACTGTATTTAGTTGGTTGACAATCAGACTTGCCCTTTCAGAATGTAAGCTCCACAAAAGCACATGCTTTTATTTACTATTGTATCTCTCTCTGTGTCTTGGACAATGCATGAAAACTATTGCTCAATAACTATTGCTGAATAAATAAATCATTAAGTGAGATCTTTTCCATACCCCTGGCTACATACCGAAGAGACCTGAGATTCTGTGAAAGTTTGCTACTTTCATTCTCAAACAGATTAAAGTAATACAATTGGTAGAAAGAGTTAAAGTAATACAATTTAAATATTTATCATTAGTTCCCACTCTCATACCACATGCTATTGTAATAAAAAATCCTTGCTATTCTTAAGGCTGAATAGTTTTCTCCACTTTTCATATACAAAGAAATTTTTCCAGCCTCTCTCAATCCTTCTAAGTGTTCTTTCTTTCCAAGCATCCAGTCTACAAGTTTACATGTGTGCTAGACCATCATAGAATATCAACATTTTATACATACTTTCAGTAGCAGAGAAGGATGTGTCCAGTGTTAACTCATCCAAAGGAATGACAAGTTGACCTCCTGTCTCCCATTTCTTGCGATCAGATGAAACCGATTTTTCTTTTGCATGCTCTTTGGCATGTGCATTATCAACTATCTCACACATATCAGAGTGACATTGCTTTTCTTTTTCATCTTCTTGAGCTTTAAGATTTTGATTTAATCTACGTAGTATTTCTCGCTTACTCTGAAACAAAGTGTTATATTTTAATATCTATACAATTAAGTAAAATGATTGAGAGTTTGAAAACTGTACTTACTGAAATAGCATTGTTAGTCTTCTGCATGTCTTCTGAGGTTTCCTGGGTATCGGTTAAACTTCTGTCCTATAATACAGATAGTTACAGAGTAAGGAATGTTATTTTAAATGTCTACCTTAAAAACTTACATATTTTTATTACTTTTTGTTTTTCATTAGTTGCTCCTTGTGAATTTTTTTTATCCCTGTAAATTGTTAACATAGCTTCCTTCATTATCAGAAATGAGAAATAGTTACATATAATCAAGTAATAGATTTAATAGGAGGACCAATTCTCAATTATTTATCTTATTTTTAGATTACTGATCACATACATATTTAACTACATCTTCTTCCTTTTGACATCTTTTTTTTGGTAATTTAATAATTTTATTTCAATGGTAGAAATAAAAAGAAAATTAACTGCCCCATTTTTTTTTTTTTTTTTTTTTTTTAAGAGAGAGACTGTGCATGCACTCAAGGGAGGGGAAGGGGAAGAAGGGGAGAGAAAATCTTAAGCAGGCTCCACATACAGTGCAGAGCCCAATGCGAGGCTTAATCTCACCATCCTCAGATCATGACCTGAGCTGAAATCAAGAGTCAGATGCCTAACCAACTGATTACTCATATACTCTTTTAATCAAAGCTAGGGAGTTTTGGTGGATAAAGTAATTCAGGCTAGGCTGTGTTATTTTGAAGTTGCCTTTATATTTCAGGTATATATATTCCTATAAAGCCACACTACCAAACATAATTGAGAATTGGCTTCTCTCCATAAGCAAAGAGAATAATAAAAATAAGTTCTGAGTCCTTTATACCAACAATAATATAAGATCTGTCTTTTGATTAGTATAATCATAGTGATCTAGACCAACGAGAATTTTTAAATACATGAAAAGAAGTAGTTATGAAAGTTCTGAAAGCAAAAGTAATCTGAAAGATGCAAAGAAAGAGCATTTTTCAAAGTTTTAAATAAGCAGTATTTACCAAGACAACACATAAAGAAAAACCATTTCATTGTACAGATTACCTCAAATTTTGTAATATTTGAGGAAAATACAAAAGAGTATAGTGGTCAGTTTTAAAGTAATACATGTAAATGAGACAAAGAGCATTTTACCCAATAAAGTAGTCAGGAATTAGCAGTCGCTACAACCAGAGAGATGAACAGCTAGTTGAGATGTGAGACTGGGTACCAGGAAGGAAAACACAGTGGTATCTAAAGTTGAAGTGAACAATGCAGCACACGCAAAATCATTATCAGAAAGAAAAAAAGACTAAACCTACTGGAAGAACAATAGTTTTGTATATGAAGTTCTTGAGAGTGATCAAGAAACTTGCATTTTCCTACTCAGTCTTATTTTCAATAAAAACACAAAGGCCATAAAAAAAAATTGGTGTATCAGTAACATCCGCGTTGTCTGTAAAAACTTAATGAAACTCAGCAATTAAAAGGCAAAGACAATAAAAAAGAAAAGAGAAAATCAAGTTAATGTGTTATATAATTCAGTAGACTTTTCCTCTCCATTGTGTTAAATTCTAGGCTGAAATTCCCTATGAAGAGCCCATTTCCTTTAATCTCAGCAGAGTTTTCATGTTTTATTTTTTTTTTTTAAGATTTTTATTTATTTGACAGAGAGAAAGATCACAAGTAGGCAGAGAGGCAGGAGGGGGGCGGGGTGGAAGCAGGCTCCCTGCCAAGCAGAGCCCGATGTGGGGCTCGATCCCAGGACCCTGAGATCATTACCTGAGCTGAAGGCAGAGGCTTAACCCACTGAGCCACCCAGGTGCCCCGAGTATTCATGTTTTAAATGAACACCTGACACATACTTCTAAGTTTAAACTTTTTACTTGCCCCAAATTCTTTGTTTCCGTATTCATATAGCATGATAGATATTCATTCGTAGAAGGCAAAAGAAATAATTGATGGATTAAGTATAATTATATTAAATCTTCCAACATCTGTTGTGCCAAAAATTTAAAAATAAATATAAACATGTCTTGGGCTTTATTCCTAAAGTTAATTAATTTAAATACCAAAGAGACATTATTTAAATAAAAAATGAACATTTGTTAAAAAAAAAAGGAATCTGTTAATTGTGAGAGCTGTGGTATAAAAATGTTTGCTGCATTATATTCTGTACATTTCTGTATATATTTTATTTGTTAAATATTATTTTAAAGTAAAAATGAGAGACAATCAGATGAATCTATTTTTATGTAGTAGATGGTCCTAGATATAAACCTATGAGCAGTAAGGCTCCAACACTCACAGTAAACCATACACAAAAATCATAAGAAGTTATTTTATTTTCCCTAGAAAAATTTAATATATTATGAATTAATATAACTTCATTAAATTTAATCCTTCTAATAAACTTTCACTTTGAGGAGTTCTAAATTTAAGAAACTTACCAAACCCACTTCTTTCAAAGCTGAAGTCACAGAAATAACAGATCTCATCTGTTGCTTTGATGGAGAGCCACCTGTTTCATGTTGTCCCAAAGGTGGAGACATATCAGAATTCTTTACTCCTTTAGCCACCAACTATAATAAAGGTTTTAAATACAATTGAAAATTTATAGTTGTATAAAGAGATAAAAATTTTAAAAAGTAAAAATATAAGATCACTGTTTATCCACTCTATCTAAAAGTACAGCTTTTTTCATTTCTCAATTTTTTAAAAAAGATTTTATTTATTTATTTGACAGAGAGAGATCACAAGTAGGCAGAGAAGCAGGCAGAGAGAGAGAGGGGAAGGGAAGCTGGTTCCCTGCCTGGGATCATGACCTGAGCCGAAGGCAGAGGCTTTAAACCACTGAGTCACCCAGGCGCCCCTCATTTCTCAATTTTTATTGTATAAGACAATGTGCTAAATCTGAGGAAAGATCAGAAGAGAAAGAAACATCTCTGGCCTTAGATGTAAAATAATAATGTCTCATGTAGTACTACATAACTCCTTTCCATTGCATTAACAGTGTTTAATAAAATAACCTTTAAAAAAATCCTGACTTGTAAAAGACATTAAATTTTAATTCACTACAACATTTGATGGGAAAAAATGTTTTACTTATTAATCTTACACTTCAAAGAGAAATGCTTGTGCAAATTCTAAAAGTTCAGTACAATCTTCTTGAAGTTTGAAGCTCACCCGACATAAGAATCCTCATTATAGGAATGTCAACATAATGGAAGAATGGAAGAAATGAAAGGTGCAAGTAACAAGTTTTTAACTTCACCAAAAATATCACTTATTATATCACAAATTTGTTCATTTTTATCTTACCATTTAGACTCTAAACAATATGAATGAACTAAGATACTGAACCATTAATAAATATAAGGAAATGGCATTCACAGATATGCTCACAGTAACATGGCAGCAAGTCTGCACTACTTCTTTCTTTCTTTTTCTTTGAAGTCAGTCACTTAACTGACTGAGCCACCCAGGCACCCTGATCTCTGCTATTTCAAAATTCACATCAGATTTATTTATTAAAATAGCAGAAATCAGAAACCTGATATGAGGGGCGCCTGGGTGGCTCAGTGGGTTAAAGCCTCTGCCTTCAGCTCAGGTCATGATCCCAGAGTCCTAGGATCGAGCCCCACATCGGGATCTCTGCTCGGCAGGGAGCCTACTTCCTCCTGTCTCTCTCTCTGCCTGCCTCTCTGCCTACTTGTGATCTCTGTCTGTCAAATAAATAAATAAAAATCTTTAAAAAAAAAAAAGAGAAATCTGATATGATTTTTTGAGAGAAAAATATTCACTATTTGATAAAAATTAACCAACATATTCAAAGATGTTTTAAGTGCCGAGTACGGTGCCATATAATGGACATCCAAATTGAATGATACATGGCAACTATGTGACGTGACAAATGTATTAACTAGACTTACTGTGGAAACCATTTCAGAATACATACATATATCAAATCATCATGTTATGTATCTTATACTTACACAATATTGTTTGACAATTATATCTCAGTAAAATTAGGGGAAAAAACCTAATATACTGTAGACCAGAACTAACTGCAATAATTTTCTAACAAACAAAAGACAAAAACAAAATGGATCATATAATGCTTTCTTTCAAAGGACTATAAATTATAAGAGAAAGGGAAACATAAATCAATCAGTATGTTACAGAGAAATAAAAGTAGATAGATGTGTGTTAAATGGTCTGGAAGAAAAATAAACAAAAAAAAAAAAAAAAAAAAAAGAGAGAGAGAGAGAGAGAAAGATCTGTGTAAAGCCAGGAAGGGAGATGATGAGAGTGGCCTTTGCAGGGCAGCCAGTTTGAACAGCCATTCATTGTTTAAGGAAGTCATAAAATATAGTTCTAGTGGGACAGTTCTACACTTAAATCACCAAACTCTCATTTACTAGTCCTGTGATTTTTCATTGTTTCTTATCCTCCTTGAACTTCAAACTTTTTCTCTTTAAACTGGGAATGCTACACTCATTATCTCCTTACTGTAGGGATTAAATGTGATAATTTATGTAAAGTGACAGTTGTGTTCCTAATAAACAGTAGTAATTACACTTCAGTAAACATTTATTTAGTTTCTATTAAATAAGGTTATTTGGCTTAAGTACTAAAAGTCTGATTTTAGACCCTGACAAAATGAAAAAACTGGCTTTGTTCAAACGGCTAATGACTGGCATATAGATAGTCTATTATCTAAGACAACCTGACAATCAGACAATCTGAATCAGGCAATCTGATTCAATGTGTAAGACAGAGTTAATGTCACATTGATAATAATGACCTTCAGCAGCTGTCAGGAAATGCTTATAATAAACATATACTAATCTCTCCCATGGGTCAACTAAACTAAACAGATCCTAAGACCCGAAATAATAAACACACAGAAAAAGTCAGACATAATGAAATCTAAACCAAAGAACAGACTGCCCTACAAAGTATTCAAATTACTTAATAACAAAACTATGTCAGTTAACAAAAATATAAAGGTAATTCAGAGTGACTACTGAAGTGTTGGAACATCATTATAAGCCCAGGTAACACACACCACTACCTGATTAGTACAACAGGAGCCAGGCCTTCTATCTAAACATAATGGATATATTATTCATAACCTGAATGTTAAGGCTATTCAATGTTAACCAGATCTTGACACAGAATAACTTATTTTTAACTTGTCAAAAGAGAAAACACTAGACTGAGTTCTTAATTCAGGAAGTTCATCCAACGACAAAAAACACAAAAATGAAACTAAGAAAACAAAACAAAGTTTCACAGACGATAAAGACATTAAAGCCTCAAAAAATATTTTTTTGTTAAAATTTATTACCTAGTTACATCTAGTTAAGCACAGTTTTTCAAAATCCAAAGTTGGAAAAAAAAATTGCAACAAAAATAAAACACTGACTTGAAAGTTTCATTAGGCAAGTTAAAAAAAATAAACTGCTTTAGGGGCTATTTTCCCCAGCCATTTACTCACTAAGTTCCTAAATTCAAGACTTTTCTACTTACATCACCACAAAAAGTTTTTAATTATCACTGTAAAATTGCTTAGATTTTATCTGTCAATTGTATCTGTTTCAATTTCCTGAAAAATTAATCAGCAGTGCCACCAAATGACAAAAGGCAAAATTTCACCAGATAGTGAGTCCAGGTTTATAAACACATGAAACTATTGGTTTACCTATTCTCGAAGCATAAATATAAATACTATTTCACCTCTAAATTCTGAATGACTTAAAGATTTTATTTATGTTGGGAAAATTTTAAATTGGCCTGATTCCATATTTTGAATATAGAGCAATTTCACACATAATTTTATATAACTTAAAAATACTACACAGTTAAATTTTATCAAATTCACCTTTAACCTCTTAAAACCTCATCTTTGAAGAACCAAAAATACAGAAGTATTTTTTCTGAATAATCTTTATGAACTGGTAATGCTATAATGTATTTATAAGAATGTCTATGAATAAGAATGTCTATGAATAAGAACAAGGTAGTCAGAAGAGTATTTCTCTACCCTGAAGGAAGCCTTATAGAACTTTAGGGCAGATCC
The DNA here is from genome assembly GCF_010015895.1 of Lontra canadensis. NCBI lineage: Eukaryota > Metazoa > Chordata > Mammalia > Carnivora > Mustelidae > Lontra > Lontra canadensis. The sequence continues at coordinate 3,427,820 of NW_022631004.1, forward strand.
AAAGAATAGGACAAAGATAGAAACAAAAATGAAACAGACAAGGAAAGAGATAAAGGCAGTGAAAAAGGAATTCCTCATACTCAAAAACAGTCTCTCACCAAATCAATACATATTTTCCTTAATTGTTTTTCATTTCATTTTAATTATTAAATGCATTGCTACTTTTTTAAAAAAATGTTTATTTATTTATTTGACAGAGAGAGAGAGAATGAGAGAGGGATCACAAGCAGGGGTTGTACGAGAGGGAGAAGCAGGCTTCCCGCTGAGCAGGGACCTGACGGGGCTGGATCCCAGAACCCTGAGATCATGACCCAAGCTGAAAGCAGACATTTAAATGACTGAGCCACCCAGGAGCCCCTAAATGCATTGCTACTCTTAAAAAGCTTTCTTCCTGGGGCGCCTGGGTGGCTCAGTGGGTTAAGCCTCTGTCTTTGGCTCAGGTCATGATCTCAGGGTCCTGGGATGGAGCCCTGCATTGGGCTTTCTGCTCAGCAGGAAGCCTGCTTCCTCCTCTCTCTCTCTCTCTGCGCCTGCCTCTCAGCCTACTTGGGATCTTTGTCTGTCAAATAAATAAATAAAATCTTTAAAAAAAAAAAAAAAGCTTTCTTCCTTACGTTTCACTCAGAATATGAGCATATATGCCAACTGAGAAAAGCAATACTATGTTATTTGGGGGAAAAAACTAACACAACACATGAAAAATTTTCTTCATTTTAAAATCCTATGCTGTACTATAATTTTTATACTGAAATATGTCAAAGAGAAAATTCCATAAAATGGGTCTTACATGCCAAAGAATCAGAATAATTAAGGCAATGATTTCTACGATTGTTAGATCAACGATATTTTTGATAATCCATTGAAAGATATATGCTCCTTAAAGGAATAGTATCCAAGATCTGTAAAGAACTTATCAAACTCAACCCCCAAAATACAAATAATCCAGTCAACACATGGGCAGAAGACATGAAGAGACACTTCTCCAAAGAAGACATACAAATGGCTAACAGACACATGAACAAATGTTCAACATCACTAGCCATCAGGGAAATACAAATCAAAACCACACTGAGATACCACCTTATACCAGTTAGAATGGCTAAAATTAACAATACAGGAAACAACAAATATTAGTGAGGATGTGGAGAAAGGAGACCCCTCTTACACTGTTGGTAGAAATGCAAGCTGATGCAGCCACTTTGGAAAACAGTATGGCGGTTTCTCAAGATGTTAAAAATAGAGCTACCCTATGACTCAGCAATTGCACTACTAGGTATTTACCCCAAAGATGCAGATGTACTGAAAAGAGGGGGCACTGCACCCCAGTGTTCATAGCAGCAATGTCCACAATAGCCAAACTGTAGAAGGAGCCGAGATGTCCTTCAATAGATGAATGGATAAAGTTTTAAGTACTTAAATTATGAAGACTATTTTTCTAAATAACTTATACAGAACAATATTAGAGACCAAGCCTTTCATTTAGGAGATAAGGAAATAAAGGCCTACAAACATTAAGTCAGTTTACCAAACAGGCAAATTAACTGGCAGAGCTAAGACTAAAAATCAAGTATTCTGATTCTTAGACTCATTTTTTTTTCTCATGACACAAGAATGAATTCAGTTAAACCAATGTTTGAACACTCCTCTATATATAACTCTGAAATGTCACGAGCCATAGAATTCCCAATGAATTTGTGTTACTATTCATCAGATGCCAGGCTAAGCATTTTACAAGGTAAATCAGGGTCCTTTGGTTGAAAAAAGTAGAAACTAATTCTGAGGAAAGGAGGGGAGGAAGGGTAAAGAAGAAGACAGAAAAGAACTGTAAGATTATAAAAGCAAAGGGCAGCCCTCAAAATAGAAGAGTAGCTGCATGGATGAACCTAAGTAGCGAAACTTATTCATTGTTTCATCGTGTTCTCTTACTGGATTCAATAAACTTCAAATCTTTTGACATTATGCTCCAGCTTTAAGCCCTGAGAGATGATTCATTTGGTCTACTTTAGATGACATGCCTATCTTTTAGCTAGGAGAAGCCAGAATACCTTGTTTGACAGTCTTACCAAAAGAGCACACAATAATTCCCCCAAATGAAAATGGGTTGCTTGCCTGTTGGACCTGACAAGTCAGGCACACTGCCACAATCTAAAGCTGCCACCATACAAATACTTCTAAAAGAACTTGAGGAAATACAAAGTTGTCCCATACTAGGAACTAGTATTCTCTATTAATAATAAAATCATAAAAGCTTTCATTTGTGCACACTTTAGAACTATCCAAGACAGATACACTATTAACAGAGAAAACGCATACAGAAAAAAAACTTTGTACTGGTTTAAAAGGCTTAGAAAGCAAAGACTTTGGTGGGGAGGTGGGGGTTCCTGGACTATATTTTAACTATATGGATGCTCTTGAAAATGCATTGGTTGGATGGATGAGGTCTACCTAGTGTAGTCTTCTGGAAGGAGAAGCCTAGCTCCAATTGACTATCTGAGGAAATAGAACTGTGCTATTATACAGCTGCCTAGTAATAAAAGTATTATATGAGAATGTATAGTACCTGCTCAGAGCAGAATCAATGTTGGACATAATTTATAAAATGTACTTGTTGACATATAAAACCTAACACACTTCCAGCGGTGCTCCCCTGTTCCTCTCCCTCTGCCTACTCTATACCATTATCACAACCACCTGTGAAACTTCTGCTGGGAAAGTTAGCTAAATGCATCAGAGGAGCAGCTATGAAATAGGGTTCCTCAGCCTTAGTGGAATCCTGATTCTCTGATGTTCTTGAAAATTTTCATGTCAAAAAAACTTATCTTGCAGACCTCTCTGAAAACACTGTTAATGTCCAGTGACACTTGGAATGGGGAGCATGATTCCAAATTGATCTCATGATGTGTCTGTTTAAATGGATGAGATTATGTGCTGTATGGGCCTACTTAGCCAGAGGGAGTCATTTTGTGTTTATGCAGTGAACTTAGATTGACCCTGCCCCTCCCAGAGGAACTTACTTGCAAAGCCTAGATACAAGGGCGGATCAGGCCAGGTGAAGACATCCAATCAGTGGGGGCACATATATCTACTAGGGTAAATTGAAATTCAATTGGCCACCCATGTGTACCCTAGCATGACTGTGCAGTTTTTTCTGTGTGTTGCAGACCTAGCATGACTGTGCAGTTTTCTCTGTGTATTGCAATCTCATTGGCCACCTGTGTATAACCAGGCTCAACTACCTCTATAAAAGTTAGTCTGTGAGGGTGGAAGGGGTCGCCTGTTTGTAAGAGACAGCCCCGACCAGTCGGTTTGATTCTCGATGCTTGGTGCAAAATAAAGCTTTGCTTGACCTTCACTTTGTATCAGTCTCGCTCCTTTGATTATGGATCCTAACAGTGGAAAGACTAAGGATAAGAACATTCTGAAGTAGTCAAAGATGGGGAGTAGGTCCACCAGAAGCCTTACAGGCCTATATGGCAGGTCCAAAGAATGAGACAATGATAGAAATAAGATACACAACAAAGAGTGAAATGCACAGCAGAAGGAACACAGCATATTCAAAATATAGTCTCTGACCTAACCAAAGAATAGACTTCCACAGATATGTTTCCTGAATTGATACTAAGAAATATGCAGATTGGGTACCCCACTATGATAATTTAGATTAAAAATACGTAAACAGCTCCATTCAGAACTGTAGAACTGTAACTGGAGGATGTCAATGGAAGCGTCAAGCACCAATGAGAATAAGAAGACAAAAAAGGGGTGCCTGGGTGGCTTGGTCGGTTAAGCGTCTGCCTTCAGCTCAGGCCATAATCTTGGAGTCCTGGGACTGAACCCCAAGTTGACTCCCTGCTCAATGGGGAGTCTACTTCTCCTCCCTTTCCCTCTGTCCCCCCACTCATGCTCAAGTGTTCTTTCTCTCAAATAAATAAATAAAATCTTTTTTAAAAAAGGAAAAGGAATAAATGAAACAGTCAACTGAATCGATAGATATACTGATACTGAATGATCAAGCATATATTTACACTGACTCCTGGATAGTGGTCATGATCTTGTTGAATGGGTAGGACAATGGGAAATAAGCTATAAAAAGAAAGCCTGTTTGGGGAACTGTGTTTTTGAAAACCGTTATACAAGATGTACTTAAGACCACATTTAGAGGTGTTTGTGGGCTACAAACACCTCTACCTCTAGAGGTGTTTTGCCCACAAAAAGCAGATTTCAGGAAAGAAACGTAATTACACAGCTCCGCTTTGTGTTCCCTGAGCTATATTAACTTGGGCTTTGGAAGCATAACATTCTGAATCACTAAAATGAGCAGTTTCTAAATGACAAGAGAAAAGGAAACATTTCCCATTGATAAATGTGCTACTCTAGTATCCCATGTGCCAATCACAACATGAACCAAGACACAGCCATTCATTTTACTCCGGGGAAATCACAAGGTGTATACATAGCTGGCACAGACTGGCAGGTGGCTATATAAGCCTGCTGCCGAGACAGGCCTATGCATGCATGCATACCGATAGCAGAGTATATGGAGTAGCTGTCCCATCTCTAAGACTAAAGGGTATCACATAATCAAAGCCATGTAGACCGCTATTATCAAAAATGTGGATGCTCCATCTAATTTTGGATAATAGATCATATTTTTAAAATAAGGCTGATTTACACTAAGCATAAGTGTATCATATTTAATGGATATATTACTATCCCAATCACCTTCATGTGCTATATAAACTGCTAGAATGGATTATTAAAGACTAAACTAAAAACCGCAAGGGCAATTAATGGTCCGTAAAATTTGCAACTGCAATATTATTGCTGAACACAAGGATGGTAGCAGCAGGCTTATCATGAAGAAAGCTGATTGAAAAAGAATACACAGGGAGGTTCATACGGATTCATCTTGATATAATCTCTGCCCCTCTGTGCAAATGAGCACAAGATGAAATGTCCCTGTTTCCTGTGTTGAAGACACAAAACCAAGGGAAAAAAGCAGATTGTTCCTGATATATAGATAGATAGATAGATAAGTCTGTCTATCTATCTATCTATCTATCTATCTATATATCCCACCAAAGGTAGGCTCATACTATTTTCCAGATTAAGGTAACCCTGAAGGGACCTGGGTAATAAATCATTGGTTCTGACTACGAAGATGAATTATTTCTACTTCTGACAAATTTGGTTGTTGACACTTTCTCTTGAGGAACAGCTGATGAGTTAGCACTGTAATTGTCTCATACTCTTGCCCTATTCATGCTACTCCATCTGAAATAAGGGGGAGGAAAAGGGAATTAAGGAACACTAGGTTCAAAATATTTTAAAAGTATAGCAATCTAAAGCTAGGTAAATTTTGGTCATTGGGCCAGGAGATAATTTACTAGACACTCTTGGGGAAGATGAAATATATTATCACAGTTAGTTTCACATTCAAACTTGTCCATGTTATATCAGGAAAGGAAAAGGGGGAATGAGATGAGATTTCTCTACTGCTAGACTTTTAAAACTTAGGAGAAAAATGTAACTAACAGGATGAACAAATCAGAACAGCTATTAAATGAAATTACTTTGAACAGAAAACAAAAAGGAATTATCAAACAATCCTTAGACTTATTCTAACTTTTGGAATTGTCTCTTTCACACATTCTCTTATACCTAAGTGGTTCTTTTTCATCAGGAAGCTGGTAAGAAGAGAATCTCCCTATATGTTACTCAAATGGTGAATTAAGAAGAGACACACAAGACATGTGATCAAACTCCAAAACACACCACTGATAAAAACTATTAAATCCTAGAGATACAACTATACTCATTATTTTACCATATATAACAGTAAAATGACAAAAGTATTTCCATTAAAAATAGGAACAAAGGACGCCTGGGTGGCTCAGTCGGTTAAGCCACTGTCTTCGGCTCAGGCCATGAGCCCAGGGTCCTGGGATCAAGTCCCGCATCAGGCTCCTTGCCCCCCAGGGAACCTGCTTCTCTCTCCGCCTCTGCCTGCCACTCTGCCTGCTTATGTGTGCTCTCTCTCTCTCTCTCTCTCTCTCTGACAAATAAATAAATAAAATCTTAAAAAAAAATAGGAACAAAATATTATCCCTATTATTGTTTAATGTTGTCCTAGAAGTTCAGGCCAATGTAATAAAAGTAAAACAGTAAGACAAGGTACAGCTTAAAGAAAGCAAGGGAAATTAAGGTTAGTGCATATGAATAAAGACTTTGGGTCCCTGGGTGGCTCAGTTGGTTGGGCACCTGCCTTCGGCTCAGGTCATGATCCTTGAGTCCCAGGATCAAGTCCCACATCGGGCTCCCAGCTGCATAGGGGGTCTTTCTCCATCTGACCTTCCCCCGTCTCATGCTCTCTCTCATTCTCTTTCTCTCAAATAAATAAATAAAGTCTTAAAAAAAAAAAGAGAATAAAGACTTCAACACTGGGCAGGCCTAGGTTCAAATCACTATTCCATACTAACTGGAATTTTGACTTCACCTAATTGTTTCATCCTTCTATCTATTTTATAAAGTTGTAAAGATTAAACAAAGCACAATATGTGCAGTGGTTATAATGTGCCTACAATAAATTACAGAAATTATTGTTATGATATATATCATGACTACTTGCCATTGATATAGCTGTACACTAAAAATCCAAAAAGTTAAACACTGTATAAGCTAAAACCCAACAATTTCTCCACATATCAATAATATTCTGGCAGGCAAAAAAAAAAAAAAAAAAAAAAACACTTTTTAAAAAAAAAAAAAAAAAAGAAACTTTAAAAAAAAAACTTTTAAAAAAAAAAAAAAAAAAAAAAAAAAAAAAACACCTTTTGAAACATAAATAGAATTAGGTACTGTTAACAAATAACCTTTACAAGAAATATAACAAGTATGACCTTAAAATGATCAAAATTGTGCAAGAGATACAAAAGAAATAATGAATAAATGTAGATACTTAACATGCTCCTGAATGAATTAATTTGTGGGTTTAAGGTAATACTGATAAAAATTCCAAAAGAATTTCTTTTAAAGATTTATTTATTGATTTGAGAGACAGAAAGGGAGAGAGTGAGGGGGGACAAGGAGAGAGAGAAAGAGAGAGAGAAGCAGACTCCCCACTGAGTGAGGAGCCCAATGCAGGGCTTGAGCTTACGACTCTGAGACCATGATCTAAGCTGAAATCCAGAGTCAGTCAGATGCTTAAATGAATGAACCACCCAAGTGCCCCCCAAGAGAATTTAAAAAGAAAAAAAAGAGAGAGAGAAAGAGACAAAAATTAACCAGGAATGTATCTGGTAAAGAAAAAGAGAGCAAGCAACTAAGGAAAACAAAGAAGAGTAAAAAGGAAATGAGGGGAAAACTCTTATCAGAAATTTAAATACAAGGAGGAGGGGCAAGAAGGCAGAAAAGTAGGAGACCCTGTTTCAACCGGTCCCCTGAAGTGAGCTAAATATGTACCCGAACACTGTGAACACCCAGGAAATCAGCCTGAGATGTAAGATTATACACTTCTGGAATTCTACAGTGGCAGAAGACATCAGTGGAGAGGGTGCACCTTGCCTGGATCATGGCTAATATATTCAGCTATACATCCCCCAATCACCTGTCACCAAAATGACTAGGAGGAGGAACACCTAACAAAAGACAAAATCAGAGACTGTGCCTTCTCCCACGGGACTGCTGGATATGGACATAAACAGTATGTTGGAAAGGGAATTCATGGTAACAATTATCCAGGCAATGGCAAGGTTGGAGAAAACTATTTGTAACAACAAAGAATCTCTAAGGGCGGAAGTGAGAGCCGACCTGGCAGAAGTTAAAAATGCTATCAGTGAGATCCAATCTAACCTAAAAACTCTAACAACTAGGGTAACCAAAGTAGAAGATAGAATTAGTGATCTAGAGGACAAAATGATAGAGAAAAAGAATTAGGAGGAGGCCTGGAACAAACTGCTTAGAAGCCATGAAAACAGAATTAGGGAAATAAATGGTGCCATGAAACGTTCCAACGTCAGAATTTTGGAGATCCCTGAGGGGGTGGAAAAAGAGAAAGACCAGAAGATATAGTTGAACAAATTCTGGATGAAAATTTCCCCAACCTAGGGTACGGAACAAACGATCATGACCTAGAGGCACAAAGAACACCCACCAAGATCAACGAATCTGGAAAGACATCCAGACACTTGATTGCAAAATTCATGAATCATAATTTTAGACAAGAGGTCCTAAGGGCAGCTAGGGGGAACAGATTCCTTACATACAGAGGAAAGTCCATCAGAGTAACATCAGACCTGTCCATAGAAACCTGGCAAGCCAGAAAGGGCTGGAAAGATATATTAAGGGCTCTAAATGAGAAGAACATGCCGCCAAGAATACTTTATCCAGCAAGGTTGACATTCAAAATGGATGGAGAGATAAAAAGCTTCCAAGACTAGCAAGGTTGAAAAACAGTATGTGACCATCAAGCTGGCTCTACGAGAAATATTAAGGGGCAGGTTCTATAGAAGAAGAAAGAACCCAACAGTGTCATAGAACAAAAATTTACGAGACAATCTATAGAAATAAGGACTTCACAGGCAACATGATGTCAATTAACTCTCAACGTGAATGGACTAAATGCTCCCATAAAACAGCACAGGGTTGCAGATTGGATAAAACAACAGGGCCTGTCCACAGGTTGTCTACAAGAGACCCATTTTGAACTTAAGAATACATCCAGACTGAAAGTGAAGGGAAGGAGAAGCATCTTTCATGCAATGGGTCTCAAAAGAAAGCTGAGGTAGCAATTCTCATATCAGATAAATTAGATGTTAAACTAAAGACTGTAATCAGAGATAAAGAAGGACACTACATCATTCTTAAAGAGTCTATCCACCAAGAAGATCTAAAAATTGTAAATATTTATGCCCCCAATATGGGAGCAGCCAATTACATAAGCCAACTGTTAATCAAAATAAAGAGTCATATTGATATGAATACGTTAATTGTAGGGATCTTAACACGCCACTCTCAGTAATAAACAGATCATCCAAGCAGAAAATCATTAAAGAAACAAGAGCTTTGAATGACACATTGGACCAGATGGACCTTATAGATATATAAAGAACATTCCATCCCAAAACAACAGAATACTCATTCTTCTCAAGTGCACATGTAACTTTCTCCAGAGTAGACCACATACTGGGTCACAAATCAGGGCTCAACCAATACCAAAAGATTAAGATTATTCCCTGCATATTCTCAGACAACAATGCTTTGAAACTGGAACTCAACCACAAGAAAAAGTTTGGAAGGAATTCAAACACTTGGAAGCTAAAGACCAAGTTGCTCAAGAATGTTTGGATCAACCAGGAAATCAAAGAAGAACTTAAACAATTCATGGAAACCAATGAGAATGAAGACACATCAGTCCAAAACCTATGGGATACAGCAAAGGCGGTCCTAGGGGGGAAATACATAGCCATCCAAGTCTCACTCAAAAAAATTGAAAAACCCTGAATATACCAGCTCTTTTTACACCTTAAAGACCTGGAAAACCAACAACAAATTAAGCCAAACCTATGCACAAGGAGGGAAATAATCAAGATTAGAGCAGAGATCAGTGAGATAGAAGCTAGAGATACAGTAGAACATATCAACGAAACTAGAAGCTGGTTCTTTGAAAGAATTAATGAGTTCTATAAACCACAGTCCAAACTAATCCAAAAGAAAAGAGAGAGGACCCAAATTAATAAAATGATGAATGAAAGGGGAGAGATCACAACTAATACCAGGGAAAGAGAAACAATCATCAGAAATTATTATCAACAGTTATATGCCAATAAGCTAAGCAACCTAGAAGAAATGGATACATTCCTAGAAACCTATATACTTACAAGACTGAAACAGGAAGGAACTGACAACCTGCATAGACCAATATCTAGTAAGGAGATTGAAGCAGTGATCAAAAACCTCCCAAAAAACAAGAGCCCAGGACCTGACGGATTCCCTGGGTAATTCTACAAAATTCAAAGAAGAAATAATACCTATTCTCCTGAAGCTGTTTCAAAAAATAGAAACAGAAGGAAAACTTCCAGACTCTTTCCATGAAGCCAGCATTACCCTGATCCCCAAACCAGGCAAAGACCCCATCAAAAAGGAGAATTTCAGACCAATATCTCTGATGAATATGGATGCCAAATTTCTCAACAAGATCCTAGCTAATAGGATCCAACAGTACATTAAGAAAGTACATTAAGAAGATTTTCCACCATGAACAGGTGGGATTTATCCCTGAGATGCAAGAGTGGTTCAACATTTGCAAATCAATCAATGTGATAGAACAAATCAATAAACGAAGAGAGAAGAACCACATGGTCTACCCAACTGATGCAGAAAAAGCATTTGACAAGATACAGCATCCGTTCCTCATTAAAACTCTTCAAAGTATAGGGATAGAGGGAACATTCCTCAATTTCATAAAATCTATCTATGAGAAACCCACAGCAAATATTCTCAATGGGGAAAGCTGACAACCTTCCCTTTGAGATCAGAAACACAACAAGGATGCCCACTTTCACCACTGTTGTTCAACATAGTACTAGAAGTCCTAGCAACAGCAATCAGACAACAAAAAAGGGTATTCAAATTGGCAAAGAAGAAGTCAAACTCTCTCTCTTCACAGATGACATGATACTTTATATGGAAAACCCAAAAGACTCCACCCCCAAACTACCAGAATTCATACAGCAATTCAGTAATGTGGCAGGATACAAAATCGATGCAAAGAAATCAGTTGCTTTCTTATACACCAACAATGAAAATATAGAAAGGAAAACTAGAGAATCGATTCCATTTACTATAGCACCAAGAATCATAAGATACCTAACCAAAGAGGTAAAGAATCTGTACTCGAGGAACTACAGAACACTCATGAAAGAAATCGAAGACACAAAAAGATGGAAAAACATTCCATGCTCATGGATCAGAAGAATAAACACTGTTAAAATGTTTATTGTTAATGTAAAATTAAATTTTAAAAATTTTAAATATATTCTAAATCCATAATTACTAACACAGCGAGGTGGTGGCAGAACAGATAGAGTAATGGAGCAGAAGAAAGCTTGATGCATGTGTACTAGAGTCATTCTCTAGTTTGTATAAGAGTCTAATATATGTATTTATATTACTATTTATGTCAATAATTTGTATTAATTCATATTAATTATATAGGTATTTATATTAATGTATAAAGGTAGATTAATATACTATAAATTTATATATTTTATAATTATAATATCTTACATAATTATAATATAAATTATAAATCTATATATTATATATAAAATATATTTATAAATCAGTGGCAGAAGGAAAGCACAGCCATTAAGTGATGCCAGTACTTTGATTAGGAACTTGGCAATAAGAAAAACTTACTATTTTAGAACTTATTCATTTAGAATAAGTAAATTAGGTTCTCACCCCAAATCAAACCCCAAAATAACTTTCATACTGATCATCCTTAAATGGGAAAGACAGAGAGGGAGAGCCAGGTGAGGGGATGAGAGGGGGAAATGAATGAGAATAAAAAATGGGAAAGAATTACAAAATTATAATGGTGACATATTAGCCAGTAAGAGATACAGGAACATCAACATGACAACGATCAAGAATATAAGCTAAAGCTTACATGCTCTTCCCATACTTTCTTTTCTCTCTCATACGCTTCCTTTCTCTTTCGTTCTAATTGTTCTTTTAGTACAGCAGCACGCGCACTTGCTTGGGCCTGAAAATAAAAACAATCAACAAAATTAGTTACCAGAAAGAAGGGGATAGGTTGTTTTTTTGTTTTGTTTTGTTTGAGGTCTCTAAAACAATCTACTTATTTTGCCAAAAAAAGAGGAGTTCTGGGGGTGGGGGAGAATTTCTTGAGTAAAAATAGAAGCTCACTCTATATCCCTAGCACTAAAACCAGGGCTCAACACACAGCAGCTGCTCAGTAAGTATTTGTTGAATAAAAATAAATATAGGCATATTCTTTTTTTTTTTTAAAGTATGCAGCATGATGGTATTTTTATTTATTTTTTAAATTAAATTTCATTTTTTTTCAGTGTTCCAAAATTCATTGTTTATGCACCATACCCACTGCTCCACGCAATACGTACCCTCCATAATGCCCACCACCACCAGGCTCACTGCACCCCCCACCCCCAAAACCCTCAGTTTGTCTCTCAGAGTCTACAGTCTCTCATGGCTTGTCTTCCCCTCCGATTTCACCCAATTCACTTCTCTCCATCTCTCATTCTAATGGAATATCAAATGTAAAAATTTTAAACTATGGTTATTATATATAGACATCATTTGTCTTCAGAGAAACAGACAATAATATTTTTCATTTTTAAGGTTACCATTTTTTCTTTTTAAGACTGTGCCATAGTTTCATATACTTCTGTCATTTTATCAAATTACTCTCCATAAATACAGGATACGAAGAGAGAGGAAGACACTGTTTTTCAGAAACCGAACAGTGAAGGATAAAGAGGAATGAAAAATTAAGGCAGAGAATAACTATGTAAGACTTAACACAATTTTCTCTTACTTTTTTAAGATTTTATTTGTTTATTTGACAGAGATCACAAGTAGGCAGAGAGGCAGGCAGAGAGAGAGAGGGAGGAGGAAGCAGGCTTCCTGCTGAGCAGAGAGCCTGATGTGGGGTTCAATTCCAGGACCCTGACATCATGACCTGAGGCGAAGGCAGAGGCTTAACCCACTGAGCCACCCAGGTGCCCCAAGACTTAACGCAATTTTCTACCTTAAGTCCCAATCTTCTCCAAGAAAACTGTAATACATTTCTAGTTTATACCTTAAATGCTTCAACTTTTTTCCGCCGCATGTCAGCCTCCTCACTTCCTTCTTGTCCTTCAGAATAATCAGCTTCTTTCTACAAAGTAAGTACATAAGCAAACCTCTTAGGACAGAGCCTTGAATTCAGTGCAGAGCTCTGTGGAAGATAATACGAATAAACTAACACCTAAAAATATAAAATGGTATATTGTTCAACACTACTAATTTTCTCTCAAGTGCTGCAAGTGAATTATCCACAACTACCAACTCTTACAGACAATGAATGGAAAAAAAGACAAAAATAGAATGATATAAAATGGCCATGGGTAGTACTTTAATTTTCCTCTCAAAATTCCTCTGGAAAAGTGGTCTTATCAATTTTAAATCCCACAACTAAAATGTATTTTATTCCTATGTATAGTTTTCTGATCTTTGACTTGAACTCCATCAGATTTTATGTTAGTGGCACAGCATTTTTTATTTTTTTAAAAGATTTTATTCATTTATTTCAGAGCGAGAGAAAGAGAGGAGAGAAAGAGAGGGGGCATGTACAAGTTGGGGGTGGGGAGAAGAGGGAGAGGGAGAAGCAGACTCTGCGTTGAGCAGGGAGCCTGATGTGGGGCTCTATCCCAGGACTGTGGGATCATGACCTGAGCCGAGGGCAGATGCTTAACCAACTGAGCCACCAGGCACCCCAGTGGCATAGAATTTTTAATCTTAATCTATTATAATGTCATTCAATTACTTTTTAAAAATTATTATTCAACCTGCCTTTTCACCACGAAGTTTGGCTCTAATCTGTTGGCGCTCATTGAAATTCTGCAGTCTTATTTGCCTCAGTCTTGCCAGATAAACCTACAAGGAGAGAAAAAAAACATACAGCAGTTTAATTTAGGGAAAAACTACCAATATTTTTACTGCTAAAAATTTTTTAATTTAAAGAAAAGTGTTAATCTGAATACAAGAAATAAAAGTTTCAAAATCTGGTTAATGGAAATGTAATATTAGCTTTCAAGTGTTTAATTTAGATCAACTTATTTCTGAAAAGAAACACATAATTACAAATTTTTATTTTTATCAAAAGAAAAGAAATCAACTCAGAATACTGAATATCAGTTATGGGGCAAAATTATGACACAGCATGTCAGTCAAATTATATTAACAGGTCCCTGTAGACTTACAAAATCCTTAAATAATTGTTAAGAATTTAAACCATGCAAGAAAGGAAGGCAATAAACTCAAAAATGGCTATGTGACGGAGGTAGCGAACATGCGGGAAGCATACCTCTTCCTCTTTGTTTCTTGGCTTCCCTCCTCTTGAAGAGCTGGACCTGCCTCCATACATAGCTGCCAGGTTTTGCAGGATTCCCTGTTCATCATTTAATGTACTAAGTTTAAAGAATGACTAAGGCTACATTAGCATCTTACCTAGGAATATCCAGGTGCCACTTTATTTCATTTGGCAAACACTGATCATTTCTAGTGGATAAACTTAGATAAACCCTGGCATTTTCTTACGTCAGTATAACCAGTACATTCATTGAGAATAGAAGGAAGCAATTAAACCCCATATATAATTATTCAAAAGAGACCAGCTATGTTTTTATTAGTCATTTAAGTAATCAGTTTTTTAAAACTGCTTTGGAGGTTAGCTAAACCCAAATACAAGTTCTGTTCTGTAAAGGGTCGGTCATCTCTACACATTTGTTTACATACTAAATACACAGACACAATATTAAATATTTGAACTCAAACTCTACACTTGGACATATCCTGTTACTATACTGCAAATGATCACATTCAATCACAAACTGGTATCATTTTTAAACACAGCTTATCATAAACATGGAATTATGTCCTTATTAGAAATTATTAATATCCTTCCAAAAAGTTATCAGATTGTCAAACTATCCATTTTCTCTGTATTCAGCACACAACTATGCTGTAAGATTTTCTCCTTAAAAAAAAAAAATCATCAGGGTCTAACTTTCCTATCTAATGTCTTTTTATCAGCTTGTTGAAAGCATACTTTTTTATATTCATGGCCTCCATTTTCCTGCTTCCTATTTACATTTTTTTCCCTATTTACTTTCTAACCTAACACAATCTGGTTTCTGATCCCACTAAGACTGTGAAAATTTTCAAGGTTATCACTGACTTCCTAGTTCATAATTCAAACGGACACTTTTGAGTAAATTTTTAATTAATATTTCCACTGGAGATGAGTTTGAATCCATACAACTCTTTTTTTCCTCTCATAAAAACATATGTTCACTGCAGAAAGCTTATAAATCATTCACAATTCGACAACCCAAAGCACCTAAAGTCTAAAGTTAATTTACTTCCAAATTTCTTTTTCCTCATATGTATAAGTACATACACATTTTATCTTTACAAAACTGGAATTTTACTAGAGTTATTCTGATTTTACCTTAATATTAATCAGCATATCAATTAATTGTAATATTCTAAGTCTCTCCTCACATTCAATATCCTTAAAAACAGTATTGTTAACTGACTGTATAGTATTCATAATATCCGACCAAATAGTGTTCTATAATTCACACATTAAAAACAAATCTCTCTTCTCTTTCATATTTATAACAGCACTCTCTCCTGGGTTCTTCCAATCAATCCTATTTTTCCCTGGCTTTTCTCTTCCTTGGCTCATCACTAATGTCAATATTTTGTCAAGGTTCATTCTCTGGTCCTCCTTCTCTTCTTATTTCTAGGCTTTAACATATGTTGCTGATTCCCAAATCTCAATCAGCCTTGTAGTCCTTTTTCTTGAATGTCTGTGTATATTCAACTAACATCTGGACAACTCTACTCACTATGCAGCAAAGCTACTTCAAACAATTTATAAACCTGACTTCATCATTCTTTTTACTATATGATTTTATTCCTACTTCAGTTATTGATCATAATCTGACACCCAAGGCAGCAAGCTGGGAGTTTTGCCTCTTTCTCTACCCTGCCAAAATAGGACCATCAAATTACTAAGCCACCTCCTCCTGTCTAACTACCCCTTTAGTTTCTTCCTGAGTTCATGGTCTCTGCTCTTGACTTCTGACTTTCCAAGAGTTTCCTAATTTATCATTACATCTCTTAGTCTACTCCTTTCCCCAGTCTATTCTCTACAATGCAGAGTAGCCCTTTTCACAGTTTCTTTCACATCAAAGCCCACAAAAACCTTCCAATGGTTTCCATATCTTCATAATATATGAATATAGATTATTCATATACATTCTATTCCATTGCATGGCAGATAAGGCCATTTGTGACCTAGCTGTATCTATTCTCATCTCTGCCAATGCCTACATTCTAGCCATGATGACTACATGTGGTTTATAGACTATGTCATGATTTCACTCATCTTCTTAAAATGGCTAATTCTACTCATCTTCCAAAATGCAAATCAAACATTTCTCCCATGGAGAAAGCCTTGCTCATACCTCCACCAGTCATTTAAGTGTGACATGCCATACCATTTTTATATATACCATCTGCAGTAGTGCACATCAGTGTATCATAATGGTGGACAGGCAGTATATATGATGGTTAAGAACATGGACTATGAAAGACTCCAAATTCTGTCAGTTCACACATTTGTCAATGTCACCTAACCATTGCTGACCTTCAGCAAAATTACTGAAACTTGCTGTAAGTTTGGGCATAATAATACCACCTACTTTGTGGGTATATCAGAACAAAAAACATTATTATATGAATGTGCTCTGCCTGTCTTTCTTGGAGCCTGACCAAAGGCTACTGCCCACTCAGTTTCTTCCCCTCTTCAAAGGGATCTTGGCATTAGCTTATCAGTTCCTTGAGCTTTTGAAATATGAGTCAGAGAGTAGGAAGGTGAAGGAAAACAAGAAATAGGCAAGACTGGGCAAAGATATGAACTATGAAAAGATGATGGAAGTATCTACAGTTACAGAAGAGTGGATGGAGGAGAACTGAGTATCACTATAGCCTGTATATTTCTTTCATGGTATTTGAGAACTTTAAGTAGAAAAATCTGAGTTACTTTGAAGCAATTTTTTTTAAAAGATTTTATTTATTTATTTGACAGACAGAGATCACAAGTAGGCAGAGAGGCAGGCAGAGAGAGAGGAGGAAGCAGGCTCTCCGTGGAGCAGAGAGCCCGATGTGGGACTCGATCCCAGGACCCTGGGATCATGACCTGAGCCGAAGGCAGAGGCTTTAACCCACTGAGCCACCCAGGTGCCCCATGAAGCAATTTTTTTTAACATTTCATTTTGAAATATTATAGATTCACAGAAAGGTAAAATGTACAAGGAGTTTTCATGGACCCTGTATCCATCCTCTCCCAAGTTAATCATCTTGCATAACTATAGTACACTATCAAAGCCAGGAAACTGATTCTAGCAATTATACATGACATATAGTGTATCTGTATTAATGCAATTTGTCACACATATAACCTTATGTAACCATCACCATAATCAAGATACTCAATTGTACCATTACTATACACTTCACAGCCATATTCACTACTCCCTACCTAATACTCATCAACTACTAATATGTTCTCCATCTTTACATTTCACAAAATTTACATATTGGAATCAAACAGTACATATCATTTGAGATGGACTGTTTTTACTTCATATTAATCCTTGCAGTCCATTCAAGGTACTGGATGCATAAATCAATGATTTGTTCTGTTTCACTGCTAATATTCCATGGTATGGATATACCATAATTAGCTCATTCATTGACTCACTGCAGGACATTGGGCAGTTTCAACTTTTTGGCTATGAAGAGTTAGAAGTTGCTAAGAACATTCATGTACAAATTTCTGAGTGAAAATACATTTTCTTTACTCTGGGACATAGGTGCAAGAGTAGAATTACCTATGGTAGGTCCATTTTTAGTTTTAAAAGGGACTGTCAAATTATTTTGCATAATGGTTGTGTCACTTTACATTCTTACCAACAATGGATAATTCAGTTTCTCCATATCATCACCAGCATCTGGTTTTTAATCACTTGTTGTTTTTTTTAAAAGATACTCCAATCCGGGGCACCACTTAATTCTTCAAAACTGTTTTGGCTGTTTTAAGACCTTTCCCTTTCCATATACATTTTAGAATAAGTTTGTCTGTATCTATAAAAAATGTTCTTGAGATTTTACCAGGAATTGCACTAAAAAAGGTCAAGTTAGGACAACCTACCATTTTTACTACATTGAATCTTCTAATTCATGAACATGGTATGGAACATGGTATGATTCTTTAAGTATTTAGGTCTTCTTTGATTTCATCAACATTTTGTCATTTTAATTGCATAAATCCTGCATGTTTTACTAATTTTTTTTCATTTTTTGGAAGCAATTATAAATGGTATTATATTTTTATACACTTGTTTATTATCAATGTATGGAAATTCAGTTGATTTTTCTGTGTTGAATCTTGTATCCTGCTAACTATAATGAACTCATTTTTTAGTTCCAGAAGAGTTTTCAGAGAGTTCTTGGGATTTTCTAAACAAATAATCATGTCAACTGGAAATAGCAATTATTTCATTCCTTCCTTCTTATCAACTCTGTATGCCTTTTCTCTTTCCTGCCTTACTGCAGTAACTAGAACTAGTAACTAGAACTAGTACTAGTAACTAGTAACTAGAACTAGAACTTCCAGTACAATGTTGTGATTCCAGTGGTGACAGCAAACATCCTTCTTTTTTCCCCTACTGTAGAGGGAGAGCATTTAGTCTTCTATGTATATGAAGTTAGATTTAAGGTTTTTGGTTTTTTTGTAGATGCCTATTATGAAGTTGAGGGTGTTTCCCTTTATTTCCAGTTTACTGACAGTTTAAGTCATGAACTTTATCAAAAGATTTTCTGCATCAATTGATTTGATATGATTTTTCTTCTTCAGCCTCCTGATACGGTGAATTACACTGATTTTCTAATATTGAAACATGATTTGCATTTCCCGACTAAATGCTACTTGGTCATGTTAGATTAGAATAACTAAAATTTTATTACAGATTTTTGCACCTGGGTTCATGAGATACATTAGTCTGTACTTTTCTTTTTTGTGCTTTGTCAAGCTTGGATATCAGGGTAATATAGGCCTCAGAATGAGTTGGGAAATATTCCTTCTGTTTCTATTTCCTAAGAGATTGTATCATTGTATCAAACTGGTGTTAATTCTTTGAATGTTTGGCAAAATTCTCCAGTGAAACCAGGTAGGACTGAAGATTTCTTTTTTTTAATACCTTTTAAATCACAAATTCAATTTTAAATGTTACAGGGCTGGGATGCCTGGGTGGCTCAGTCAGTTAAGCGGCTGCCTTCGGCTTGGGTCATGATCCCAGCGTCCTGTGATGGAGTCCCACATCAGGCTCTTTGCTCGGCAGGGAGCCTGCTTCTCCCTCTGCCTCTTCCTGCCTGTGCTCTCTTTCTCACTCTCTGACAAGTAAATAAACAAAATCTAAAAAAAAAAAAAAACAAAAAACCCACAAAACCAAAAAAACCAAGTTACAGGGCTACTTAAGTTATCTATTCCAATTTGGCAGTCTGTAGTTTTCAAAGACTTGGTCTAGTTCTTCTAAGTTGTTGAATTTATGAGTGTCAAGGTGCTTGTTATTACCCTGTTACTCACTACAAAATCTGTAGTAATATCCCGTTTTATTCTTGATATTGGTGATTTGTGTCATCTTTGTTTTTATTGTCAATCTAGAGATTATCAATTTCATTCAATTTTTTCCTAAGAACCAGCTTTCTGTTTCATTAAATTTCTAAATAATTTTCCCATTTTCAATTTCATTGATTTCTACTTGTAATGATTTCCTCCATTCTCTTTGCTTTGGGTTTATTTTGCTCTTCTTTTTCCAGCATCTTGAGATAGGAACTTAAGACTGCTGATTTGAAGCCTTTCTTCTTTTCCAATATAAGCATCTAGTGTTATAAATTTCCTTCAGAGCAGGGCTCTAGCTGCATCTCACAAATTTTAATATGTTGTGTGTCTATTTTCATTCAGTTCTATGTATTTTTAAGTTTCTTTTTAGATTTCCTATTTGACCCCATCTTAGTTAAAAGTGTTTTAATTTTCAATTGTTTCTACATTTTCCTGTCATCTTTCTAGTATAGATTTCTAGTTTGGTTCCATGATGTTCAAAGATCATACTCTGTGTTAATTTTGATTCTTCTGAATTCCTTAAGATTTTATGATCCAGCATATAGTCTGTCTTGGTGATGTCTCATTGCATGTTAACTTATTTCCACTTGAAAAAAAAGTATATTGTGCTATTGTTGGGTTGAATGCTCTACAAGTATAAAATAGAACTTGGTAGCTTGTGATGGTGCTCAGGTATTCTACATCATTGCTAATTTCTGTTTAGCAATTCTATCAATCACTGAGAAGTAGGGTACTGAAGTCCCAAACTATACTTGTGGATTTGATTTATCCTTTCAGCTCTGTTTCCACTTTATGTATTTTGAAACTCCATTGTTTGGCATATACCCACTTACGACTGCAGTAACTTCTTACAGGAGTGATTCTATTGTTATTATATAATGTCTTTGTCTCTTTGTCCTTAGTAATTTTATTTGCTCTGCTAACAACAGATTCTTTTCGCTTACTTTGCTTGAGAATATCTTTATTTCCCCCTTGAAGGACAGTTTAATTAGATAAAGGATTCAGTCTTGACAGTTCTTTTCCTTTAGCACTTGAAAAATCCTGTCATTTCCTTCCGTACTCCATGGTTTCAGATGAGGGATCTGATGTCATTCAAATTGGTGCTGCTTTATAGGTAATATGTCATTTCTCTCTCAATAAAGAATTGTTTTGTCTTTTACTTTCAGAAATTTAATATTGCTTGGTGAAGATTTGTTTATCCTAGTTGGGGATTTGCTCAGCTTCTTACATCTGTAGGTTTATGTCCCTTGCCAAATATATAAACTTTTCAGCTATTATTTCTTCAAACAGTTTTCTCACTCCCACATTCTTTCTCTTATCCTTTGGGCTCCAATGATACAAATGTTAAATCTCTTCTTATTGTTCCACAGATCCCTAAGACTGAAAAATTTTCTTCTGTCATCTCCACTCTACCACTGAATCTACCCAGTGAATTTTAAATTTTTGTTATTATAGTATTTTCCAATTACATAATTTTCATTTGGTTATTTTTTATAACTTCTATTTCTTCACTGAGATTTTCCTTTTTTTATTCATTCAAAAGAAGTTTAATTGCTTGCTAAAGCATTTGTTTGAAGCAGCTTTAAAATCTTTCTCAGATAATTCCATTATGTAACTCATCTTGATAACAGTGGCAGCGCTATGGCCTTACTCATTCAGGTTGCGGTTTTCCTGGTTCTTGGTATGACAAGAGATTTTTTTTTTATTATATCCTGAATATTTTAATTATTTGAAAACTCTTAATAGCTTCAATTTTAGTAGGCAATAGCTCCATTTAGGATTGGCATTTCGGTTCTGGCCTACTTTTGTGGGCTTTAGTTCCAATGAGTTTGCTTTCCTGAACCCTTGTAATATTATTCTAATATGCTTCATTGTTCTGATGCTGATGGTACTCCTGCTCAGTCTCTCCTGGCGCTATCTTGTGATAATGAAAGTTGCCTCCCTAAGCCACCTGCTATTACTGGAAGATCTCCTGAGAGTAGGAGACAGATGACACTTGTCTGGGTCTTTGTATGTTTCTAGGTGGAGGGCACAGAGATACAAAGACCTTGTGGCTGCTACTCTGTTGGGGATAGATCGAATCACCTGCTAGTGCCCTTAGTTGTTGAGTGGAACTGGGATTGTCCAAGGCTTTTTTGCCACTGATGGGTCAAACTGCCCTCCAAGTCACCTGCCCATGCTCTAGTTGTGGAATGAGGTTGGGGTAGCCTGAGGCTTCATTGTTGCCCACAGTTTACAACAGGATCCTACTGTAGCAGATCCCGAGATTCCTCCTTCCCAGTAATGTGGTGAGTGAGAGCAGGCTTTTGGTTTTTGTTTTTAGCTTTTTTTTTTTTGTCTATGGTGGATCTGGGAGGCAAGCATGGCCAACACCCAGCCCACAATATATGGGAGATAAAAAGAAACCCCAGGAAACCACATTGCTACTTCTTAAGCCCTGAGGTCTCTAGTTAGCTCATCTTCTTCTTTCCAGGACACAGAATCCTACCACAGTTGTAAGCTAACTAGTTTCCAGAGTATTTAATTCTATCTAGAAGGGAGGAGGAGGGAAAAGAGGGTTTATGCAATTTTATTCTGGAACTGTGCCTAAGTCACTTTTTAGTAGCTAGGGTTTTTGTAATACAGTATACACTATGACAGAACCAGTATCATTAAGGTTCAACAGCTACATGGGACTGTTGTAAAGTCTAAAAGAGACTATTATGGGTTGAACTGTGCTCTTTCGAAATCCATATGTTGAAGTCCTAACCCCTAGTACCCAAGAATGTGAACTTATTTGGAAATAGATTCTTAATCAAGTTAAAAGGATATCATTAGAGTGGGTTCTAATACAATACAACTGATGTCCTTATAAAAAGGGGAAATTTGAAGCAGGTTCACATACAGGGAGAACACTATGTGAAATGCAGGCAGACATCAGGATAATGATTCCAAGGTCAAGGAATGCTAAAGATTGCAACCACCAGAAGATAGGCACGAATGATTCTATCTTGCAGCCCTCAGAAGGAATCTACCCTACAAACATGTTGATCTTGGACTTTTACCCTCCAGAACTGTGAGATAATAAGTTTCCATTGTTTAAGCCACTTGGTTTACGGTATTTTGTTATAGCATCCCTAGAAAACTAATACAGAGATAATGTATATAAAATATTTAACATCATGCCTGGCTCACTAAGCTTTCAGTAAACAGCCACTGCTATTATTTGTTGGTTTAACTATTGCTTATCTTACATTCTCTTGCTGGCACAAAACCCAATATACTACAGTCAATAAATGTTTGTGTAATATTACATAAATGAATGAAAGAATGAATGAAAGGCGTAACACTTAACTGCACACTTTTAAGGCATTTTTCCATTAGTATAAGTAAATTCCAAATGACTTAATATGAGTTAATAAGAAAATAACATTTCTCAAAGGAAATAATTCAGATTTTCTAAGTTACTCAACAGAGAAAAACTGATAACCAAGAAAAATTTTTGCACATGTGTACCAAGAAACATGTAAAAGAATGTTCAAAGCAGAACTCAAACCCAACTAAATAAATACCTATTGTCAGGAGAATTAGTAATTGTGATAATATGCACACAACAGGATACTGTACAACTACATTCAACTACATGAATGAATTTCAGAAAAAAAATGTTGAATGAAAAAAACCAAGTCCCTGTCTATATACAGTATAATTTTTATAAGCTCAAAAATAAAACAGGATACCACATGGTGTAGGTGTATATACATAAGTGGAAAAAAGCATTTTAAAAAATCCACAGTAATGATAAATTCAAAATTCAGGATAATGGCCACCTCTGGGAGAAGGCAGAAAAAAAGGTTAGGACAGGATTGCAAACTACAGATCACAGGCTAAATCAAGTCCACCACCTATTTTTGCATGGTCCAAAAGCTAAGAATGGTTTTTCACATTTTTAAATGGTGAAAAAAAATGAAGAGAATATTTCATGACCACATGTGGTTTATAAGGAATTCAAATTTCAGTGTTCATAAATAAAGTCTTATTGGAACTCAGCTACACTCATTCATTTACACAATGTCTATATTTAGTTCTGTGCCATAATTCAGTTTGCAGTTATGACAGAGACCTTATGGCTAATAAAGCCTAAAATATTTACTATCTGGCCCTTTACAGAAAAACATTTGCCAATCCCTAGATTAGAGAGCAGTATATACACTGAACTTATCAGTGCTCTGACCTCCTGAGTATATTATTTTGCTTCATAATTTACACATATATTACACGTATTCATTTCTTTGTACCAAACATGTTATTTTAGAAGGATAAGAGAATACTTATTAGAGAACTGAAAAATTTTTTTAAATAAACAATTTAGTATTAAATAACTAACTTGCTATTATGATACTTTTTAACAAGCATTAGCAAACTGTAATACCCAGGTCACATCTAGATTGCTGCCTGTTTTTGTAAACACAGTTTTTCTAGAACACAGCCATACCCATTTGTTTTAGAGGAGACAATATGGACTGCAAAGTCTGAAATATTTACTACTTGCCCCTTTACAGAAAAAGTCTGTCTATATCTGCTCTACAAAATTATGCCTACAAGTTTTACCTAAATTAAAGCAAATACTAATATGAGATTTAAAAAGGAACAAAGAGCATAGTAAAACACCTAAAAGCATAATCTCCAAAGCCACACATCTGGGCTTACATCCTGTCTCTACATTCTATGTGATCTTAGGCAGAGTACTAAGGACTCTGAGCTGGTTTCAAAACCTGTAACTTTGGAATAATAATTCCTATCTAAAGAATTATTGTCAGGATTAGACTCTCAGTTACTTTACTTTTTATTCATACTGTTTAGAAGAAAGCAAACCATTTGGCTGGAGTCTTCCTTTTTAGTTTCCCTGACTTTTGAAGATTTCATTTTTCATTTTTTGAAAATTCCAGTGACCCAGAGAAAATTTTGAATTCATATGCAAGCATATATAATTACTTTGAAATCCACATTTTCTGTAAAATTTCAATTCAACCTAGAAATTATTTATGTTCCAAATGCTTAAAGCCAGGGACTTAATTTCATATTGCCACAGAAACAATGTTATAATTCATTATGATTTCCCAAAGCATTTAATAAAACATACTGAGCTAATAATTTATAGCAGTTTTCCAATTCCAAAGGATTAATTTTTAAGACTCAGAACCTAATCTTACCTGTTTAGGTTTATTTATAATGTGATTTGTAAAAGTATTAGAAAACACATATTGCTGCATGTGTCACAACCTCTTTAAAACTGCTTCTCTTCATCAGCAAAATGGAGATTCTGTGAGTGGTTATAAGGATAAACCATAGGATAAATGTATATACATTTTCAAACTGTACAAATGATGACTATTAATATTTATCAATAGATAATGCTGCCTTAAATCACTGATTTTAATTTTTTTCTTGAAGAGTCAGAGTTATTATAAATATTCATTACTGTATTATGCTCTAGGTACAGTTATATAAAGATTTAATTACTTATAATGTTGAACTGAGAAGTAAAGAGAGTCACAGCCCAAATGACTACTATAAAATCAGTTCCCAGGTATTATTCCTTCCCCACTTAACACCAGTTTCTATTCACATTCATCACATCAAGGTCTTTGTTGGTTAATCTCTGACTGTTGGATGTTATACAAAATGAATGGCAAAAGAAATCGCAAATCTTGCCAAAGATGAAGGATGTCATAAAGATGTTGACAGTGATATTGTAAAATTGTTCAAATCAGATGCAAAATCATCTATACATATGACAGGACAAATGAATAAAAGAAAACTGCAAAGAATTATAATGTTAATTCCTCAAAATATTTTGGTTATTAAAAAATTAAGAAATGATCTTTAGAAAACTGCCAAAGTCTCAGCCATTTTAAAAAAATGGTTCTCTTTTATATTATATAGAAGTATATGTAAAATCATGAGGTGAAGGGTGCACCATCTTTCATCAATTCTAATATGAATAATTTTTAACATTTTAACATCTCTGAAATGGGGTACATCTTAAAGTCAATGTCATCTTATTCTCTTATAATCTCACCAACTGTTGGCCAGATATCAGTTATAACATAAATGTTATGCTTGAGTGATATCTAAATTTTGTTAGTTTATCTTTCTTGGTGTCAAAACTGGACAACTGTAACCTCTTAAAGTTTTGATATAAGAAATCACTTATGGGCTTGTTCAAAAGGAAACATGACCCCTGCTAGTCGTTGAAAACTTTCCACTGATTCCTTTTAAGAACAAGAAAATGCTAACAATAAAACGCACAGACTGGTGTTAACTCCTTGAGAGAAAATGCAAGAGACAAAACTGGAGTACTCTTTTTTTTTTTCTTAAAGATTTTATTTACTTACTTGAGAGACAGCTGCTCTCCCTGCTTGTACTCACAAGTACAAGCAGGGAGAGCAGCAGGCAGAGGGAGAGGGAGAAGCAGGCTCCCTGATGAGCAGGAAGCCCATGTGGAGCTCGATCCCAGGACCCTGGGATCATGACGTAAGCGGAAGGCAGCCAGCTTAACCAACTAAGCCACCCAGGCACCCCAACACTGGAGTACTTTTCAGAAATTTTGAAATCTCACGGAGCACTGGGTGTTGTACATAAACAATGAATCTTGGAACACCAAAAACTGATGATATATCTTATGGTGACTAACATAACACAATTTTTAAAAAAAGGAAAGAAGTGTTGAAATATCAATGCACTTGGTGCCATAGAGGATAATATTTGAGAAAACATGAACATCAATTACCCTAATTTAAAAAAGAAATGGTGAGACGCCTTCGTGGCTCAGTTGCTTAAGTGTCTGCCTTCAGCTCAGTTCATGATCCCAGGGTCCTGGGATGGAGTCCTGCATTGGGCTCCCTGCTTCTCCCTCTGCCTGCTGCTCCCCCTGCTTGTGGTCTGTCTCTCTCTCTCTCACAAATGAATAAGTAAAATCTTTAAATAAATAAATAATAAATGACTGGAAAGTCAAATTGTAAGTGTGAAGTAGATTTAGGAATGAATACCTTTATCAATCTATTTCATTCATATTTTCCTTTTTATGGATTTACAAGAATGATATAATTAAAAAAGACAAATCGCAAAGTTATTTCAGCAAGTATAAAAGTTAAGTCATAAAAAGTATTATATCAGTTAAACTGGCAACACTTTTTTTCTGTTAGTCATATATAAAACAACAATATGCCTTACAGTTGTATCTTGGATTTGATAAAACACATACAGTATTCATTATATAATTCTATCAGAAAAATTACAATCCTCCCTAAATTAATTATTTTCAAATTAGTGTAGACTTAAATATAACAAAAATTATGATGAATATATATATTTTTTACAGAAAAATAAATTTTTATTATATCTCAAAATGGAATAGATAAAACAACAAAAGCCATGTGATTAAACATCACACAGATGTAGGAGTATTTCTTCACATGCTTCTTCAATGTATTTCCAGGCTCTCTCTATTTATTGTTTTGTTTCAAGTTTTTATTTAAATTCTAGTTAGTGAACATACAGTATAATACTGGTTTCAGAAGCAGAATTTAATGGTTCTTCATTTACATATAATACTCACAATAATTTTTTAAAAATTGCATTTTTCAAGGTAAAATCCCAACCAAACCCTTTTTTCACTCTTTACTCCAAATGTGGATCTCTATTCTAGTTAGACTTACTTTAGGTGATCTTTTTCCAATTTCAACAATACTGGGCTAAGGAGTCTTCCTACAGGACACAAGGTTGAGTGACAGCACATAACACTATAAATGAGTGTTCCCACAGATTTCTGATTGTGTTTTCTAGGTAGACTCTGAAGTACTTCTTGAGATGTTTACCATACTCCTCTCCTACTCTCTCCTCCCTAAGCTTCTCTAATTATTGGAGCTGATAAACTCTTTCTTATGATGAGAATACAATGTCTAAACTCTGAAGTTCCTATGAAGATAAATGAAGGGCAAAATAATCAGGAAGCTTTTTGTAAGCTTTATAACATGCTATACATTAACAATGGTAATTATTTCTATAGTTAATCATCTTCCCCCTCACAGCAGGAAACCAATTTATTCTTTCCCATCGAACCTCCCCCACATCCTCTGCAATAGTCCCCAGGCCAACAAGGCAATAGAAAGGTACCACGAACTCTCTCTCCAAGAAGATGAGGGAGATGAGATTTCTGGTAAAAAAATTTCTTTGGTATTGCTGAAATTTAAGACGTGAAGAAAGTAAGAAAGGTAACTCAAGAGCAGTAAGAAAGCCAAAGGCTGGAAGCTTTCAGCTAAGCTAAAAAGGTTTTAATTTACCCTCCGGGCAATACAGAACCACTAAATAACTGTAAGCAAATGAGCAATGCATTCAGTTTTGCTTTGGAAAGATCACTGTGGTAGCTCAGATAAAAGATGAATTAGAAAGATCCAAGATTAGGACACCTTGTGGCTCAGTTGCGAGTCTGACTTTGGCTCAGGTCATGATATCAGGGTCAGGGGATCAAGCCCTGCATTGGACTCCCTGCTCGGTGGGGAGTCTGCCTGTTCCTCTCTCTCAGCAGCTCCTTCTATGCATGCGCCTCTCTCTTTCTCTCTCTCCCTCTCAAATAAATAAAATCAAGAGAGAAAGAAAGAAAGAAAGAAAGAAAGAAAGAAAGAGGGAGGAAGGAAAGAAGGGGAGGAGATAAGGGGGGAGAGGAGGGGGAAAGGGGAGGGGAGAGACAACCAAATGAGTCACCCAAGTGCCCCCAGACTACAGACATTTAAACACTCGTTCTATCATTTAGTATCTTGTAAAGCTTGACCCGTTAAATTTTTTACGCCTCCCTCCGTAGAATATAAAATGAGAATGTAACAGGATCTACCTCCGAGAGCTGTTGTGAGATTAGAATATAAGAATTTAGAACAACTAACATATAGTAAGTACCCAGTAAATGAGATGTTAACAATTATTAGTAATATAACTATCAAACAGGGTGGAATGGAAGAAATTACTTTTGAATAGAGGAAGTTCTAGTCTTCTCTGAGACTAGAGAAAACAAAAATTTGGTGCCATTATAAATATACAAGTTCAGGGGCAGAAAATGTGAGGAAATGTGGGACTTGTAAGCCCAATTTTCTCTGTGAAATAATGATGAAATAATGATTATCTTCATAGAGAGATAAGGGGAAAATTATTGAAGAAAATTTCCACTGTGGAAAATGAGAGAGGCTACTGACCACAAAGATATAAAAGGATTGCTAGTAGGACTGACAGCATCCCTCTTTTGGAAACTACACAAATGTCCATCAACCGAGGAATAAATAAACTGTGATATATCCACACAATGGAATATGACTTAATATGGAATAAAAAAGAACAAACTACTGATATACATCAACCTCAAAAAATTATATATTGTATATAATTGATAAATTAATATAAATCTTCACTTTCTAAAAATTTTTATTTATTTGAGTAATCTCTACAACCAACATGGGACTCAAACTCATGATCCCCAGATCAAGAGTCACATGCTCTTCCCACTGAGCCATCCAGATGTCCCCTACTCATAAGATTTTTAAAAAGACAAAACTGGGGTGCCTGGGTGGCTCAGTCAGTTGAGTGTCTGACTCAGGTCCGGCTCAGGTCATGATCTCCAGGTCCTGGGATCAATTCCCGTGTCAGGCTTCCTGCTCAGCAGTGAGTCTGCTTCTCTCTCTCTCTCAATCTCTCTTCCCCGCTGCTCCTCCCCACTGCTCATTCTCTTTCTCTCAAATATATAAATTAAAATCTTTAATTAAAAAAAAAAGACAAAACTATACTGACAGGAAGCACATCAGTGGTTTCTGACAGTTGGTGGCAGATTGACTGCAAAGGAACACCAACCCCTCCCCAGTTTTATTGAGATATAAATACCACATAACACTGTACTAATTTAAGTTGTACAACATAATGACTTGATATACATATATATGAAAAAATAATGATCACAAGAAGTTTGGTTAACATGAATCATCATATGTAGTTACAAATTTTGTTTTCTTATTGTGAGATGAAAAAACTTAAGTGATGATGGGATGGTGCTATACCATGGTTATGGCAGTAGTTACATGACTACTTTGTCCATACATTGTGATATACACTTAAGAGTTACGACTTTCATTGTATTTAAATTGCATCTATTAGTAAAACCAATTTTTAAGAAAGTTCTTATTTGAAGACCTGGGTAGAATATTGTCCTATCAACCATGCTGATAAAGAAAGTACTAAAAAGGAGCTCCTTCACCTACCCTAGTCTACTGTCCCCAGAAACAGTCTCTAAAATTACAGGCAAAGGGGGTGTGATAGGCAGAATTTTAAAAATTTCAAGGCTTCTTGTTACCCTTACTGTTCCACCAGACTTATAAATGCTACATAATTCCCAGCATTTTATATATCATGGATTTTATCAATGCAATTAGGTGATGTTAAAGGGGATGACTGACATTATAATAGAGACATTATCCACTGGGCCTGACGAATCACAAGAACCATTTATTCATTTGTTTACATATTTATTCATTGACAGGAGATATTTGTGAGCTATTTCTTTTTTCTTTAAACTGAAGTATAGTTGACATACAATATTATATTAGTTTCAGGTGTACAATAGAGTGATTCAGCATCTATTTACATTACAAAATGATCCTATAGTTAAGTCTAGTTACCATCTGTCACTATACATACTTACTACAACATAACTGACTATAAATCCTATGCCATAGTTTACATCCCCATCACTTATTTATTTTGTAACTGTAAGTTTGTAGTACTTAATCCCCTTCACCCATTTTGTCCATCCTCTCACCCTTAGCCCCTCTGGCAACCACCAATTCGTTCTCTGTATTTATGAATCTATTTCTTACTTTGATTTTTAGATTCCATATATAAATGAGGTCATACAGTTTATTGTCTTCCCCCGACTTATTTCACTTAGCATAACATTTTCTAGGTCTAACTATGTTGTCACATATGTTAAGATTTCATTCTTTTTCATGGCTGAGTAGTAGTCCTCTGTGTGTGCATGCACATTCATGCATGTGTGTACATACAATCTCTTCTTTATTCATTCATCTATGAGTGGACACTTAGGTTGTTTCCATATCTTGGCTTTTTTAAATAATGCTGCAATAACCATAGAGGTGCATATATCTTTTCGAATTAGTACCTTTGTTTATTTTGGGTAAATAACCAAAAATGGAATTGCTGAGTCCGCTGATATTTCTATTTTTAATTTTCTGAGAAACTTCCATACTATTTTCCACAGTAGCCGTACCACTTTACATTACTATTCACAGCACAAGGGGTCTCTCCTCCATGTCCTCATCAACACTTGTTATTTCTTATTTGATACTATCCATTTTGACAGGTATGATGTGATATCACATGAGCTCTTTAAAATCAGAGTTTTTTCCAGCTGGATTTAGAAGTGGCAGTCAGGAACTTGAAGTATGGGAGGGGTTTGATGCGCAAGAAATTATCTGTTGTGGACATGAAGGGGGCCACATGGCAAAGACCTGACAGTGGTCTCTCAGAATTGAGACTGACTCCTGGTCAAAAGCTAATCAGACAATGAAGACCTCAATCCTATTACAGCAAGAAAAAAACCCTACCAACACCTTAAGCAGTGAAGATCTTGCCCTACTTGAGCATCAGATAAGGACACAGCTGGCTGAACCATGATTTCAGCTTTATGAGACCATGAGCAGAGGATCCAGTAAAAACCGGTCAAATTGCTGACACACAGAAACTATAATAAACTTGTATTTCTTTAAGCCACTAAGTTTATGGTCACTTGTTACACAGCAATAGAAAACTAATACAGAAAGGCAAATTTTAAATAGTATCTCTATCTCACCATAAAAAAAGTTCTAATTTCAAATTTAAAATCTGTAGGCCTTCCCCACAGTTAACTTTAGCTCTCACCTCTATTTACTGCTTCACATTACTAGTTTATATATTCTTATTCAATCTTAAGATGATAAATTACTCTAGAGACAAACTATATGTGAGAAAGCTTTAGTTAAGTAACATTTCATTAATTAAGCTACTACTCCCAAAATTTTTAACTGCCTTGGTTTTAAATTAGCAGATATAAAAAACTTAATATATGAGGCAATATCCAAATATAAAATAGTAAAATAGAAATTCTTCACTCTTACTCACATATTTCTAAGGTAAAGTTTTAGGTATACATTTAGTCATCTAGGGAATGAAGAAATTCTATACAGTTTAACAAAATGAATCTGGAAGGTCATTAAAAAATCAGTCAAAATGCACTGCTCATCTCTAAGGATTTTTTTTTAATGCTAACAAGATAAAAATACTAAATTCTGTTTGTAAGACGGCAGCATGACACTATAGCTTCTCTTCTTGCAAAATCCTAGAAGAAAGCTGTTTAAAGTGAATATATATTAGGACTCAAAAACAAGCAAAAGTCTTGGTAGTTCCAAGTACAGAAGGAATCCAGAGATAAAGAAAAGTATACAAAATCAGTTTTAAGTGAGAAACTTTATTAGCAAAAGCATGTCAGAAAGAATACTATCACAGAAGGTATGAGCAACATGAAGCATGCTCTCAGACTTCTTGGAAGCTAAAAACATGAGAAGGTCTAGAAGCAGATAACAGTGGTTGCAGTAAGAGGATTACCTCCATTGCATTACTCATCTCCACAAGCCAGAAAGTAGTCAGTCACCTTCAGATAGAAGTGATCAGAGAGGGCATAGTGGTAAAAGACAGGCTAATTCTCTGAATGACTGGTTATAATGAAGAAGAATGACAGTCTCCTTAGCCCAGAAAATAAACTGTCGAGGTATTTGCCTGGCAGATTATTAATACATGTCCCATCCATTCTCTACTCTCACTGAAAACTATGCAGGAGACAGGTCAGTAGCATTCTCCCATCTCACCAGGAGATCAAACAAAGGTAATGAGCAAAAAATAGCTACAGCCAAATATGAATATTGTCAAGAACACCAAGAATTTGATGAATGCCAACACTGTGAAACAGAGAACTCAAAAACAGAGGAAACTAATAACAGCACACTAAAAACAAGATTTTGTAATTACTGTAGTATTATCAGAGAAATGAGAATATGATTAAGGAGACTTAGGGGAAAAATAATTACAATTCATGGATATGAAAACACAAGTTTCTAAATGAAAAGAAAAAACTCACTAGGTGGGCTGAACTATAGAGTAGACAATACTTAAGAATATATTAGTGAGCTAAAAACCAAATCTAGGAATATTTCTAAAATACAGTAGTAAGAGAGAAAGGGATAAAAAGGATGAGAAAGGGACAAAAGGTAAAAGTACAGAGAAAAGCACATTTGATGAAAGTTCCAATCTATCCATCTAATAGGAATTCTCTTAAGAGAAAAAGGAGAAGAAGCAGTATTTGAAGCAATGGGGCCAAATTAGTTCTAGACTTAAGGCTGTTCTGAATCTGCCTAGCAGATCTTAGAAGCAAACCCTGAAAGACTCAAAAAACTATTCCCTAGTAACTTAACTGCCTCCCTGAATAAAGCCCCACCATATTTAAATATGAAAAAATCCAAGATTTTTATACACACACACACACACACACACACACACTGCCTGGCATCTAGCAAATTACCAGGTATGTGAAAAAGCAGGAAAAGACCCCAATGAGGAGAAAAACCAATTAGAAATGACAAAGATAACAGAATTATTACAGAAAGTCATTAAAACAGCTATTATATTCAAATTCAAGAATGTAGAGAAAAGCATAAACATTATAAAAAGAGACAGAAAATATAAAAATGACCCAAATAAACTTTAAGAAATAAAAAAATGTTAAGATGAAAAAGTTTTGGGGCGCCTGGGTGGCTCAGTGGGTTAAGCCTCTGCCTTCGGCTCAGGTCATGATCCCAGGGTCCTGGGATCCAGCCCCGCATCGGGCTCAGCAGGGAGCTCAGCAGGGAGCCTGCTTCCTCCTCTCTCTCTGCCTGCCTCTCTGCCTACTTGTGATCTCTGTCTGTCAAATAAATAAATAAAATCTTAAAAAAAAAAAGATGAAAAAGTTTTCTGAGATTAAAAGAAATCACAATGTCTGCATGGGATTTATAAATTAGACAAAGCAGAAGACAAGATTAATGAACCTGAAGATATTGAAATAAAAGCTATTTAAAATGAAAAATATAATAAAGAGTGAAAAAAATGAACAGACCTTCAATGAGCTGTTGAGAGAGCATCACATGGTCCAGTGGATGGGTACTGAGAGTCTCAGAATCAAAAACAAGAGAATGAAAAAATATTTTTGAATAAATAATAAATGTAATTTTTCCAAACTTGATGAAAATTATAAATCCACAGATCCAAGACACTCAATGAATTCCAACAAAATAAACATGAAGAAAACCACACAAAGCTACACTGTAACCAAATTGTGTCCATTGATATGTTAAAAGTCAGTAGAGAAGAAAGACATATTCCATATACAGGAGAAAGATAAGAAGGACAGTGAACTTGTCAGAAACAGACATGCCAAAAGATAACTGGAGAAACATCTTTAAAGTACTGAAAGAAAAAAAATCTCAACATATAATATTACACTCACCAAAAATGTTTCTCAAAAAAGGCAAAATAATTTTTCAGACATACAAATGCTAAACATATTCACCAACTGACCACCACAACTTATCATTTAAGCATGAGGACAAAATAAAGAAGATTCCCAACATATCTTGGGAAGTTTCTGTCCAAAAGAATTGCCAGAGAATATTCTCCATCATAAAGAAAAATAAAGTGAGGGCAAAATAGAATGTAATGATGAGGAAAGAAATATATAAATCCTGACAAGTCTAATAATTGTTTTAAAATATTTTAAATTAAAATCTGTAACTAAAATTCCAAATGCTATTAACTTTGGAGATATGGGGTAAGAGAAAACACAGGAGGTTCTCTTGTACCATCTACAGGAAGGATACAAATAAAGATTAATTCCAAAATTAGAAAAACGAATTCAGGTGTTAAAATATAAAGCATAACCATTAAAAAAATCTAAGCAATCGTTCAATGATATTATTTCAAAGAAAAATATCCTAAATTGAAATAATTACATTAACTCACAAAGATACCACTTATGAATTTACAGCAGTTATAAAGGTAATCAAAACACATTATCATATAATTGACCTATTTTCTATGTTAGTAGGATGCTTCACGGAGTGGTGAGCTGATAGAAACAATCATCAATTGTTCTGTAGACAAAAGGTCAAAAGGCATTTTGTGTACCTCTACAAGTCAAACTACTAAGTTTTAACTAACTAAAATGATGATCTAAAAACTGTTAATATTTTCTTGGATACATGACTTAATTAAATTAGCTGGCATAATGGGGGTTTTAATATACTTTTGCTTCTAATGTGTGTTTGAGAAGGTAATACAGTTATACATATTTATCAAACTGTTTCCCAGTTTTCTTTCAAAATTCTTTGCTACTTAAAAGTATTTAAAACCAAAAGCATGTCTGAAAAAAAATCTAGCAATGTAAAAACTCATTTGTTTTAATACAAATATCTAGTTTGCTAAATCTACTTCTCTTTTTAAAGGAAGAATACAGCTATGAACTTACTCCTAATTAACCAAAACATCCATAGAATTTCGCCTTGGTATAAAGAATATGGCAGAAGACATATGGTTAAGATATATCATAACTTTATAAAGTTTAGAGTAAATGTTTGTAAAGATTTAGAATTCATTTATACCTACCTTGTTCCAGACCTTCACTTTGAATATTAATATGTTCAAAATCTCAAAAAAAAAAACAAAACATACCATATGTCCTTCGGCTCGAGCTTTATTTTGCCGTGCTTCCCGTTTTCGCTGTAGGAACTCCTCCACTTGTTTAGCTCTTTCCACAGCTAGCTGCCCCTTTTGCCTGTGTGATTTGGACAAATAGCCAAAGTCAGAAATTCTGAACATTAAGTATTTCAAAAAGTTAAAAATTAGCCTTATTCTAAATGTTTTCTTTGTTGCAGAACAGGAAATAAAACCTTCCCCTGTAATGAAATCGCTATATATTTTACTATCTACTACCTAAATCACATTCTTCACTTTTTTTTTTTTTTTAAGATTTATTTACTTGACAGAGAGAGAGAGGGACAGGGAGAGAGGGAACACAAGCAAGGGGAGTGGGAGAAGGAGAAGCAGGCTCCCTGCTGAGCAGGGAGCCCAATGTGGGGCTCAATCCCAGGACCCTGGGATCATAACCTGAGCCGAAGGCAGATGCCCAACTGAGCCACACAGGCGCCCCTCTTCACTATTTTAAATAGAAGTAAAACCTATACTACCATTCCAAATCTTATCAAGAAGGTTTCTCTTACATTTACTTAAGCTATTCAACTTATAAACACATAAAATTGTTTTGGACTATATTTAATTATAGAAGAATCTCAATAGTGTCCAAGTAGTGAAACTCATCACAGAACTCTGTACCAAATATATCTAAGAACCTTCTTTAAACAGCACTGAAGTAAAATTAAAGCAGTATAGTAGCAATTTCAAAAATGAAATACAAATTCAAAAATGAATAAAATGTTTGTGTTGAGTTTTTAAAATACAGTAAAAAGCAATGTCTAAATTCCTTGAGTATCACAACTATTAAAAAAATGTAAAGGTTATATTTCTGTATCTTTCACTCATAATTATAAAAGAATGTAAACATGTTGAGCTTAGACTACA
Organism: Lontra canadensis; assembly: GCF_010015895.1. Classification (NCBI taxonomy): domain Eukaryota; kingdom Metazoa; phylum Chordata; class Mammalia; order Carnivora; family Mustelidae; genus Lontra; species Lontra canadensis. The sequence continues at coordinate 3,464,055 of NW_022631004.1, forward strand.
AATGAAAAATACAAGGATGACTGGCTGGTTCTGTCAGTTAAGCATCAACTCTTGATTGCAGCTCAGGTCATGATCTCAGGGTTGTGAGAGTGAGGCCTGAGTTGGGCTCTGCACTGAGCCTGGAGCCTGCTTAAGATTCTCTCTCCCCAGGGCACCTGGGTGGCTCAGTGGGTTAAAGCCTCTGCCTTCAGCTCAGGTCCTGATCCCAGGGTCCTGGGATCGAACCCCACATCGGGCTCTCTGCTCTGCAGGGAGCCTGCTTCCTCCTCTCTCTCTCTCTCTGCCTGCCTCTCTGCCTACTTGTGATCTCTGTCTGTCAAATAAATAAATAAAATCTTAAAAAAAAATGATTCTCTCTCCCCCTCTCCCTCTGCCCCTCCCATCCCTGCTTGCATGTGCTCCCTCTCTCTAAAATTTTTTTTTAATTTTTAAAAATTTAAGTTTTAATTTAAAAAATATATAAACATTTACTGAACATCTAATATATATTGTACCTGTTCTACTGTACCTAATATATATTTTGCCTTTTATATATTATGCCTGTTATATATTTTGAAAGATACAAAAATAAATAAAATGTAGCCCCAATAATCAGAGAACTCATAATATCAACTGCAGTTAATTTTGGAGGTAGTTAAAAAGATGAGCAAGTGGTTGACTGTGCTTCTACTGATATTTTGGCTACTAAGACACACAAACTTCCTACAGCCTCTCTTTAAGACCATAACTAAGATAATTAATAAAAAAATTAAAAAAATAAAAAATAAAAGACCTTAACTAAGTTATGTTCTGAATAATACAGGAAGTAATATCTTTTCTGTCTTCCAATAGTTTTAAACACTTCCTGATTTCCATCACTGGCATCTTCTAGGGTTAGGTAATCTCTATAGCTGGTTAAAAGCCTTTTATTATGATTGTCAGGTATATGTAGGTAGTTAACTCTTAATCTAGTTCTACATTACCAAATTCAGGAATGTACTTCACATAACAGGTTTGAGTAGATTAAGAATAATGAATGGGAATTTGGTTATGTCTCTGTAGTGCGCATGTGCTATCCTCTAGTAGTCGTATTACGCACCACATAATTATGGGATTAATATCTAGTCTGGATGCAACATATCTCCCTGGATATATCTAGGCAAGGCTGCATCCTAGTCAGGTATAGTCCCTTTATATAAGGCTGGGCCTGAAGAGGGCCCATAATCTTTAAGAACACTCACACACTCAGACACTGAAGCTGCACGTCTACTGGTTAAGGTTCTTTTGTGGGGTCCTGGAAGTTTACAGCACCACTTACAATTAAATAAAATTGCTGATCCCTCTGCTTTGTATTCTGACTGCATCTCTAACCTTAATAAAAGTAAAACATGTTTCATTTCCTATCCTGATACCACGTCCAATGTTTGTCACTCTAAACCTCCAACTGACATATTAATACAATAGTTGCATGGAATTATTTTAGTAAAACATGGTCATATGTATAACGGTTTTGATTTATAGATTTTCATACCATTCAAATCTATAAAGTATTCCCATTCTATTTATTTATATGATTTATAGGTTTAGAGTCACTGAAAAGTCTTTTCCTAAGCTGGTTTAAATAAGTAGGTTTACATAACTCATTGTTTTCAATCACAAAGTTAAATCCTGTAGTGATTTTTGCTTAACATTATTTCTTTTCCCCTCCCATTTATTAAACAAATATTGAGTGTCAACTATTTACCAATATTATATCTGTCTTTGAAGACGTAAAGATGTATAAACAGAGTTCCAAAAATTCACGGTTGATTTAATATATACAAAAATGAGAATAATGAATCTTATTAAAAGAATAAAAGGACAAAATCAGTGTAACTGATTCTATGACACCTGACAACACTTAAAAACCTATAAATATACTGTCTTTATTTCTCACATTTGTTACTACTTCATATGTACCAAAATAAGAACTCATACTCATATTCTTATTCCTCTCTAAAACTATAAAACTGCTAGACTATTAGCACAAACTATCCATGCTACATTCACAGAGAGAAACCAGAAATAGTCAATTTACTCAATGGTCATTTTCTTCATTAAACATTAGGAACTCATAGGCACATACTATTTTAGACAAATTAAACATTCTGTCTTCTCCATCTTTTGAGTTCCAAAATTATTCCAATTAAAATCAATAAAACAGTAGTCTACATTAATAATAAAGTAATGATAACATAAACACTATATAAACCACAATTATATAGTAAGAAATTAGGAATTTGCAAAGTAAAATATAGAGACATTAAAATGCATTGAATAGGAGTTATCTTTGGTGGGGCAGGGGAGAACTAAGTTCTTCCCTTTCCTTTTCTTATTACAAAGGCATGAATAACTGCCAACATCTGGGTAGATTACTTCACATCCATGGCTCAAACCTTTTTTTTTTTAATTAATTAATTAATTTTTTTTAATAAAGATACAATGTATTTTTATCCCCAGGGGTACAGGTCTGTGAATCGCCAGGTTTACACATTTCACAGCACTCATCATAGCACATGCCCTCCCCAATGTCCATATCCCCACCACACTCTCCCATCCCCCCTCCCCCAGCAACCCTCAGTCTGTTTTTAGAGATTGAGTCTTTTATGGTTTGTCTCCCTCCCAATCCCATCTTCTTTCATTTTTTTCTTTTCCTACCCCCCAACCCACCCACATTGCATTTCCACTTCCTCATATCAGGGAGATCACATGATAGTTGTCTTTCTCCGATTGACTTATTTCGCTAAGCATGATACCCTCTAGTTCCATCCACGTTGTCGCAAATGGCAAGATTTCATTTCTTTTGATGGCTGCGTAGTATTCCATTGTGTATATATACCACATCTTCTTTATCCATTCATCTGTTGATGGACATCTAGGTTCTTTCTATAGTTTGGCTATTGTGGATATTGCTGCTATAAACACTCAGGTGCACGTGCCCCTTCGGAGCACCACGTTTGTACTTTAGGATATATACCCAGTAGTGCAATCTCTGGGTCATAGGGTAGCTCTATTTTCAGTTTTTTGAGGAACCTCCACACTGTTTTCCAGAGTGGTTGCACCAGCTTGCATTCCCACCAGCAGTGTAGGAGGGTTCCCCTCTCTCTGCATCCTCGCCACCATCTGTCATTTCTTGACTTGTTAATTTTATTGGCTCAAATCTTTTACGGGTAAGAGTTATTTAAAAATTCTGAGGGATGATTTTGAGTGATTAAGGGGTAAAAACAACACAAAAATAAGTAGCAATATAGGTAGAAGAATTAATCTGAGAAATAAAAAAATGAGTCAATATGGTTTAAGGTAAAAGAGCTGGAGTGGCACAGAGTTAATGAGATGAGAAAAGAATGTAGGGGGTTTATTCATTAAGCTTCCTCCTCTGTTTAACTGGCATAATGTTGATCTGATGGAATGGAACTGCTATCAGCTTTACACAAATTAAATGATGCACTAGAGAAAAAGACTTGGAAAAGTAAAACACAAGTGTTAAGAGGTACTCAATAGTTTTATAAAATGGCCTTACATGGCTGAGGCTCTAATAATAAAAAACTAACTGAATTTAAGTTCATCAGCTGCAACAGTATACCACTCTGATCGGAGATGCTCATAAGGGGGAAGGCTATGTAAATGTGGGGACAGGGATAATAGATGGGTAATCTCTGTACATTCTCCCTCAGTTTTGCAGTAAACCTAAAACTGCTCTAAAAAAAGTCTTAAAGAGAAAGCTAATTGAAGCGGTGTGTTAAGAGACATACACGTGAAGTCAGACTGGCCAGAGTTACTGATAAGAAGAAGAAAGAAGAAGAAAAATAGGTAAAGCCATAAGGAAGGGAGCAAGCAAATAGGGATAATCCAAAAATATAAGGAAAAGAGAATTTGAAAGAGTGAGTTGACCATAACTATCAATTTGCTGATTCAATTTGAATTAGGGAAAAGAACTGACCAGGAAAGAAAATGACATACAAATAACAATAAAACCAGTTGCATGACAGTGTGTAGAAAATGTTTTTTAATGCTAAGGGCCACTAAAAAGTACAAGACAAAAGAATCATAATATTTAAATTGGAGGAGACCTTAAGTATTAACTAGTCTAACTTCTTGCTGAATAAAGCATTCCTCTATTCCCATCTGGATTTTCTGACACATGGTCATTCAAATCTCTAGATTAATAGTTTCAGTTTGAGGATATTCATTAAATCCTATGATAGACTGGCCATTGAATAGCCCTAACACCAGGCTAAAATCAGTTCCTCGACCTCTCCAAGTCATAGTAATTCTACATGGTGGAAATATAAATAAGTCTAATTTCTCTTTTACATGAAAAGCTATCCAATTATTTTAGGCTTGCTCCTTTAAGCATGCTTTCTTTAATGGTGGCTAAATTCTCCCAGCTTCTTTAATTTTCCTAATAAATTGTTTTAATCCTCACTAAATTCAATATGGCACAAGTGAAGTGAGTGAACTTTGGAAACAAACTGTCCAATTTCAACTCCTGGTTTTACTAACAGTTATGTGGACTTCAACAAATCATTTGTTTATGCAGTGCCTCAATTTCGTAATCTGTAAAACAGGGAGAATTATAATACCTGCCCCATGGCATTGGTGATAAATGAATTAATACTATGGTCAATTCCCATTATTCAAGGTAGTTATGTTCTGTAAGGTCACCATGAACAATGAATTAGCCAATACTAAGCTACCAGCCATAGGAAAAAATACAGTTATGTTCCTACTGGCCTCTTGTTACAACATCTTCCACAATGGACTGATACATAAAACATTGTTTAATGTATGTTTCTATTTAAAGACGCCTTATTTAATGTATACACCCTGAACTCCCAGCCACTAAACTCTATCTCACACTGGAGCAAAGCTTATTTGACACAAATATTTTCTCCATGAGGTACATCACAGCCTTCCTGCACTTAGAAACATCTGACAGTACTTCAATGCTGTTTGAGGGCCATTTTAAACAGTGAAATCACCAAGATGATGCACAAAAATGCAAACTTTGGTAATAAATACACTATGAAAACTACATTTGTTTACAAGTGCTGAAACAAGAAAACACAGTATTGCCTTTTCAGCTTGGAATATGTGCACTGGACAATCATAATTTTTTGCTGCTCTGTACACATCCATGAATGACTGTGAAAGCACTGGGAGTACTGATTCTGGGGTTACATATAAATTTTTTTTTTACATATAAATTTTAGCAAGTAATCAAATTCACACACACACACTCCACAAATAATGAGAATTGACTGTATATGTAAATTACTTCAAACTGGTATTGGTAGAAAGTGCCCAACTAAATATTAACTCCATTTTTATTATTGTCATCATCATCCTCATAAATCGCTATTCTTTTAAGTACCTAGTTTATCAATATCCTTTTACATAACCAGTATAGAATACAGAGGAAACTTCATCTCCTCTATTACTTTAATTTCAAATTTTGTATTTTTAAAAAACCTTCTTTAACTCCTAAGAAGCTACTGGTACTGGCCAGCATGTAATAAAATGGGTACTATCATATACTGTTAGACTGAAAATAAATTGGTTCAACTTTCCCAAACAGAAATTCAGTACTATTTAATTAATAAATACATTTAGTTAAATAAGTTTAATTAATATATTAATACTTCTTTCTAGAATCTTCACCAAGAACATAACTGACCAACTTCTTTAATCTAATAGTTGCCCTTCTAAGATTTTATTATACAGAAATAACAAAAAATAAAATTTGGCAAAAAATTTTCAAATAAATACAAGATTACAAACAGGGGCACCTGGGTGGCTCAGTGGGTTAAGCCTCTGCCTTCAGCTCAGGTCATGATCTCAGGGTCCTGGGATCGAGCCCCACATGGGGCTCTCTGCTCGGCAGGGAGCCTGCTTCTTCCTCTCCCTCTGCCTGCCTCTCTGCCTACTTGTGATCTCTCTCTCTCTGTCAAATAAATAAATAAAAGTCTTTTAAAAAAATTACAAACAATTACAGTAGGAGATTGGTTACATAAAATATGATAATTCAGACCCTGGAATCCTACAGAGACATCAAAATTCCCTTGAAAACAATTTAGCATGGGAAAATATTATGGTAAAAATGTTAAATAAAAATAGATTAAAAAAAAGATATAAATTTGTACATATGATTTTATCTCCACTAAGGGAAAAAATGCAAAGAAAATAGACCAAAGTCTTCACAGCAACTGCCTCTGTAGAGATGAGTAGTGATTTCCATTCCTGCTTAACACCCTCCTTATGCTTCATACTTTTTTTGAAACTAACCTTTATTACTTTGGCAAACAGAAAAATAAGATGGAAAACCCACTGGTGACTTTCCTTCAGGTTTCACCTTTCCATGAACAAAAGGGAGAGAAAAGATGTATGAATGTTTGGTTAAGAATCCTATGTGAGGGGCACCTGGGTAGCTCAGTTGGTTAAGCATCTGCCTTCTGCTCAGATCATGATTTTGGGGTCTTGGAATTCTCCCAGCTTCTTTAATTTTCCCATGTTGAGCCCCATGTTGGGCTCCCTGTTCAGTGGGGAGTCTGCTTCTTCCTCTCCCTCTACCTACCTGCTACATGTTCTTCCTCTTTCTCTCAAATAAATGAATTGAGCCCCATGTTGGGCTCCCTGTTCAGTGGGGAGTCTGCTTCTTCCTCTCCCTCTACCTACCTGCTACATGTTCTTCCTCTTTCTCTCAAATAAATGAATAAAATCTTTTAAAAAAGAACCCAACTCAAGAATCCTGTGTGAGGGGTGCCTGGCTGGCTCAGTTGGTTAACTGTCTGCCTTCAGTTCAGGTCATGATCCCAGGGTCCTGGGATATAGCCTCTTTCTCCCTCTCCCTTTGCCGCTCCCCTGCTTGTGTTCTCCCTGAAATAAAATAAAATCTTAAAAAAAAAAAAAAAAGAATCCTATAAGTAGTTATATTCTTATAGCACAATATAATTATACTAGGTTCCAGGCTTTTCTATTTTATATAAATATACATATTATATATATAACAGGGTTTATTTATTTACTTATTTATTTATATACATAAATAAATAAATACGCTTATCTTTTATAACTAGTAATCATTGGTAAGGAAACAATTTTACTGCTGTTTGTATGATATTCTCCTAACTCCATCCTTCATAATACTCTTTGTCTCATATTTACATATATGCTGTAATCCTTTTCCACTGTCATGGATCAACAACTTTTATAACTCCCTCAAACTTAAGCTATTATCTTTGCTCCTCAGTGTTTTGCTTTACTCAAAAACATTTATTCTTTTTTTGCCCCCTCTCATCCTCAAGTTCCCTTTTAATATTGCTTCTATTGCTGAGTTCAAGATTGCTTACATATTTCCTATTTTTAAAAATACTGGAAGCTAAGTACCTTGTCATCTCCCTTTCACATAGGATTCTTTTTTTTTTTCCCTTATATTATTGACAACTATTGAAAACTTAGTGATAGAATACCACTGGTCAGAGAATGAATACTGGCTAGTCATTACCGCTGTTCTAAGCCTGAATAAATTGGTCTTATGAAATGCTGTCACAACTGGCCACATGCCTCTTTATAGTAGAAGTGAGCCTGTATGAAGAGGCCTTAAGGATGAATTGAGCATTCCTTCTTTGGTCGTTGCTTGGATAACTAAAGGGGAGCTTTTGGGGCACCCTTCATCTCTCTCACCATTACCTTTGCATTTACTACTATCATCCTCATAAGTTAATTTTTTTATTTGTACATGTTAATGGGATCAGGTCTCAACAAAAATCTTGTCTTTGTCAACAAGTCATTCCATCTCATTAGGTTTACAGCTTATTTCTTTTATTCTTTCTTAGTGTGTTGATTTTATAATTTAAGGCTGAGCAGTCAAATTTATTTCTCTTAAGTTCAGATCCTGGTGGAGAATAGATTCACATATTCACAATAGGTTAAATTAAGGAAAAAGAAGCAAGTTTGGGGCCCCTGGGTGGCTTAGTTAAGTGGCTGCTTTCAGCTCAGGTCATGAGCCCAGGGTCCTGGAATGGAGCCCCGCATCACATCTGACTGCCTGCTCAGCGGGGAGTCGGCTTCTCCCTCTCCCACTTCCCCTGCTTGTGTTCCTCTCTCGCTGTCTCTCTCTCTCTCTGTGTCAAATAAATAAATAAAATCTTAAAAAAAAAAAAAGCAAGTTTAAATCATGTGTCAGAGATCTGCTTCTCTCCTGCAACTCCTTATAAATGAAAAGAAAAACAACAGAAAAGATTGGAACCCTGAATCGGGTTCTCTGCTCAGCAGGGAGCCTGCTTCCCCCCACCCTCTCTCTCTCTCTGCCTGCCCCTCTGCCTACTTGTGACCTCTCTCTGTCAAATAAATAAAATCTTTAAAAAAATAATAAAATAAAATGTCCACTCCTTTGGAGTGCCTAGGTGGCCCAGTCACTTAAGTGTCTGAGTCTTTTTTAAAATATTTTTTTATTTGAGACAAAGACAGAGAGAGAGTGAATGCAGCAGGGAGAGGCAGAGGGAGCGGGAGAATCTCGAGCAGATTCCTCGTTGAGTGCTGATCCCAACACAGGGCTTGATCTCACAACCCTGAGATCATGACCGGAGCCAAAATCAGGAGTCAGATGCTTAACCAACTAAGCCACCCAGGCGCCCCAGCCTCCAACTCCTAATCTGAGGCCAGGTCTCGATCTCAGGGTCATGAGCTCAAGTGGGCTCCATACTGAATGTGGAGCCTACTTAAAAAAAAGAAAAAAAGTCCATTCTTTTGTCAAAGGATGGAATTAGGGCTGATAACTTTTTTTTATTGGACTTATCTGGCAAAATTAAAAGCCAGAATTCCTCAAGCAGGTCCTCAATTTTATTTTATAGAGCTAATAAATAACTGTTAACATAAACCAAGGCCAGAATAATGAACAGGCATTAGCCAGGCAAAGTGGGCAGAGGCAAAAATATGTTAGGCAGAGGGAGCAGCAGATGCAAAGGAATAAGGATGGGGGAAAAAAATATCTTTTATCTCTTCAATCCTGGAAGTATAGAAAGCAGAAGCACCAAGATAAGAAGGAGTACAGAGGCCTCTATGAGACATTGTAGGCCATTTAGGGGCTATAATTTGATCCATGGGAAAAGGAAGGGTATTTAGTTCATTTTTTTTTTTTTAATGCATGCTATTTATAAACCTTTTTTCAACTATGTATTTTTTTTGGAAGATAATTCTTCAGACTCAAAAGTACATCAAATTTATTCCTGTTAAATTTTATCGAATTCAAATTCACTGTAGCTATGGTCTACAGGTATTACTTTGTGTCCTAATCAATCTTACCTTACCTAATCAATTTACTATTTCCACTTTATATCTTCTGTATGAAATATGATGACTGCATCCTTTAAATGTTTTTTCTATGCCCACCTTAAAAAGTAAGATTAGTTTGATGACAAGCCTCTAAGATTTTTTTATTTGGATGACATAAAAATATTAATTAGCATCCTATGAATACAAACAATATACTGCTGAGGTTTATCTACTCTACTAGGTATCTAATTAATTTTTTCATACTGCTTCTAGGCCAACAGAAATACCTAGCAATTTCATTTATTAGTTAGGTCCAAACTGTTTAAGAGTAGTGATCTGTGCTTTGTCCAAAAGATATAGTTGTGCTTCCTTCAAAATTATAAAATATCCAAGGCACTATGATGCTCTAGGTTGCCCCACCATACAGTTTGAGAACTGAACTTCTAGCCTATAACCCTAACAACAACATACAAAAAGATGTATTTGACATACTCTATTCTGTGTGAATTTATACTTTGTCAGAGTGATTACTGCTTCCTCCTAAGATACTTGCAGACATTGCTTTTAATCTTGCCAGGGATCAAGATGAAGAAAACTGGTCTACTTTATAGAATATGCTTTTTGAAAATTATATGACATACAATGATCTTTAGTTTTCTGCCAGTTTTTCTATTTTCCATGTCCTCAAATAAAATCAAAATAAATTCAGTGAGTATATATGAAAGTTCATGCAGTTACTGATGCCACGTTAAATGTTTAAAGTACCCAATATTTTAAAACTTCATAACCAACTAAAGCAATAACTGTTTAGCTTGTTCACTAGTAATATCTTAAGAAGCTGACAGATCTTCGTAAGAGAGTGTTTAAGGGGCACCTGGGTGGCTCAAACATCTGCCTTTGGCTCAGGTCAGGTTCTAGGATCCTGGGATTGAGTTCGACATTATGCTCCCTGTTCAGTGGGGAGCCTGCTTCTCCCTCTCCTCCCCACTGTGCTCTGTCTCTATTGCTACGCTGTCTCTCTCAAATAAATAAAATTTTTAAAAAATAGAGAGAGAGTGTGTTTAAGGAGAACTCTACAGTCAGATGGATTTAGTTTAAATCTGAGCTCTACCACTTACTAGCTAAGTGACCTTGCATAAGTTTTAAATCTTTGTAAATCCTAATTTGTTCATCTTTATTAAAAGAATAATACCTAATTAAAAGGGTTGCTGTGATGAATAAATCCAACTTGGTATTTAATAAGCATTCAAAAATACCTACTATCATTAATAGTAAGAACAATAATTTCATGCAACATAAGAAAATGTATACTATATGTCTGAGTACTGCTAAGCCCACAGAGTTGATATAAATGAAATAAATATGATTATAACCACAAATGATTCAAAAACTGAAAATCAAAATAGTGAAACTACATCTAATGCAAAACAAAAATTGAATGGAAGGTGTGGTATAATGGAAGTAGCCATTTAAGAGAATTTGAAACTCAAACATATGCAAATATTTCAAGGTTATAATAGAAGTTTGATAAAAAATGGCCCAATGTAGACCATTATTTGTCATTCCAATGGAATGTTCAACCGGAAGATGAACAGTGTGAAGAAGCATAACATAGTTTTCTCTATTTTGTTTATACTATACTTATTTATTTTAGATTAATATAAAGCAAAATAAAGCCAAATTAAACACTAGAATATCCATAACACCACAGAATAAAAGCCACACACAAATTTGCTTTCCATTTCATAAAAAAAAAATTCCATTTCATAAAAAAAATGCATATTATGAATTGGTAGCCTTCCTTTCTCAAAAAGAGACTCTACAATTAGCTTAATTAATACTTTAGGCTACTGTTCATAATTCATAATGTTAATTTATATTCACCTCACTTATTTATCTCTGCTCACCTACATTTTAATCATCTCTTTTAAGTGACAGGGATCATAAAGATTTTTATTACATTCGAAAGTATCCTCCTTAAAATGACATGAAAAAGACAACATAACTAAATTTTCACAAAATGCTATCCCCTTTTTTTCAACAGATGTTTTATAGAAAAAAACGGGAATATCTAGGAAAACATGTATGCATACTTAAGAAAAAAGGAACCATGAAAATTAAGACCACTGATTACTATCAAATTAATTCAGTGAAAGAAAAGGAAAAATCTGATGAACAAGGTCATAGTCATCAATCAGAGACACATGTAAGAAAACAAGCCAAAACAACAAAAAGTGGGATTCTAAGAGAGGAAGAAAAAGGCATGCTTTGAAATTTTGCATAAAGTGTGATTCCATTTTAATATATTTTGATTCATTTAAAGCAAGTGGGTGAAATTATTATGATCATATGGTGGTTTAAAGTGATATTATCACATCTTCTTTAAGTAAATATGTTCAGACTATAACATATAAATAAGCTACAAAAATTAGGCTAAATTGAAGAGCTACACGCTTGTCAAATATAATCAAAGGCCAAATTTGCATCTGAGAAAATTATTGCATCCAAAAAGCAAAAAAAAAAATATTCTTTGTAATCAATAAAGAAAACATATACAAAGCATAGATACTAAACTATATAGGACATAAGACAAAATTACACACAAGAATGAATTTATGGATCATCACAGCTCAACCTGTTTACATTGGCTTATTTAGACATGATCTTCAATCTTTTCAAAGATTTTCTAAGAGAATCAGCATTTGGGAAATGGTGAGGACCTGTAGCCTCTTAGGAAATCCTGGATGTATTTCAGGTGAAATTCCTCTGCAGATAAACATGCAAAATGACTTTTGTTATTTTCTCTGAAGCAAAGCATAAGCAACTTCTGCAGAACACAGCCATACCTTTCTGGATGTCTTCGGCCATATATTTCTCCTTTCCATTTAGTTTCATTATTTTCTGCTCTTTGTTGCTGCATTTGATCAAAAATAGCATGATAGTGTTCATACTGTCCTCGAGAAGAAAAAGATGATGGAGCCACAGCCCCTCCACTGCCAAAAAAGGGAGCCTAGGAATTAAACAAAGAGCTCTCACATGTTTATCTCATAAGGCCCAAAAGGCCTGTAGTACCCTCAAAAGAAAGGTTTTTTTTTCAACACATGACTTTTAAAAAGCAATTAGCTAATTTGAACACATTAATAAGCAGCCTAAAGCAAAATGTTTTCCTACTATAACCATGTCAAAAATATAAAAGTAGTATACTTTGTTACTAAGAATAAAGCATAATTTAACAAACAAAAATATAAGAAAATTAAAATTGTAAATATTGAAAAGTCTGGTCTTAAGTTTTGAAACAAGTTTCTCATACATATTTTATGATGCCATTCTATTAAGTTTAAACATGTACAGTTCATAAGTAAAAGCAGAGCCTACTTTAGTAACATTTGAAATTATATTTAACCAAAACATTTACATATGGCATTTAATATACCTCAAATCCTTCAACTCCACAAATGGTAAAGATATAGTAAGTACTGAGACTGAGCAACTTTCACAAAATAGAAAAAAACTTACCAGAAATAAAAATTCCTTAAAAGAAAAAAAAGGCACTGGAGAAAGATACTGTTCAACCCAGCCTCGAAAGCAACGTAACAAAGATAGACTGAATGATTAAATATAAGCCAGAGTATTAAAGTAAAAATAAGCAATGTATGTGTAATATTTGGGTGTTCACAGCAGGAGGAGGAAAAGAGTATGCAAACAAATATGAAAAGAAGGCAGACATTGGTCAAAAAGGCTAGTATCTCTAACTGCTATAAATATATAATATGTAATATATAATAATATAATAAAGGACATATAATAAAGGACAATAGAAAGCATTTATAAACTTTCTGAAAGGTATAGCAAAGCAAAACAGTTTTTAAGAAGGTGAGTCAAATGATGCATGATAAGCAGTAATAAGAGAGAGAAAAAGGTAGAGGAACTAACTGGAAGGCTTACTGCGCTGATGCCTAGTCACAAGCCTAGAAGTAAAGAAAGGCAATCAATGAAAAAGGGAAGGGAGCTGTGGAGTCTCTCTGTGAATAACACAGAATAAAGGCAGATATAATGCCACAACTACTGAAACATAAGAACTCAAATGTGTGGAAAACTCATAGTTAGAAAACAGATGTCAGACAAGGATAAGAGTTTTAAAAGTAAGTGTGTAATGCTGCACAAGTCAAGGTGAAAGAATTTCACAGTCAAGAGGAAATTAATAATCTCAAATGCAGAGGTCAACAACAATAAAAAGAAACTGTTATGACTGAAGTTGAGTGGTAGCATTTCAAAATCCATTTTTGTGGGTGAAGTGATGAGAACAGAAGCCAGAATACTGACAAGTAAAAGATCTTCCAAGTGATCACATCTTAAGGAAGAAATCTGGCAAAGAAAAGAGGCAAAGAAAAATACCAGAATCAGGTAAATTTCAGTGTACCCAGTGAGATTAAATCTTGACATAGTAAGCTGCAGACAATATTATAAGAAAGCATGAGTTAAAAAAAAAAAAAAACTGGAAATGAATACAGATAACTGATTGAAGATGTCTGAGAAGAGATCAAAGTTGTTAGAAATAGGGAAGGTAACTAATTAGGCAGGAAACCCCATTAAAGGAATCCTCACACACATCTTCAAAATGTGCCTCTCAAGGCAAGAATCAGAATCAGAATTCTGATGAAAAGCAGTTGCATCTCTTTTGAGACTGGTTACTCTCTGAATATAGTCTGGTGCTAATATCACCTTGACTTGAATTTGAGTTGTCTAATGTTTCTCTTTAGCGAAAATGAAGGCTGAAAATACTGGAAAGTAATGTTGAAAGTAATGCTGAAAATACTGGACTAGAACACTGAAGCAATATGATATTTCAAAAATCACCTTCTTCACCAATTAGAAGCACAGGTGGGTAAGTTTTGACAAATTTATACACCTGTGTAACTACTACCACAATCAAAAGCATATCCATCACCCCCAAAAAGTTCCCTCATTACTCTGGAGTCAACGTTCCCTCATCCCAGCAACCATTGATCTGCTCTCTGTCATGGATTGGACTGCCTTTTCCATAATTTCATGTAATTGAAATCATACAATATGTACTCTTATGTCTGGCTTCTTTAACTCAGTATGTTTTTGACTAATCCATGTTGTTGCATGTATTAACAGCTTATTGCTTTTTATTGCTGAGTAGTATTTGAATATATTTTCAAACAACAGATAAGCTTCTCACATATTATGATCACCGTATGATCCAACTATGTATGCGCAACATTTCATAATTTAAAAAAAAAACACATTCATAAGAGATACATCAGAAATAAAGCAGTAGGTCCCAGATTTTGCAGATATTAAATAACCAAAGACATTTGGTAATTTATACTCTGAATAATGCCTTATTAGAGGTTTATAATAATGGTATTAATTTTGAAATCTTTCCCTTAATGTCTAGTTTCCGTTTTATCTTTAGTTAGGGGATTTCCTTAATTTGATCAACATTATACTGAGGCTCTAGGTCCCTATCAACTGTAGAGAAGTCAAACAACCTAAGAGGTTAACTATTTCAAACTCCATGGGAAAGAAGTACAGAAACTAACATCAGAATTTGCTTTAAGGGCGCCTGGGTGGCTCAGTCAATTAAGCGGCTGCCTTCAGCTCAAGTCATGATCCCAGGGTCCTATAATCAAGCCCCGTGTCGGGCTCCCTGCTCAGTGGAGAGCCTGCTTCTCCCTCTCCTTCTCCCTCTGCCTGCCGCTCTGCCTACTTGTGCGCTCTCTCTCTCTCTCTGTCAAATAAATAAATAAAATCTTTAAAAAAATTAAAAGAAAGGGCGCCTGGGTGGCTCAGTGGGTTAAGCCGCTGCCTTCGGCTCAGGTCATGATCTCAGGGTCCTGGGATCGAGTCCCGCATCGGGCTCTCTGCTCAGCAGGGAGCCTGCTTCCCTCTCTCTCTCTGCCTGCCTCTCTGTCTACTTGTGATCTCTCTGTGTCAAATAAATAAATAAAATCTTTAAAAAAAAAAAATTAAAAGAAAAAAGAATTTGCTTTAAGTCATGGGAAATAGTTTTCTTAATCCTCAATAAAAGCATTATAGAAATTTATAAAATGAAGCAGAAATCTATTAAGCACATACTATGGAATTCTGTTGAAAAACTATTCCAATCAGTTACCAAACAACATTGATTAAACTGGACTTCAGGATTAAGTATAGCTTTAGACATCATAGAAGAAAAGACATTTTATTGCATAGAGGATATATGCAAAAGGAGAAGAAAAAATAATCAAATTCTCAACACTAACCATGTACTTGATATAAAATGCTTGACAAAATCAAAGGGCCTACATTTTAATTGTTAAGTTTTATTTTATAATCAGTTAAGATATGGAATTAGTTATTTTAGAATGGGCAACACTGAGTCATTCTTGGTCATTCAGGAGGTAGCAAGCTCTACTTCCAAGTACAGTAGATGGTACAGCACAAAAATGCTAAAGTATAATAAAGATAAAAGTATATTACTAAAAACAGTATAATATATTAACACAGAATTAGAAAAAGTGACTTACTGAATTATTAATACGTAATATGAAAAATATGAAAGCCAGCACAGAACACACATATCTACATAAAATGAACTTTTATTCAAATTATAACTTTTGGGGAAAAGAAGTAAAAATGGTAATCAAGTCAATTTGACAAATCTATTCAGCACCTAAATACTAATGAGCTTGGGTCAGGGAATGAATTCACAATTTGAAGACATGTGGTACATAAACAATGAATCCTGGAACACTGAAAAAATAAAATTAAAAAAATAAAGACATGTTGACTAAAAGTTGATTGGATGACATGCATTAAAAGTATAATACAGAGGAATAAAAGTATATTCATTTTTTTATTGCTGTGTAACAAATTACCACAAACTTAGTAGCTTAAGACAATACCCATTTATTATGTCACTGTTTTCTTGGCTCAGCAGTCTGGATGCAGTTAGCTGGGTCTCCTGTTCAGGATCTCACCAGAGAGCAATGAAGGTGTCAGCCAGAACTGCAATTCTCATCTGAGGATCAGGATCCTCTTTCAAGTTCACTAGATATTGGAAGAATTCATTTCCTTGTGGCCATAATGCTAAGGTCACCACTTTCTTGCTAGTTGTTGGTCAAAGAGGACTGTCTACTCCTAAAGGCTACCTATACTTCCCTGCAACATTGTTTGCTTTTTTAGAGACCAGCAGAAGCATGTCTCTCAGACTTTCTTCTCCCCTTCCAGTCTGTTATGAGGAAATCTCGTTAAATGTCAACAGTAATCACAGGAGTGACTATCCCATCACCACTTCACCATGCAACAAATCTAATCAAGAGAACTGTGACACCACCCTATCCATAAGGTTGCACCAAGGGGAGGGAATACAAGGTAGCTACACCAGAATCATCACTTTGAGGGACCATCTTAGAATTCAGCCTACCGTAGATACCTAAGGATGCTACAAGAGCAAAAGAGAAAATTTGAGATTCAGACAAACAGAACAAGAAAGAAACAGGGAGTCAAACCTATGAGTCCTTACTAGCCACACTCCAGGCATTGTTTTCGAAATTTTTTTTCTTTTTTTTTTTTTTAAATGAAGAAGTTAAGGCTTAGAAAAGTTAAGTAACTTGCCCAAGGTTATAGAGTCTGGATCTACCCAAAAGGAATGTCTGAATTAATATATCTAGGTAAATGGTTAGCTAGGTAATCTGCTATCTAGATAAATGGTTGGTTGTGGGATTGACAGTGAAGAGGGAGGGAGGGGTGCTCTCAAGTAAAGAGAAACACTGTGCAAAGACAAAGAGATTGGGCAGGTTACACACAATAAGAAAACTACAATACAAGTATGATCTTTAGTTCAGCCTCACTTGAGCACATAGCCTGTGGTAGGGAATGGATGGAGATGAGCTTAGAAAGATAGGCAGGTGCCAGTCTAACAAGAATCTTATGAAAACTTATTCCTTAAGGCTAGATGAAGCAATAAAAGAATTTTAGGCAGAAGTGTGAAAAATTTTATTGAATTTTAAAAAAGATTCTTCTGGAAGAAATGATGTATCATAGCCTTCACACTGAACTTTTTAAACAATTTACCAGTGTCAGATAGTTATCAATACAAATTATGTATCAAATACATGTAGGAAAACTAAGAATTTGTAATAGATGAAGAATTCCAGGTAAAAAGTTAATACCTCCCCTCCTCCCAAAGCCAGTTATATACATTTCAAAGAGCAAGGTGAAACTGGAGAAACAAACCACAGCAGTGTAACCATATGGGTATCAAATGCCTACCTTTACTTCACCACTTCCACCAGTACTTAGCACGTTTCTCCATCCTTGTTCCCTGGCCCTATTTATTCTCTCCAACTTTTGGGGAAAAGAAACAAACAAAACACAATTTCAAGTATTTAATATAAAATACATGAAATATATTTACTTACACAATGGAAATCAGTGTATTCCTTTAGGGAAAAAAAAGTACATGTGTGGGGAGGGGGTAGAATGCACCATGGAAAAATGGATTATCCTCTTACCCTTTCCTTTTCCTGTCTTTTCATCTGCTCGGCCTTCATTAAACTAATCTGTAACAATTTTAAAGACAAACTTCTTAGAACTCTTGAAACTATTATCGTCCACAACTTGGCAAGGAAGAAAAAAGCAAAAAAAACTACCTGATCCTTTTGTTTCTTTTCTTTTTCAATAAATTCCAACCTTCGCTTTCTTGCTGCTTCCTTAAATAAAAAAGAACAGTTTTATCAATAGTAATTCCTACTTTTTCTAGTTTCATAAGGAAAGTTAGTATACCAATGGTAAACATATGCCCAGGGAGATTAGGAAGAGAAAAAAAGGATTAAGTTGAAGGTTTATTTGTTTGAAAGAAATAAGGAGGAAAGGTTTGAAGGTTTTATAAGATTTTGTTTCTTAGAATTGTTTTTGCAAAGCTTTAAAATAAGCAGACAGATGTCTTTATACCTCAAACATTTTCCTCCTTTCTTCTCCGGGATTCACTTTCTTCACTGGAATGTGATGGGCCTGGACAAAAAGTAAAACTACAAATTAGATAAGGATTTTGAGGTACCTATTTGAAAAATTCAAATTTGTGGAAACTTAAAATAAGAAAAAGGTAAAGCCAAATACTGCCATGACTCTGTTTCAAAACATATTATCCCCACAGTAACACAATAATAGGAAGAAACTCTTAACACCTACTTACATCAATGGATAGATCATTCAGACAGAAAATCAACAAGGAAACAGCAGCTTTGAAAATCACATTAGACAGATATACCTAACAGATACACACAGAACACTCCACCCCAAAACCTCAGAATACACATTCTTTTCCAATGCACATGTAACATTCTCTAGAATATTAGGCCACAAAACAAGGTTCAATAAACTTGAAAAGATTAAAACCATATCATGCATCCTTTCCAACCACAATGGTAAAGTTTTAGAAATCAATCACAAGAAAAACTGTGGAAAGAATACAAACACATGGAGCTAAATAACAAGCTACTAAACAATGAATGGGTCAACCAAGAATTCAAAGAGAAATAAAAAAAAAATACATGTAAACAAACGAAAATGAAAACACAACAGTCCAAAATCTTTGGGATAAAGCAAAAGCTATTCTAAAAGGGAAGGTTAGGGGCGCCTGGGTGGCTCAGTGGGTTAAAGCCTCTGCCTTCGGCTCAGGTCATGATCCCAGGGTCCTGGGATCGAGCCCCGCATCCGGCTCTCTGCTTGGCAGCGAGCCTGCTTCCCTTCCTCTCTCTCTGCCTGCCTCTCTGCCTACTTGTGATCTCTGTCAAATAAATAATAAATAAAATCTTTAAAAAAAATAAAAGGGAAGTTTATAGAAATATTGGCCTACCTCAAGAAACAAGAAAAATTCAAATACAAAACCTAACCGTATACCTAAAGGAGCTAGAAAAAGAACAAGGTCCAAAGCCAAAAAATAATAAAGATTAGAGCAGGAAAAAAACAAACAAACAAAATACAAACATATATATGTAATATATATATATATATATATAAATTTCTCTAAAAATTTTATATATATATATATATATATCTCCCTAAAAATAAAAGAATGACTATAGTGTTTGGTATGGTGTTTGTTAAGCAAAAAGAAACCTCAGATTCAAAGAAACTATGAAAAAGGGTTCTTCTACAATTACTAAGTTCTGTCCTCAGATACAGATGTTAATTTTCAAAGTTCTCTAATATGAAAATAAAATGTCATTTAGAAAGCCCAATATTGAAGAGATAAATTTTTAAAAAGTAGTTATACAATATATGTTCACTATTATATAAAATTTAAACAATAGTAAAAAGTTAGTCTACTTCACTCCTACTTGTAGAGGTAACCACTGTCAGTATTTTCATGAGTAACCTTCCAATACACACTTAAATATATATACACATTTAAGTATATATATAACTATATACATACATAGAATTTTAGCTTTTTATGCTTCTTACACAAACATAGTAACAATGTGCTATTAGATGAAAAAATGCTTTTTACTGTTAACAATGCTCCTTGACATTTTCACACTGTAGTAAGCAAATTAACAGTGGCAATATTCCATACAATAGATATAATTAATTTATTTTAGCATTCCTCAAGGGATGGATAACTGGGTTGGTTCTACTTTTTCCTACTCTATATGCTTGTAAGGCACTTCCCTGTCCATTCATCTTTGTGCCATATGCAAGCTTTCAGAAGGGCAATTTTTCTAGACATGGAAGGACATGTCTAACACAACTTAGATGTTGAGAAAAACTGCCCTCCCAAGAGTCTGCACCAAATTATACTCCCACCAAAACACTCATTTACTCACAGTCTCACAAATATTGAGTATTATCAATCTATCTTGATTTTCTGCTTTCACAAAGATTAACAATATCTCCCAGTATAGAGATATTAACATTTCTTTTTATGTACCAATTGTTCATCTAATTGTGGGGTTGTTCAATTATAGGAGCTCTTTGCATACTGCAGAAAATAAGATTATTACAGATGTTACAAATATTTTCCCCATTCTATTAGTTGCTGTTTATTGTATCTTTCACCATACAGAAGTTTGTAATTTATATACAGTTAAATCTGCCAATCTTATCCTTTATGAGATCTGCATATATTGTTTTGCTAAGGAAGACATTTTAACCTCGATAGTATGTTCTGTTTCTGCCACTTAGTTTCATTTTTATATTAGATCTTTAATTTATATTTAGATTTTTAAACGTTTATAGTTAGATTTTTATTTTTAGACCTATCTAAAATAAATTTTTATTCATGGTATATGAGTTGGGAATCTACATTTTTCTAGGATTTCTAGGAAATTCAATTATCTCATAACAATTTATAGGCTGATACATTTCCCCCCCCCACTGGTTTAAAATGCCTCATGTATCATATAATAAATTCATACACATATTTGGTCAGTTTCTCAAATTCTCTAACCTATTCCACATAATCATCTCCTCTTTTTTCTTTTTTTTTTTTTTTTACTGGGATATAAAGTCACCTATAGGAAAGTAGATAAAAGATCTACACAGAGGTTAGCAAAAATAAATAACCATACAGCTATAACTCAAGTCAAACCAATACCCAGAATCCCTCCAAGTATCCTTTCACAAATTCTACCTCTACTACAAAGGTAAAGTCCTGACTTTTTAACTACCACCTTGCTTTTCTTTATTGTTTTGCAACTTACATATGCCTTCCTAAACAATATAGTTTGGTATTTTTCTGATTCTGAATTTCTAATGAATGAAATTATATAATATGTATTCTTTTATATCTTGTTTCTGTTGCTTAATACTGTTTTTGGGATTTATCTACATTATTGTTTCTATCTACAAGCTGCTTCTTTGAGATCACACAGGTATCTTCAACTGTATCTACACAGAAGAGAAAATATGGTAACATAAAACATCACATTAAGAGAAATGTTTTATTTTGCATTTCTTTTTAAAAATCAGAACTAAACCTATTCATAGAGCTCCCTCTGGTGGCATAAGAACAGAATCCTTAAAAAATAACATTACAGGCACTGAAACAAGTTTCTGACATGCAAATATTTTTATCATATGCTGAGTAGTAATACTATGTTATTAGCCTAAATTTTTCCAGTTAGAAAGTGACAAGACAATATCATTAAGTGGTTGTAGTTTTTCTTATAAACTTCTCATTTTCAAGCTTTCACCACCTCCATGAATGAACACACCAACTTTACACCTACTTATGGGAGCAATTTCTCCTAGAGATCTACAGGCTGATTTAACAACTTCTACACAACTAAATAAAGAACAAGAGAAACAAAGACATGGTTTAAAAAAAAAAAAAAAAAAGGGAACTCCCATCCCCAATGTTGAGAACTACAGTGCTGAGGGACTGGAAACAAACTGGTCTGCCCTGGGACACAGAAAATAAGCTGTTTAAAAGAACAATTAGTATATAAAAGAGCTGGCCCTAGAACTCCATCAAACAGAGGAGCAACTATAACTCCATCTAGGTACAAGTGGCTGGGAGTGCCGTGGTTTACACTACCTCCTTCACCATGAAAGCACAGACCAGATTAAGGTACAAGACACCAAAGCTGGCCTACCCACTTCATCATGCTCTGGGTCCCTAGCCCACAACAGCCCCAGGAGTTCTGGAGCTTTAAAAGAGCAACCAGCATACAAAAGAGCAAGTCTTAAAAATCCACCAAGGGGCAGGGAGAGCTGATAGAATTCTTTCTGGGCCAAGTCAGAAGGGCTAGTGAGTAACACAGTTTACACTCCCCTCTACCTTAGTAAAGGGAGCAGGGTCCTAGTACCCTATCTGGCCTGCCACTTCAATGGGCCCCAGGCCTCTAACCCACACCAGATCCAGCCATCAAGGTAGCCAGAGGGCAGTGCACACAAAACTCCTGGTCAGCACTTACTACAGCTCCACCTTTTGTGCCAAAGTGACACAGGTGTGCAAAAGGACCCCAGAACACACAGGCCCAGACCACCATGGCTTTGGACAGTTTATAAGGGTAGCTCTAGTGCATGGTGCTATAGGACCTCCCAGGTGATGCCTGCTTCGGCTCCAGCTGTCATGCCAGGGTACCCCCAGGTATGAAGGCCCCCAAAACACCCCACCTGTACTTGCCTCAGCTCCAGTCACCTTGTCAGAGCACTCTCTACGCAGAGAGTCCTAGAACACCCCGAAATATACCTAGTTCAGTTTCACCAGACCAATGTGCCCTATATAGAACCATGGGATCCTCTGTGTTACACAGTGCTTCAGCTGTCCTGACAGGCTGTCCTCTGCATTTAGGGGCCCCAGACACTCCCTCCCAGGCCTACAACCAGTTTAGTTTTAGCTGTCCTGCCAGGGTGCCCACTGCATTGAGAATCCCAGAATCCCTTGCTTGGATCTGTTTCAGTTTCAGCTCCTCCTAGGGCACCCTCTGAACAGATAGCAACAGGACCACTCTGGGCCATACCACCCCAACAAGGCAACCCAGCACAGAATGCCCTATGACCTCCAGGCCACAAGAGCCACAGTTCCACCCAGCCACCACAAGTCATCAAGCACACACAGTCTACATAAGTGACAACCATATTTAGGACCATTCCTCCCAAGTTAAGGAAAAGCGGCTGTTCCACATATGCCATAGAGACAAACACAGAAAGGCAAGCAAAATAGGTAAAAAGAAGAGTATATTCCAAAAGAAGGCCACTCCCCTTCAGGACTGAGAGAGATACTCTTTCACCCAATACAGAGAAACAAATAGAGAAAGCCAAACGAGGAAACAGAGACATATGTTCCAAACAAAAGAACAAGACAAAAATCTCAGAAAAAGACCTAATAAGATGAAGATAAGTAACATACCTGATAAAAAATTCAAAGTAATTGTCATAAATATCTTTACTGAACTCAGGAGAAGAATGGGTGAACACAGAGAGAACTTTGACAAACAGAAAGGAAACATAAGAAAGTACCAAACAAAAGTCAGAGCTGAAGAACACAAAAATTGAACTGAAAAACACACTAGAGGGGTTCAACAGCAGACAAGATGAAGTACAAGTACAAATTAGTGAGCTGGAAGATAAAGTCATGAAACTCACCCAGACAGAGCATCAAAAAGAAAAAAAGAATTAAAAAAATGAAAATAAGGGACCTCTGGGACAGTATCACGTGGAATAATATTTGCATTATATGGGTACTGGAAGAAGAGAAAAAGAAAGGGGTCAGAAAACTTAACTGAATAAATAATGACTAAAACTTCCCAAACCTAGGGAAGAAAGTGAAATCCAGGTCCAGGGAGTACAGAGAATTCCAAATAAAATGAACCAAAAGAAAGCAAACCAACACACACTATAATTAATATATCAAAAGTAAAGAGAGAATTTTTAAAACGCCAAGAGAAAAGCAAATTGTCACATACAAGAGAAACCCCAGAAAGCTGTCAGATTTCTCAGCAGAAACTTTGCAAGCCAGAACATAGTGTCATAACATAAATAGTGCTAAAAGGGAAAAGCTTACAAAGTAGAAGACTTTACCTGGCAAGATTATCATTCAGATTTAAAGAAAAGATAAAGAGTTTACTGGACAAACAAGATAAATTTAGGACGTTATCACCACTAGACCAGTCTTATAAGAAATATTAAGGGACTTCTTTAAGTTGAAATGGCAATTATTAATAACAAGAAAACATACAAAAGTAAAAATCTCACGAAATGGTAAAAACTGGATTAATCACTTATAAAGATACACACAAATTTAAAGAAATAAGTAGTAAAGAGGCGCCTGGGTGGCTCAGTGAGTTAAAGCCTCTGCCTTCGGCTCAGGTCATGATCCCAGGGTCCTGGGATCAAGCCCCGCATCAGGCTCTCTGCTCAGCGGGGAACCTGCTTTCTCCTCTCTCTCTGCCTGCCTCTCTGCCTACTTCTGATCTGTCAAATAAATAAATAAAATCTTCAAAAAAAAAAAAAAAGAAAGAAAGAAAGAAGTAGTAAAATTAACTAAATCTACAAAAATTAGTTAAGGGATACGTAAAACAAAAAGGTATAAAGAGTGACATCAAAAATATAACATGTGGAAGGGGGAAATGTAGTGTCTTAAAGTATGTTCAAATATAAGTTGCCATCTACCAAACCAGCTCTACAAGAAATAATGAAAGAGGTCCTCTAAGCAAAGAGAGAGTCCAAAAGAAACATGGACCAAAAAGGAACAGAGATCCAGATACAGTAATAGTCACCTTACAGGAAATACAATGGCACTAAATTCCTATCTTTCATAGTGACTCTGCATGTAAATGGGCTAAATGCCCTAATCAAAAGACAAAGGGTATCAGAATGGATAAAAAAGCAAGACCATCAATATACTGTCTGCAAGAGACTCATTTTAGACCCAAAGTCACCTCCAGATAGAGAATGAGGGGGTGGAAAACCATTTATCATGCTAATGGGCAGCAAAAGAAATCCTTATATCAGACAAATTAGATTTTAAAGCAAAGACTGTAATAAAAGATGAGGAAGGACACTATATCACACTTAAAGGGTCTATCCAACAAGATCCAACAATTCTAAATATTTATGCCCCTAACATGGGAACAGCAAATTATATAAGCCAATTAATAAGCAAATCAAAGAAACACATCCACAGTAACACAGTAAAATAGTAGGGGACTTTACCACACCCCTCACTGAAATGGACAGATTGTCTAATCAAAAGATCAACAAGGAAATAAGGGCTTTAAATGACATACTGGACCAAATAGACTTCATAGATATATTCAGAACATTCCATCACAAAGCAAAAAGATACACTTTCTTCTCCAATGCATATGGAACATTCTCCAGAATACATCACATTCTGGGTCACAAATCAGGTCTCAACTGGTACCAAAAGACTGGGATCATTCACTGCATATTTTCAGACCACAATGCTTTGAAACTAGAACTCAACCACAAGAGGAAAGTTGGAAAGAACTCAAATACATGGAAGCTAAAGAGCATCCTACTTAAGAATGAATGGGTCAACCAGCAAATTAAAGAAGAATTTTAAAAATTCATGGAAACAAATGAAAATGAAAACATAACTGTTCAAGATCTTTGGGATGCAGCAAAGACAGTCTGAAAAGGAAGTATATAGCAATACAAGCCTTCTCAAGAAACAAAATAGTCTGAAATACACAACCTAACCTTAACTCATAAAGGAGTTGGAGAAAGAACAGCAAATAAAGCCTAACCCAGCAGGAGAAGAGAGATAATAAAGATCAGAGCAGAAATCAATGAAATAAAACCAAAAGAACAGTAGAACAGATCAACGAAACTAGGAGCTGGTTCTTCAGAAGAATTAATAAGATTGATAAAACCCTGGCCAGACTTATCAAAAAGAAAAGAAAAAGGACCCAAATATATAAAATCATGAATGAAAGAGGAGAGATCACAACCAATACGAGCAATTATAAGAACATATAATGAGCAACTATCTGCCAATAAATTAGACAATCTGGATGAAAGGGATGCACTCTTGGAGGCTTATAAACTGCCAAACTGAAATATGAAGAAATAGAAAACCTGAACAGAACAATAACCAGCAATGAAATTAAAGTAGTAATCAAAAATTTCCCAACAAACAGAGCCCAGGGCCAGATGGCTTCCCAGGAGAATTCTGTCAAACATTTAAAGAAGAATTAATACCTATTCTTCTGAAACTGTCCCCAAAAAATTAGAAATGAAAGGAAAACTTCCAAACCCATTTTATGAGGTTAACATTACCCTGATCCCAAAATCAAAGACTCCACCACAAACAGGAAAATTACAGATCAATAACCTTGATGAACATGGATGCAAAAACTCTCACCAAAATACTAGCCAATAGGATCCAACAGTATATTAAAAGGATTATATACCACAACCAAGTGGGATGTATTCCTGGGCTGCAAGGAAATCAATTAATGTGATACACTATGTTAATGAAAGAAAGGAGAAGAACCATATGATACTCTCAATAGATGCAGAAAAAGTATTTGACAAAGTACAGCATCCTTTCTTGATTAAAACTCTTCACAGCGTAGGGATAGAAGCTACATACCTCAATATCATCAAAGCCATCTATGAAAAACCCACAGCGAGTATCATTCTCAATGGGGAAAAACTGAGAGCTTTTCCCATAAGGTAAGGAACACTGCAGAGATGTCCACTATCGCCACTACTATTCAATGTAATACTAGAAGTCCTAGCCTCAGCAATCAGACAAAAAAAAGAAATAAAAGGCATCTGAATCGGCAAAGAAGTCAAACTCCCACTCTTTGCAGATGATATGATACTTTATGTGGAAAACCCAAAAGACTTCACCCCAAAACTGCTAGAACTCATACAGGAACTCAGTAAAATGTCAGGATACAAAATCAATGCACAGAAATCAGTTGCATTTCTATATACCAACAACAAGACAGAAGAAAGAGAAATTAAGGAACTGATCCCATTTACAACTGCACCCAAAACCACAAGATACCTAGGAATAAATCTAATCAAAGAGGCAACGAATCTGTACTCAGAAAACTACAGAATACTCATGAAAGACGTTGAGGAAGACACAAAGAAATGGGGAAATGTTTCATTGGAAGGACAAATATTGTTAAAATATTGTCTATGCTATCTGAGGCAATCTACACATTCAATGTAATCCCTACTACAATGTCATCAACTTCTTTCACAGAAATGGAATAAATAATCCTAAAATTTGTATAGAATCAGAAAAGAACTCGAATAGCCAGAGGAATGTTGAAAAAGAAAACCAAAGCTGGTGGCATCACAATTCTGGACTTCAAGCTCTATTACAAAGTTGTAATCCTCAAGACACATAGAACAATGGAACAGAATAGAGAGCCCAAAAATGGACCCTCAACTCTATGGTCAACTAATCTTTGACAAAGCAGCGAAGAATATCCAATGGAAAAAAGACCGTCTCTTCACCTAATATGGTTGGGAAAATTGGAGAGCCACATGCAGAAGAATGAAACTGGACCACTCTCTTATACCATATACAAAAACAGACTCAAAATGGATGAAAGACCTAAATGTGAGACAGGAATCCATCAAAATCCTAGAGAAGAACACAGGCAGTAACCTCTGTGACCTTGGTTGCAGCAACTTCTTGCTAGACATATCTCCAAAGGCAAGGGAAACAAAGGCAAAAATGAATTACTAGGACTTCATCAAGATAAAGAGCTTTTGCACAGCAAAGGAAACAGTCAACAAAATCAAAAGACAACTGACTTAGAATGGAAGATATCTGCAAGTGACATATCAGATAAAGGACTAATATCCAAAATCTATTAAAAAAAAAACTTATCAAACTCAACACCTAAAGAACAAATATTCCAATCAAAAAATGGGCAGAAGAGATGAACAGACATTTCTGCAAAGAAGACATCCAAATGGCCAACAGACACATGAAAAATGCTCAACATCACTCAGCATCAGGGAAATACAAATCAAAAGCATAATGAAATACCACCTCATACCCGTCAGATAGCTAAAATTAACCACTCGGGAAAAAAAGAGATGTTGGCAAGGATACAGAGAAAGGGGAATCCTCTTACACTGTTGGTGGGAATGCAAGCTGGTGTAGCCACTCTGGAAAACAGTACAGAGGTCCATCAAAAGGTTGAAAAAAGAGCTATCCTACGACCCAACAATTGCACTACTGGTTATATACCCCACAGATACAAATGTAGTGACCCAAAGGGGCACCTGCATCCCAATGTTTATAGCAGCAATGCCCACAAGATCCAAACTATGGAAAGAGCCCAGATGTCTATCAACAGATAAATGGATAAAGAAGATGTGGCATGGATCACTGCGTGTTATACACAAACAATGAATCACAAAACATTACATCAAAAACCAATGATGCACTGTATGGCGACTAACATAATAGAAAAAAAGATGTAGTATGTATGTATGTATGTATGTATATGTGTATACACACACACACATACACAATGGAATACTACTCAGCCATTAAAAAATGAAATCTTGCCATTTACAATGACATGGACAGAACTAGAGAGTGTTATGTTAAGTGAAATAAGCCAGTCACAGAGAGATAATTAGCATCTGATATGCGGAATTTAAGAAACAAAACAGAGCATCATAGGGGAGTAGAGGAAAAAAATAAAACAAGACAACATCAGAGAGGGAGACAAATTATAAGAGACTCTGAAAAACAGGAAACAAACTGAGGGCAGCTGGAGGGGAGAGGGATGGGGGATGGGGTAACTGGATGATCAACATTAAGGAGGGCACACGATGTAATAAGCACTGGGTATTATATAAGACTGATGAATCACTGACTACCCCTGAAATCAATAATACACTACATGTTAACTGAATTTAAATTAAAAAAAAAATTAAATTAAATAAAGTGGGAGAGTAAGTGGACTGAGGAAATGTAATACAGTGGCCAGGTGTTCACTTGACACTATTAGTTATAAACTTAAAGTGAGACCAGTTAGAGTAATTGTATGTTTTCTCCAATCACATTTCACTACCCAAGTTCAGGCTCAAAAGAGATGGAGAATTGTATTTCACCAAGTTAGTTCTTGCTAAGTGATTTGTAATAATGAAAGATAGGTGTGGTTTTGGAAATTATTATAAAAGGAGAACATGGAATTTAAGCCAAAAAAGGAAAATAAAAATGAGGAGAGGGACACTGAAAAAAACTAGTGAAATCCATGGATCCAAATAGGACAAAGAAGCTGTGCAGGCAGAATCCTCCAGGAATAAGCTGGAAACACAGGAAATAGTGCTAAGTCATGGACGCTTATAATTGAGATTATGGAAGAGTTGATATAATCAATAATGATAAATTTGATGACATGACTATAGGTGAGAGTTCTAAGGTAGGGTGGTAGACAAAATCACTGAACGAGAACAATCAAAAAAAATAAAAGACCCTGCACTATTGGAAGGATCATTTGTTTTTTTTGGATACTAAAATCACCAAGAATTAGGAAGTACTGGGAAGAGTGACCGTGAGTCAAGTGTTAAACTCTTAAAAATGAGAGCATGCAGATGACCCACAGAAGGTTAACAGGTGATACAGTCTGTAGCAAAAGCCTCAAAAGTTTTGGGGGTGGTTGTGGTTAGGGAGTATGGAAGAGTCTTGCAGTGGGAAGCAAGGAAAACACCTCCGTCATCCTACTTCTAGATGCAGTGGTATAAGGATTAAGAGACACGATGTAAGAAAGTTGCACAACAGAATGTTCAGATTCAAGCCAGATTATAGAGCAAAAAAGATGAAGAAAAACTCTACAAGTTTAGAATAGAGGGGATTTTGCTGATAATGTGCTGTAAGAGGGCTCTCTGGAAGAGTTTAGGGAGGTATGCAGGGCATGGGGTCAGATTGGGGTATGACCAAAGTCAAATGGAATTGAGAGACTAGCTAATGAAGGAAAAGTCCAGAGGTCCAGGACTTCTGGTGATTAAAGAAGAGGGATAAAAGATAGGATGGAATTGGTCCATTAGGCCTAGATAAATGTTAAATGGAAGAACTGAAGGAAGGAAGGGAGGAAGGCAGGGAGGGAAAACTCATGTGCCAGTTATCATATTGCCTCTCAGCTGCAAATTCACCCTTCTTTTTAGAAGCCAGCCAATATAAACACTTTTTTGCTTGCTAGCATGATGTTAAGCTTTGTCCGCAGATGATGTTGGAGGGATAGTGCAGAAGGCAATGGCTTCTGCTCCTGAGTAGCAGGCTTTCTTTCTTCTTGTTCCTCCTGCATGTGGGACACATAGTAACATTCACCCCTGTGGGCAACTTCCAGGAGAGTTCTGCTGGTGCCCCTGTCAGCTCCCCTGTGACCTTGGACAGCAACCCCAAGGCCAGTTTCCCACCACATTCCACTGGTGACCCAACTGGCAGCCCAGCCTACCTTGCAAAGAGTTCAGCAACACCTGGCAACTTCCACCAGCGCTCCAGCAGATTCAATCCCAGTAGATTCAATGATTCAATGAATCATCAGGCAGCTTCCCAGTACATTTCACTGGCATGCTAGGCAGGTTCTCAGGAGCTTCATCAGCTCTACTGTGGAAGTTTCATGTTTGCCAGCCTTAGCCTACGGCACACCTCAGTGAACTCACCATCCAGTGAATTATAGCCATACCACACCCAATAAGGTTTGAATCTCAGCATTAAGGGTGGGGTTGTGGCAATCTTCCAAAATCTGTTTCTTCTTTGGGTACTATGTCTCAGAGCTAGGAGTAGAAGCTGCTTCCTTTATCTGCTCTTCTTATATTCTCTAAAGGTCTTTATTCCTTAAAGTTAATTCTCTAAACATAGCTACTAATTCTTTAAACTTTCCTTGATCAAATTAATATGTATTTTTTTCTCTTGACTGGAGGCTGAATTATACAACTTATTTGAAGACTAATTCACGGTGATCATTTGAACTATGTTATGAAAGACTTTAACTTAGATTCCTCTTACAGCAGTGTGCTCAATGTTCATATGTATCTAAACACATGTGTATGCACATATGTATGCATGTGCACATGTAGCCCAAAACAAAACCGGTTTCATATACTAAAGTATGCAGCTATTGACATGAAGAAAAATGTCAGATTACCATAACTAACACTGTGTGTTCTTGGGCATTTCACCTAAATACTATAGGTGTTAATATTTTCATCTGAAATATTATAGACTGTATAATAACATTCCTTCCAGCTCTATGTTTTTGATTAATTTATCTGATTATGAATTCTCAAATACAAAATTTTCCCACATTTTCATCAAGTATATCACATTTACTTGTTTTATGCACAAAAACAAATGGCTCTGCTTAGGTTGTTCAAAAGTGATTTCACTGATGACATCACTTTCTTTTTACTGCACCAACTACTTAATTTATCTACTTATGTTTCTTTGTGACTTCTGTAAGTCTTCTTAGTTTTAGAAGACTGGTGAAACAAAGAATAGCAATGTTTCTTTAGTAACTTAATAAAAAGAATCCTATGAGTATCAAGATAACTGAACTGAACTGCAATAAAAAAAGATCAAACTGAATTTGCTACTAACACACAGTCTATAATATGATCATACCTGTTTATATTTTTGGAGTGGTTTCTTTTCATGTAATTTTTTATCTCCAAATTTCTTATATGTTAAAGGTACTCCATACTTGGCGGCAGGCTTTGTAATTTTCTGAGCAGACACAACAGAAGCCAAGCTTTGTCCTGAAGCTGGTCTTTTAGCTATAAGAAAAGATATAAAGAGTTTTCTTCCTAGAGTTTTTTATATTAAATCTTTAATTTCAAAATTCTTCAAGACAGCACTTTTGCATTTTCATAATCATTGACAGCATTTGAGACTTTTCATTAAAAATCTTGTTTACTCCTTAGTACATGTCAATCAATGCCTTCATTATAAACTACTTGATACTGAAGTCATTGGGTGGAGGAGCAAAAAGCCACACATCTTTAAGATGTTGAAATTTCTCATTATTAAAAAAAAAAAGGCACATCCCTAAAACTGACTTTAGAAGATGACTGTATTTATGAATATACTAAAAATCACTGAATTTAAGAGTTGACTTTAAGTGGTATAGAACTGTAACTCAATAAAGCTGTTAAAAATATTTCTAAAAGAACACTACTGTTTTAGAAATTACTTTCAAAATTATCACATAAACTTCAAGAGCAAGTGTTAAACACTAACACCATCATTGTGAGCAACTTTAATACTTTCATCATCTATAGTCTGAATGATGTCTATCCCTCAGACTTAGGGAAGAACAAACACTTTAAAATAATCACAGCTCAGGGTCCCATGAAATGGGTACCTTTACACATTATTGGTGGGAACATAAAATGGTCAAACTTTATAGAGGACAATCTGTATCAAGAACAATGTATACAGGGGCGCCTGGGTGGCTCAGTGGGTTAAGCCACTGCCTTCGGCTCAGGTCATGATCTCAGGGTCCTGGGATCGAGTCCCGCATCGGGCTCTCTGCTCAGCAGGGAGCCTGCTTCCCTCTCTCTCTCTGCCTGACTCTCTGTCTACTTGTGATCTCTCTCTGTCAAATCAATAAATAAAATCTTAAAAAAAAAAAAGAACAATGTATACAGACTGCTTTTAAAGAAATAATCAGAGATACATAAAAATTTATATACATACAAGTATAAGCCCTACAGCAATGTTGTATCCAATTCTTATCGAGGCCTTGAATTCACAATGATGAATTCAATAAAAACAGTTAAATTGAAGAAATTTAAAGGAAATCTATTATTTGTATCAAAGATATTACCTAGGAACTAAGAAAAGTGGAAGAAAAAAATTTCCCTCTGAGAGTTAAACTGTAAGATCAAATCAGAACACATATATATAACATCACAACATTGTAACTTGGCTAAATGTATTAAAACGACCAAAGAAATACTGTGTATACCAGTACACATACTGGCACACATACTGAAGAAGAAGCTAAAGTCACAAAAGTTTTATAAAAATGAAGATTGACTGGGTGTGGTGCATAAACAATGAATCTTGGAACACTGAAAAAAAATAAAATTACAAAAAAAATAAAAATAAAAATAAAATAAAAAATAAAAATGATTCCCAGGTGAAAAAATATTAAATAGTTCCCATTCACTTCCAGAAAGAGGGAGATTTACTTATCTGCTTTGGGAGTGTTTCTCAGGCTCAGTGATGAGCCATCAGTAGTATAAAGCTTAATATGGGGAGTTGGAGCCCACAAAGTATCTACAGACCCATCAGTAATACAATTCCTATTTTAGCCTCATGTTATTAAACATTTCATTCATCCAACTCCTGTTAGAGCAAAATAACTTTCTAATTCCTGTGTAGGCTTATCTACATGGAAAGAATGTGCTGACATGAATATTTCTGGTCTTTGTGACAATGAGGCTTTTAAGATTTGACTTCTCATGAGGCTTGACCGCCAGGAGAGACATGCTGATTCAGCTGTGTGTCAGTTTCTTGTGAGTTCTGCTTAAGAGTGAATTGCTTTCTGAGAACTGACAGTCTCTGCACACTGACAGGATGAGTCTAAGGATCTTTAGGAAGAGCTAAATATAGCTGGCCTTCCTAAGAACACGCTGCCATAGCACTTCCAGCTTACATGGACTCATTGTTGTAATACGGTATTTATTTTTATTAGTTTACTCAAACTCAAAATGGAGAACCTGGAAGCATTGTTTGAAAAACAATATAATCCTCAAATCTTACATAACTTCCACTGATTTTAGAAATCCATTCTGAAATCATTCTATGAAGAAAAAATGTAATTTCCTTCTCACACAAATATATGTATATACATACACATAGTATATAACCATATCTACAATCCTACAAATATTCTACTGCTGCTGGCCACATTTAAAACAAAATTATCCTTGGTAAGGTACCTGACTTCCCATTAATTCACTTTTTAAAAATTTTAGAAGATGAAGTACTTCTTACAGAAAAATACATAAAGAGAACACTTAACTAAGACATTTTAGAACATTCTACGACAATCTGCTCAGAATATCTGCTAAGCAACTGATACAGATGGAAGACTTCAAGACAGATTTAATTCAAATAAGGCAGACAAGAAATTTTGGAAATTTTCTTATTAATTCATCACAAAGTGTTGTATACTGTCATATATCAAAAATAGCTTAAAGATGCATTTCCTCTGGATTAAATTTATCTACATTTACCCCAACTTACTATATCTCCATGTATCTCTAGTATAATTAGAAAGTATTACTAATTAGTATTAATATATTGACCATTACAAACAGATGAAAGGACTCATATTAAATTTCATTTACCTGGTACAGGCTGCACTCCAAACTTGGAAAATGTTTTTAGACAAAATTCTTCTGCAATAAGCTGAGATTGAAAAAGGACAAAAAAAAAGTTAGAAAAGACATCAAATTTCCAAAATAAAAACTCTACCCATTATTCAGATTACATTTTTCCCTTTCCAGTCACATATATGCTATCAGATAAACTGTACTTATTCAACCTAAGTAATCCCAAATTCCTCATACTAATTCTCTTCCACTCTTACAGATTTATTTTATTACTTTCCTACATAACCCTTCTTCCCATATTAACCTAATGAACCACAAAGGCCCC
Organism: Lontra canadensis; assembly: GCF_010015895.1. NCBI lineage: Eukaryota > Metazoa > Chordata > Mammalia > Carnivora > Mustelidae > Lontra > Lontra canadensis. The sequence goes on from NW_022631004.1 coordinate 3,498,487, forward strand.
CATAAACTGCCTTCCTGTTCTATGTCTCAGCAATTTAACATAATTACCTCCTATCTGGAATAGCCTCCATATTTTTTATACAGCCAAATCCCTCACTTACCTCAATAAAAATCACTCAGATTTATTTCAACTTTACTCTGAATCTTCTCAGCCTCTCCAATGAGTTTTCACTTTAAACAATATGCAGTTATAAACATACTACAGGATAATATTTGAATATTTAGATAATTTAGATAATTTAGATAATCCAATAAGTGTCTCTTTTTACTATTAATAAAACACTCCAGGACCTATTCTCCAGCATTCATGAACAAATTTTGAGAAGCAAAAATCATTATTTCCCACAAGTCATTTTTTTCCCTATTTACTAAATTTTCTTTTCCCCCTCTTTAAGTACAAAATATGACGCCAACAAAGATGTAACTCAATTTAAGCCTGCTTTTTTCTTACTGGCTGGAGAATGGGAAAACAAGTGAATGTTCTTTTTTTTTTTTTTAAAGAGAAATGAGGCCTGCTGAAGAGAATATTTACACAGCAGCAGTGGAACAGATGCTCCAATAGTCAAAAAACCATGACTGAGATGGTCTTCTGTCCCATTAAGGATCCCCTAATAGCAGTTTTCAAGTCTCATACTGGCAGAATCAGCATCACCAGGGACATATTATATGTGGAAATTCTCAGGCTCCCACCTCAGAAACACTAAAATAGAAATGGTAGTGATGGGACCCAGCAATGTCCTCCAAGTGATTTTTTTAAAGTATGGTAAAGCTTAAAAACCAATGCACCAAAAGATAAATTAAGTGAAGACCTGGTTCACAGATAGTTCAGAGCAACTGTGTAAATGTATTTTCTCTTCTGAACATTTGCTTTTTTTCCCTTTCTTTTGCATGGAAGACAATGGGTGGTTTATGCACTCCAAACTGCCCCAGACTGGATACTTTCTTTCACTGCTTGAAGGTGAGTCTTTTTGGTGTGAATACAAATATGAACTAAGAGGTGGGGCATGAAGAATCCAAGATTTTGCAATCTCTATGCCATGTTGCCCAATATAGTTGTCACCCATAAGTAGCTATTTGAATTAAAATTTTAAATAAATATAATTTAAAATTCAGCCACTTGGTCATATTAGGCACAATTTAAGTATTCAACAACCACATGTGGCTAGTGGCTACAATGCTGGACGATGCAGATATAAAACACATCATTATTGACGCACTACTGAAAGTACTATTGGACAACACCTATATTGCTAAGGAATCAGAGCTTAACCACGATTTGTCAAGCTTCCTCCAGCACGTGCAAGATTGAGAATTAAGCCATATTAAACCTTGGGTGACAGCAGTTAGAGAAGTAATTTTTTAAAAACTCTACAGAATATTATAGTAGTTCATATATTATACAGTTAAGCTTACAAACTGTTTCAAAGTTAAAGCCTTAAAAAATGTATTAAAAACTTCCTCAAGAATACTAAGTGATATATAGCAGAAAATAAACTTAGGAATCAAACAAGAGATTTTCACAAAAATGAAATCTAAGTGATGTCTAAATATTAACAAGGAGCTATTCATATACTAAACACATACTATCAAATATTCCACTTCTTAATAATCAAAATATGTCCTTTTTTCTTTCCATATTATAAATTTTGATAAATCAGGCTTGCACATTTTCCTTCAATGCTGGCTAGCTGAACTCCAGTGCTTCAGCCTTGAGACTGTTATGTCCAAACCACTGGTTTTGGGACTGGGGGAACCTCAGCAAGATCCAATGAAGTTATTCTTTCTTTGCCAATAGATGCCAAAAAACAATAGTATATTGCCTCATAAATGTTCTTGAAATTGTTACTTATAACAAAGGAGTTTTATAAGACACCTATGTTTCAGAGATTCTTGCTATATCCTATAAAAGTAACCTTCAATCTATACATTTTAATTGGCTTTTTGGTGACTAATGTGTTCTCCTGGTAGTAATAATTAAATCCACACTTCTGTTTTCTGAAAATTATTTGTTCACAGATGTTCTGTTAACCCAGAGAATATATGACACTTCCCTCTTATCCCATGAGCATATAAAAGTAAAAAAACTATGATTTTGCTAGATACATGATTTACAGAAGAGTTTAATTAAGAAACACCACAGAGAAAATGTAATATAAAATAATTCCAGTTTCAGGGTATCATATTTATATCAATACCTTACAAACTGATTTGATATAAATTTTTAATAAATCCTGTCAGAGTAAAATTCAGCTCAACTCCACAAATATTTATTATGCATCTACATGTGAGTAATAGAGGAAAAATCATGAGTCAACAATCTGTTATAATACAAATGCCCACAAAACAAGTTTTCAATAATTATCAAATAGAATATAATTATAATCACATAAATTAAGATACTAATATGTTTATATTTGTATAATAAAATGACACATTGATAATATTTTGTATTGAATATATTAAGCACTTATTACATGCTAGACATTAAGAACTTTATGAACATTATCACTTTTTTTAAATTCTCACAACCACTTCATGATGTAGATATATTTATAATCTCATTGTTTATAGGTCATTGAGGCAAAGAAACATTTAATAATTTTACAATTAGAGATGGTTATCAGAGGGGAGGTGGGTGGGGGATGGGTGAAATGGGTGAAGGGGATTAAGAGTACACTTATCTTGATGAGCACTACTGTGCAGAATCACTGAATCACTGTATTGTACATGTACAACTAACATAACCCTGTATATGTTAACTATAATGGATTTAAAAAAATTTTTAATAATAATTTTATAGTTAGAAACCTAAGAAGACAAAGTAGAGAGGTGACTGCCAGAAGCTGTGATAGAAAGGAATGGGGAGTTACTGATTAATGGAATTGAGTTTGTTTTATAAGATGAGGAGTTGTGAAGATGAATGGTGGTATTAACTGTACAGCATTGAAAATCTACTTAATACCACTGAATTGGACACTCAAAAATGGTTAGGAGGATGCATTTTAGTTGTGCACATTTTACCACAATAAAAGAAAAATTGGAAAACAAAACAACAGAAACCCAAGACAAAGGAATGATTCTGTGATATTGTGATTTATACTAAGAAATACATATCTTGTGTCTAATTCCTGGCATACAGCTCCTAAAACCCTTAAAGAGAATAAAGGTGTCTTTTGTTATTCCTCACAAGCCACTTTCAACCACACCTGAATTTAGGTTAATGAGGTGACACCTGAAAAGCCCCTAAGGATGGAAGCTGATTGCCAGGAATATCTACCATGTGATTAGAGGATGAAACTTTTAGTCTCACTCCCCTTCCTCTTTAGTCAAGAGGAAAGGGACTGAGGTTGATTTAAACACTAAAGGCCAATGATTTAATCAATCATGGCTACATAATAAAGCCTCCATAAAAAGCTGAAGGACAGGATCTGTACAGCTTCTGTGTTGGTAAACATGCCAGCAGGGTGACACATTCTAATTTCACTGCAACAGAAGCTCCAGACTCAGCACCCTTGCCCTTCGTATCCCTTCAGCTGGCTGTGGGATCTGATGATCTGTAACACCAGGTAGTCCCAGAATTGAACTAAACTGGACTCCCAGCTGTGTTGCAGAAGTGCCTGATGTGGGAAAACTACCACACATTTGGTGATTGGAAGGGTGAGAAGTTCAGTATTAAGTGTTAAGAGGAAACACAGGAAGAATGTTTTCCCTCCTACAGATTCACAACTAGAAAACAAATCCAAAGAGGAAGAATATGAGAGCAGAAAGAAAGGTGACTCCAATGTCATCTGAAAAAGGCATTTCATTCTCCCAGAACTGTGATGTACTCTCCTCAAAACATAGGTCATGTCCTAATTAAGCACCAAAACCTTACTACTTTAAAGTAAAAAAACATACCTGAGGTGAGAGAAACTTTTCAATGCGTTTGGCTATAAAACCTTTCTCCAATATGGAGTTGACTGATGGTCTATCCCTAGGATTTCTTTTAAATAACTGAGTGAGTAAATTGCGGAGATCATAAGAATAATGTAAAGATACGGGTGGAAAAGATCCAGATATTATCTTCAGTACCAGGTTTTTCATATTGCCAGCTTCAAACTAAAATCCAGAAAATAAATTAACATATATGAAACATACATAAATTGAAAATAGGAACACTGAGAAAGTTATTTACCTATAGAACAGAAATATAATCCTCTTACAAATATTCTAATTACCATCTGTTCTTTTTTTTAGCATGTGTTCTTTAGAACAAAGTTCACTTGGTTATTTATAAACACATTTAAGAGAATATTAGTCCTCATAAAAAGTTTAATATTAATTTTTGCTTACTCAAAATACTAAAAGATGGAATAAAGGTATTAAAGATTCTATAAAAACAATAATAAAGACAAAAACAAACCTGTAGTCTTCATTCAAGACCTGCCTACCTATGGCCCTGTTGCAGTAAGTGGAACAAGAAATTAACTACAAAACAGTACTGGGAAAAAAACATAATAAATGAAAGTACTGGGGCGCCTAGGTAATTCAGTCAGTAAAAGGTCCGACTCTTGATTTCAGCTCAGGTCATGTCATGGGCCGTGAAATCGAGTCCTGCATCCAACTCAGGGATTCTGCTTGAGATTCTCTCCCTCTGCCCCTTGCCCAACTCGTGTGCATATGCCCTTTCTCTCTCTCAAATAAATAAATCTTTATAAATAATACTAATTACTTTCCTTTAAACACTGATTATTATTAAGTGTGTGATGATCCCAAAAGCCATGTAGTAAGAAACATGGCAAATATTCCAAAGGGGAATATAAGCCATATCAGAATAGTATATATTTAAGAGTAAGCACAATATAAACTCTAGCTGAAGTTAAAAAACCAACAGCAGTGGGGCAGTTTAAAATCTAAAGATTTAATTTTGAAAGTAAATAAAATTAAGCTTTTGACATCTCTGCTAAAATAGAACAGAACAGTTGTGCACTGTTACTGTGTTCTTAACATACACATCAACAAAACAAAACATGCTATAAATTAGGTATTGGTGATTATACCAAGTATAAAAAAGTTCTGCTAAATCTTGAGTTCTCTCATACATTTAAAATATGATATTCAGTATACTAAAATTTGAGCACAAGGCTCAGTAGTCTAGAAATAGCTATGTACCTAAGAAGGAATTCTAAATGCAGGATAGATTATTCCTTCACTACAGTGAATTTTCAGTCCCTCAACTGACAAACTTTTCATAAAGGTTAGTAAATTACTTAATTTCATGTGTCTACTTAAGAGTATGTAATTCCAAAATACAGAAGCAATGGTGACAGAATATAGATGAAAAAATTAAAGAAAATACACTGATTGGGATGCCTGGGTGGCTCAGTTGGTTGGACAACTGCCTTCGGCCCAGGTCATGATCCCGGAGTCCCAGGATCGAGTCCCACATCGGGCTCCCAGCTCCACGGGGAGTCTGCTTCTCTCTCTGCCCTTCTCCTCACTCATGCTCTCTCTCACTGTCTCTCTCTCAAATAAATAAATAAAATCTTTAAAAATAAATAAATAAATAAATAAATAAAAGAAAATACACTGATTTATACCTAAAATGGCTGTGTGTTGAGAAACTGACCAATTCCTTCAAATATAGATCCAATAAACTACCATTCCATATCACTTTGGCAGTCTATGCTTTTATAAGGCAATACAGTCTTAAAATTAAGAGTATGCAACCATGAAAAACATAACAAAGAAAAAATATCCCCCAAATAATATGAAACAATAAAAACAGGCTTTAAAACTGTTTATACAATATAATTAAACTGCAGAAAGAAAAAAAAAATTCTTTTACAAATTAATCTAGAAGAAAGCCTGGAAGAAAACAAAGTATTACAAGTACTCATTACCAGCTGGAAGAATTGCTTTTGATATTCATTCAGTTCTTTACATTTTTATTTATTTTAAGTTTTCGGTAATGAAAATACATTATTGCTTAATGGAGGAAACATTTTTTTGTGTGAGAGTGAGCATGCCCATTTAGGGTGGAGGGGAGGAATAGAGGGAGGAGCAGAGGGAAAGCAAAAGAGAGAATCTCAACCAGGCTCCATGCCCAGAAAGAAGCCCAACACTGGGCTCTATCTCACTACCCTGAGATCATGACCTGAGCAGAAATTAGGAGTCAGGGATGCTTAACTGACTCGGCCACCCAAGCACCCCCAGGGGAGCATTTTTAAAAAGCAAACTTTTGAAATGGAAAGTGATTAAAATTCAACCTATTTAAGAAAAAAACTCCCCCTTTGGGACATTATTATGCCCATCTCAACGAAGTCTCAAAAATTAAAAACAATTTTTTAAAGATTTATTTATTTGAGAAAGAGAGAGACAGAGAATGAGAATGAGTGTGTGTGTGTGTGTGTGTGTGCACAAGCAGGGGAAGGGGCAGAGGAGAGGCGAAGCAGACTCCCTGCTGAACATGGAGCCCAATGCCTAGCTCACTCTCACCCCAGTCACAACCCTGAGATCATGACCTGAGCTGAAATCAAGAGTTAGACACTTAACCAACTAAGCCACCCAGGTGCCACCAAAATAAATTTTAATTAAAGGGCATCTGAATTGATAAAATCCTCTGATGAGCAGGTCAAAAAATGTTCTTTAATTTTAATTCCAAACTCAAATACAATTCAATTCAAATATTTCAGGTGTTTTAAAAGAAATTGCTAAGATGAAACAAAAATCATTAAGCTAAAATACCATATTCACATATAAATAGAACACTAAAAAGATAGCAAGTTTTTTTTTTTAAAGATTATTATTTATTTATTTGACAGACAGATCACAAGTAGGCAGAGAGGCAAGCACAAATAGGGAGAAGCAGGCTCCCCTCCTAGCAGAAAGTTTGATGATGGGCCTGATCCCAAGACCCTGGGATCATGATCTGAGCCAAAGGCAGAGACTTTAACCCACTGAGCCACCCAGGCTCCCCAGAAAGCTTATTTTTGTCATTAGAAATAATTTCCTGGTGGAGGGGTGTGTGAATGTCTCAGCTGGTTGAGCATCTGACTCTTGGTCATGATCTCAGGGTTGTGGGATCAAGCCCTAGTCCAGCTCCCCAATCAGCAGGGAATCTGCTAGAGATTCTCTTTCACTCTCTCTCATTCCAAAATAAATAACTAAATCTTAAAAAAAAAAAAAAAAAAGAATTTCCTGGAAAAAAGTATGGCATATGTATTGTAATAACAAATATATAACATATGTATATAATATATACATATATATTAAGGGAAAATCTATTTAAATTCATACTTGAGAAAAGATGAGAAATTTAAAAACTGACAGAGAACTTCTAGTAAAAGAGAGTGACCTGAAAGGTGGCATATGATTAAAAATACACACACACACATTTATTTATTTATACATATATATTTATAGGTACTTTAGAATATAATTTTTTAAATATTTCAGAAACCTCTACTTACCGCATGTTTAAGTGTACACATCTCATACAGGACACACCCCAGAGCCCAAATGTCACTGGAAAAGGGAAAAATGAGAAATTTTCTCTAAGTATCAGAATTTAATTTTTTTTCATTTAAAGGAAATAAAAGCACCATGAAAATGCTCTCCAAAAATATCTGTTCCATGAAACATATCCTTTAAAACTCAAAATTTCAACCATAACTAAATAAGAGTAGCTATCCCAGATTAGAAAAACATCAGTTGCCTAAGCAATTACTTTATTAATTCCCTCACTTTATTTTTTAACATTTTTAAATTTAAATTCCATTAATTAACATGTAACTAGTATTGGTTTCAGAGATAGAGTTCAGTGATTCATTAGTTGTATATAACACCCACTGCTCATTATATCACATATCCTCTATCACCCAATTACCCCATCCCTCTACTTTACTCCCCCCAGCAACCCTCAGTTTGTTTCCTATGATTTAGAGTCTCTTACGGTTTGTCTACCTCTCTGATTTCATCTTGTTATATTTTTTCCTCTCTTCCCCTATGATCCTCTGTTTTGTTTCTCAAATTCCACATATTAATAAGATCATATGATAATTATCATTCTCTGATTGACTTATTTTGCATAGCATAATACCCTCTAGTTCCATCCACGTTGTTGCAAATGGCAAGATTTCATTTTTTTTGATGGCTGAGTAGTATTCCATTGTGTATATATATCACATCTTCTTTATTCATAGGTCAATGGACATCTGGGCTCTTTCCATAGTTTGGCTATTGTGGACATTGCCCAAGCAATTAAAGTTTTATTAAAGAAATGTAATATTTAAAAGAACAAAGTCAGTAAATTCCATGAATACGGAATTTTTTTTTAAAGATTTTTATTTATTTAGTTATTTATTTTTTAAAAGATTTTATTTATTTATTTGACAGACAGAGGTCACAAGTAGGCAGAGAGGCAGGCAGAGAGCGAGGAAGGGAAGCGACGCAGGGCCCAATCCCAGGACCCTGGGATCATCACCTGAGCCAAAGGCAAAGGCTTTAACCCACCGAGCCACCCAGGCACCCTAAAGATTTTTATTTATTGACAGACAGAGATCACAAGTAGGCAGAGTGGCAGACAGAGAGAGAGGGGGAAGCAGGCTCCCCACTGAGCGGAAAGCCCGACGCGGGGCTCAATCCCAGGACCCTGAGATCATGACCTGAGCTGAAGGCAGAAACTTAACCCACTGAGCCACCCAGGCACCCCTGGAATTTTTTATTTTATTAAATTTTTAAAATTTATTTTATTTTATTAAATTACTTACAAAATACCATGATTTTAAAAATTATTTTAAAAGCAAAATACTGTTTTAATGATGAAAAAGAACATATTAATTTACAAAAATTAAATCTGAAATAAATCTATGACAGCCTACTAAAATATTATATAAGGTAAATATATTAATTATTTAATATTATTTTAAGGACATATACTATGTTCTTTATAGTTTCTTCCTTTCTTTTATCTTAAAAGTATTTTTATAATTTAAAAAATTCTATTTCCATTTTTAAAAAGAAAAAATAAAAGACTTATAGTTCAGAGCTACAGTGGTCCTTAGTAGTCAACAAAAACCACTGCTCCTCAAAGTTAAACTTAATAGAAAAGAATAAAATCCAATATTGAACTCCAAGGTTATCTTGAACCAAACTCATGAAAAGCTACAAATATAACTCCAAAAATCTACTTAATTTCAAGATTCAACTTATAAAAAAATTTAAATGTAATTAAACTTATTATTATTTGTTAGTAATGTAGTACATGTTAATATATGACCTATGTATAAACAAACTCATTAAACTAATGATCCTATTAATAAAATACTTCAAAACATATTTAGAAAAAATATGAATTTTTGAAGTATACTGATGATGCTTATCCATGACATTTTTAAACCATTTTCCCCACAAAATTAATTTTACATGAAATTCTCCAAAGGATGATTAAATCCATTCCTTATTTATTTTTTAAAGGATTTTATGTATTTATTTGACAGGAGAAAGCAATCACAAGTAGGCAGAGCAGCAGGCAGAGAGAAAGGGAAAAGCAGGTTCTCAGCTGAGCAAAGAGCACAATATGGGGCTTGATCCCAGGACCCTGATATCATGACCTGAGCGGAAGGCAGAGGCTTAACCCACTGACCCACCCAGGCACCCCCATTTCTAATTTAAATACTGATTTTTTTCACAGTTGACTTATCCATAAGACACAGCAATAGCATTAAAATGAAAAATTAATTTGGTTTAAAGAAAATCCTACTATCCTTAAGAATATCCACTAAAAATACATTCCATGAACTAGACTGATCATTGTAATTTAAAATCATTTAAAAAATACATTGCTGGGAGGGTGCTTGGGTGGCTCAGCAGGTGCGTCAACTATTGGGTTCAGCTCAGGTCATGATCTCTGCATCCTGGGATGGAGTCCTGAGATGGAGTTGGGACTCCATGCTCGGCAGGGAGTCTGTTTGGGATTCTCTCTGTCCCTCTTCCTTTGCTGTTCTCTCTGCTCATACTCTCTCACTCTGTATCTCAAATAAATAAATAAATCTTAAAAAAAAAAAAAAAAAAGCACATTGCTAGGATGATGTTCTCTGCCTCGACTGCTCAGGTTTTAAATACAGCTTCCTTCCCACTCTCAAAAAAAGGAGCTATCACTTTCTTCCTTTTAGGTTCTGTGGGTGCTTTCAAATTTAAGACCAATGTTTCTTGGTTAGGATATTTCAATTAGAAAGAGAGAAAATAAAGGGTAAATGGAGTTCAATGGCAGAATTCCTCATTTCACACACATATAACACAATCAGTTAGCCAACTAATGGTTAGGGATTTGGGCTTGGGAGCCAGATGCCTGAAGCTTTCAAGTTGCTTTACCTCTCTCTCTGTATTTGGCTTCCTTACACAGCAAAGGAAGATTAATGAATAACTACAATTCACAAGGTTATTGTGAAGATTAAAGGACTGAATACATAGAAAGCATTCAAAACAAGGCCTAGCATTTAGTAAGTGTTCAATAACTATTACAATCTATTAGGAAATGACTATTACAAAGACCAAAAAATTACTTCTATTTCCAATTACAACTTATAATAATAAAGTTAAACTTTTGGAGTGCCTGGCTGGCTCAGTCAGAAGATGATGCAACTCTTGATCTTGATCTTGGGGTCATGAATTCAAGTCCAACATGGAGTACAGAGGTTACTTAAATAAATAAACAAATAAATAAAAAATAAAGTGACACTTTCTACATGTCCTTTAACAAGACATGAAATAGCTTCTTTGCAATCCCCCTCACTGTATAGTAAAAAATAGGTGTATATATATACATATTTATCTATCTATATCTATATCTACATATATATTTATACATGTATTAATGATTTTAGAATACTATTCTGAAGGTTAGTAAATAAAACGTAACAGAAAGATTTAAAGGGAATATATGTAACGAACATCATTTTAAATACCTCTTATTGTTGTAAGGTTTGTTTTCACAGATTTCAGGTGACAAGTAGTAGGGGGTCCCTATACAAGTTCGAGCCAGCTCCACAGTACTAGAACAAAAAGAGAATTATTAGAAAAACTTAAGATACTAACGGGTATTAAAAATTATCACATACATATCACTATGGACATTATGTCAAAACAAAGTTTAAAATCAATGTTACCTATTAAGTACTCGAGCAATTCCAAAATCTCCGAGTTGTACTGTCCCATCTTTGGTTAAAAATATATTCTGTGAAAAAGATGTAAAAAGAAAATCAGAAATACTGTTACATCCAGTTCTGAGCTGACAACTCTTTTCATATAAATGAATCTAGTTAGGGACGCCTGGGTGGCTTAGTCATTAAGCTTTTGCCTTCAGCTCAAATCATGGTCCCAGGGTCCTGAGATTGAGCCCCACATCAGGCTCCCTGCTAAGCAGGGAGCCTGCTTGTCCCTCACCCACTCCCCCTACTTAAGTTCCCTCTCTCTCTCTGTCAAATAAATAAATAAAAATCTTAAAAAAAAAATGAATCTAGTTTAAAAAAATGCAAGAATAACTGGATATCCACACATAAAAGAACATAGATCCCTATCTCATAACAGACAAAAACTAATTCAAAATGGATTCTTAAATACAAGAACTAAAACTACAAAACTCCTAGAGGAATACATATGAATATATTTTCATGTCATTGGGCTGGGCAATGGTTTCTTAAATGTGACACCAAAAGTACAAGCAAAAAAAGAAAATATAAAGTGGACTTCTCAAAAATAAAAACTTCTGTTCAAAGAAGACCATCAAAAGTGAACAGACATGCGATAACTAGGTGACGGACATTAAGGAGGGCATGTGATATAATGAGCACTGGTATTAAATAAGACTGATGAATCACTGACCTCAACCTCTGAAACCAGTAACACATTACATGTTAAATTAACTGAATTAAAATAAAAATTTAAAAATGATTAATTTTTTTTTCAAGTGAATAGACAACCCACAGAACTGGAGAAAATACTTGCAAATTATGTATCTGACTAGGAATTTGTATCCAGAAAAAAAGAACTCTTACAATTCATTAGCAACAAAAGACACACTATTTAAAATACACAAAGTCACATATTATATGATTCCATTTACATAAAATGTCCAGAATAGGCAAATCCATTGAGAAAGAAACTAGATTAGTTGTTTCCAGAGTCTAGGTAGAGAGGGAATGGAGAGTGATTGCTAACAGTACAGGATTTCTTTCTGGAATGATTAAAAAAAAAATGTTCTAGAATTAGAGAGTGGTGACGGTTTCACAACTCTGTGAATATACGAAAAATCAATGAACTGTAAATTTTCAGTGGGTGAATGTCATCATATCTGACATATATCTCAACATAGCTTTAAAAAAATAAACTCAGACCTTCCCCTCCATTACCAAAAAAAAAAAAAAAAGGCTGCCTAAAAATTCTAATTACCCTAAATGTAACAAATTAACCTTAAAATTTTCCAAAATTGGAAAACTTTTCCAATAAAATTTGCAATAAAAAACTAGCCAGTTAATTTGCATGCATAAATATGTAACTCCAGTGTTCTACCAAACAGTAAAGGCAAGAGTATGTGGAACATTAATTAAACTCCATATCATTCAGGAGACTTAAATTGACACATGTTCACAGTTCAAGATGACACAAAATGGGGATGAGAGGGATAGAGTAAAGTGGAATGAAATGGAATTAGGTAGCAGAGAGGTGGGGGACTGGAAGGATGGGGTATAAAGCTCCCATCACAGTTTCTCCTCTTCTTACTACTCACCCTGAGGCTATCAGGCTATATAAGAAGCTGCAGGAGTAAGAAGGTAAGACAGATACATAGCCTTGACACCAGGAAACAAATCCCCTCTGTGCTACAGGGTCTAGGAGTGAGTGAGCCCTAATGGGGCATCCACGAAAGAAACCTCTATGCAAAGATGAGTGAGCCATGAGGACAAAACATTTCTCACAAAGAGTGGCCAAAAAATAAAAGTCCAATACGCGTGAAGAAACCTAATGCAAAAAAAAAAAAAGCGCTAATAAAATAATCAGAACAAGAATTCACTCTAGACAGAATTGATTTTGTGAAACAATCCAACCAGAACTTTAAAGTAAATGTTTAGGAAATTGCAGATAGAGAGGCACCTGGCTAGCTCCAGGTGCTAGACATGGGATTCTTGGTCTCATAGTGGCTATAGAGCCCCACATTGGATGTAGAGATTACTTAAAAATAAAATCTTAAAAAACATTTTTTTAAAAAGAAAATTGCAAAGAGATAAATGAAGTCCACTTAAGAAGAACAAGACATTATGAAACAAAAACCAATCACAGTGGGGCACCTGGATGGCTCAGTCGTTCAGTCAGATACTGTTTAGTGTCTGACTCTTGGTTTTGGCTCAGGTCATGATCTCAGTCATGAGATCGAGCCCCAAGTCAGGCTCTGTGCTAAGTGTGCAGTCTGCTTCAGATTCTCTCTCCCTCTCCCTCCCACTCTCTCTCAAATAAATAAAATCTTAAAAAAAAAAACAAAAAAAACCCACAAGCCATTAGAGTTAAGAACAGATGTATATGAAAAACCATTTAAAAATCCTGGAGAGAAAAATGACAAAAGAACAGTCATTATTTTTTTTTAAAAAGTAAGTAGATAAATATCAGTTTATATAAAATTTAAAAAGCATTTAGTTAACTGGAAATTAAGTTGAAAAATTCACCTAGGATGCAACTCAGAGAGAGATAAAACGTGAAAGAACAAATGAGGTACTTGGAAGGGTTAGATTAAGAAGCTCCAACTTGGGTTGCTCAGTCAGTTAAGCGCTTGCCTTTGGTTCAGGTCATGATCTCAGGGGCCTGGGATCAAGACCCACATCAGGCTCCCTGCTCAGCAGGGAGTCTGCTTCTCCCTCTCCCTCTGCCATCTCCCCCCCCCCCCCCCCCC